>NC_140170.1:90462726-90515226 GCF_963971535.1 Notolepis coatsorum | reverse complement strand
TATGTTTCTAAGGTGGAAGAATTATGTTTTTGTCAACTTGTTGATTGTGATTTAAAGCTTAGGTCTGAGTCTACCATAACACCAAGACTTAACTCACTCAAATACAGTTAGCAGTTGGATAGACTACAGATGGAAATTAGCTTCTGCTAAATCTGGTGCAAACATATTTTCATGTAACAATGATTAATTGTAAAAAAAAAAAAAGAAAAAAAAAAATATAATAATTTTTTTTCTTTTCTTTTTTTGAAAATAGATTCGGGGCTTTTCAGAAAACATTCGGGGCTTGAGCCCAAGTAGCCACCCCCTAGCCCCGCCCCTGGCGTGCACGACCACTGTAAGCGCTATTGCGTCTAGCCCGAGAGAAATGCGGCTACGGGTTGCCCGAGAGAAATGCGGCTACGGAACGTATTCTCTATCAGACAGTCACTTCCTGTTCATGAAAACAATTATTTATATTTGATATATTAATGTTATATTGTGCATTGGAAACACAAACATACAAATGAGTAAATATTATTCATTTTAAACATGTTTATATTATTTATAGGGCTATAAAAAAATTAAATAAAAATATTTCTTCTTCTTCTCTCTTTTAACCAGGGAGGGCGGCGCTCTAGCGCCCCCATTGACCAGCCGCCACTGTCTGTGTCTCCATCTTGTTTGCATATCGCCGTTTTGCACCCGTACCTCTTTGCAGTGTGGATATATATACACAGATATATACCGTTTATATATGTAGACTGAGGTTGACTCTGAGTAAGCACTGTGATCAACCAGTTGATTTTGAACACTATACTCTCTATAGTGGACTCCTTTGTCTGCCTTTTACCCAGTCATCACCCATAATGTCCTGATCCCAGTTCCTACACAGGTGTGATGAGTGATGGTAGGAGTTGCCAGACTTGTACTTGAGAGAGACCTATGTTGGTATAGACCTGCTCCCCTACTAACGAGACCATGTGCGTTAACATAGCAGGTGCTTGTTAACCCGTTCATTACCACACTACAGAAGGTTAACCTTTCACTACCACACTACAGAAGGTTAACCTTTCACTACCACACTACAGACGTTGCTTGGCATGGTTCTTGATTCTGGTTTAAAGTGGACAAAGCAAATTGACAGTATCATAACAAAAATAGGAAGGAGCATAGCTGTGACAAGAAAATGCACAAAGTATTTAACACCAACCACTTTGAAAGAAGTCATCCAGGCTCTGGTTTTGTCACATCTTGAGTACTGTCCCATAATGTGGTCATCAGCAGCAAAAACACATATACAGAAACTACAAATAGCTCAAAATAAGGCTACCAGGCTAGCTCTCCACTGTTCAAAGCGCACTAACATTGGAGTTATGCACAGATAATTATCATGGCTTCCCCGTCTCATAACTTTTCTCAGAAATGTTCAAGTTGTCAAAAAACCACAGTATTTTTATGATCATAGTTTACATAAGAGAAGAACATGATCATATGACCAGACAAGCTACATCAGGCCATCTAATGGCACCTAAACCGAGAACAAATCTACTAAAATCTTCTGTGACTTACAGAGCTATCATGGAATGGAACTCATTGCCAAGCTACTTAGCTGAAATAGAATCCAAGGCCACCTTCAAGAGGAAGTTAAAGTGCCATCTACTAACAAGCATGCACTGAGCCCTTATGGCATAGCGGTGAAAACCAATTGACTGTTAGTTGTATTTAAGTTGATGGCAGTGAGTGCTGCTCAGGAAGCACTATTTATTTGATTTTAATTATTTTATTTGAATACTTTTTACTAATAAATATCTTGTACAATATCATCCTAACTGATATTGATAATGATGTAATTGATGATGTAATTGATGTTGATGTTGATAATGATGTAATGTATTGAATATTGTTGTATCGTTGTGTGTGCCGGACCCCAGGAAGAATAGCTTTTGTCAAGTGCAAAAACTAATGGGGATCCTAAATAAACATAAACATAAACAGACGGTTAACCTTTCACTACCACACTACAGAAGGTTCTATTTCATTATGGCTGCCGCTCAGCGTCATTCTGCACGCACTTCACTTCATGCACGAGCACTGAATAAAAAATTCCACAATGTACCTTTACATCCCAACATTCGTCTGGCCACACCCCTATCCGCTTACCTTCATAAGCAGGTGTGTGGTCACCTACTCGCCTCCTTCTTCACTTTCACCACAAGGAAGTGCCTTCGGTAGATCCCACACTTGACGAGGTTGTTAGCTGAAGAAAGTTGAGACGTGTTTACATTTTTTCTTGCTTTTTTCTTCTCTCATATATTCGAAAGAAAAAAGCTAAGTCATAATGTCTACTTCGGAGGGTCGCGCTCGCAACGCCACTCTTCACCAGCGGTTCTCCATTGCCGCCTCTGTCATGCGTCTTGGAGCGGGGTTGAGGCCTCTCTCGTGGTCGGCAGCCACGCCGGGTAGGCGTCCGATGGGTAGTTTGCCTCTCCAACGAGCTGGTGCACCAGTGCCGTCTCCTGTGCGATGGCCTGGTTCCGGCTCTGGTTCCTCTGCTTCCGGGGAGTCGTCCGCTGTTGGGCGGCCGGCTCCTTTGGTTGCGGGGGATTTGAGACGCAAACTTTTTGCGTCAGCTCGCTCCCGTCACAAGATGGTGGCTTGCAGACGCGAACGGCCTGGTTTTGGTGAGTTGCTGGAGCCAGATGAGGATGCGTCGGTCTCTACATGCCCGATGGAGACAGAGGACTACATGATAGAGGCGGATGGGTTCTTGTTTGAAGGCCCGGTGGAGACATGTCCCCTGCCTGTCCAGGTAACACTGGAGGGGGGTGAGATGTCTCCTTGGGGTTCCCCGCCCGCAGATGTTGGGTTAGAACCTCCGACTCGGCGGCGGGATGCCCTACTATCAGCTACATCAGAATGTGGCTCCTTGACCAGTAGTCTGCTGTATGTGAGGGACGCGGGCTCGGAGGAGGAAAGTATGCAGGGGGAACTGCATGCTTTGTTTCCCGAGCTCATGGCGGCGGCGGCAGTCGCAAACGGCGTGCCACTGCCACAGCCACTGCCTGTTCCTGTCCCTGATGATCTCATAGGTCATCTATGGCAACGTCGCCCGGTGAGAGGGGTGGACGTTGTCTACCCATTTTTCCCCTCAATGGCGGCCTATGTCCGTCAGGGCCAGGTGGTCTCCCACATCATGGGTCTTACTCCCGCCTACGTGCAAGTCACGCGGGTGGCGGGTTTGGTAAACGGCATGAAGGAGGGCGTGCCACGGCTTGATAGGCCGATGGCGGCGCTCCTTTGTCCGGAGGTGGTGTGGGAGCCGTTACGGAAGCCGGTTCCCCAAGGGAAATCGGCGAGGCGGTTGGCATTTTGGAGCAACCAGTCATTTATCACCGGAACACAATCTCTAGCTGCCGCTTCTAACATTGCGCAGCTGGCGAGATTCATGTCCGGGATATTGACGGGCGGCACGGAGCTGACTGATTTACAGCATGATCAGCTCGCCCATCCTGCATCTGACTCAGCCGCAGGCTATAGCCGCTGGGAAAGTGCGCGCCCTGGCCACTCTGATCCAGCGCCACCTTTGGCTGGAGCAGGCGCGTGTGCCGGAGAAGAAGAGGACTCCACTTCTGACGGCACCCCTCTCCGATGCTGGACTATTTGGGTCGGCACTGCAGCTGATGACCTCAACCTGCAGGGAGATGCAGGAGGAACGCTCCGTGCTCCAGCCTCATTTCCCCCCGCCCAATTTTGCCGGTGGAGTCAGACGGCCACGCGTCGTCGAGGTTCCTCCGCCGTGGCCGCCGCTGCCACCACCGCCACTGCTGGACCTTCAGCGAAGAAGGCCAGGAGGAGAGAGGGCGCCTCCGCCACTGCAGCCGGCCCATCTACGCCCGGAGGTGACGGTAGGGATCGTCGAGACCAGCCGCAGATCGTTTACCGTCCCTCCGGGGCTCTTGTATGGTTGTTGAACTGTTGAACTGATGCTGTAAAACTGAAAAAAAAGAAAATACCAATAAACATATTGTTTAAAAAAAAGTTGTCGGGGCAGAGCGTAAGAACTGTTCTACTACGCTCGATATACGCGTAACTTGAGTCGGTTGGTCACATGACTCAATGTTACCGTGACTTTTCAATCTATGGCTCACGTGGGAAGTCTCTCTGAGGAGTTCCGTCTCTCCTCTGTGGTAGGGATGACGGGATATAAAAATATAAACAATTTTTACCCTCGGCTGCGTCACGTGGGATTCATGTCAGTCGGTGTTTCTTTCTTTTTTAATAAAAAAGTGTGGAGAATGTGAAGCACGACAACCTTCTTGTCGTTCTCCCAGGTGCCTTGAAGGATCAATGTGGAGTCTGGTTAGACTGTCCATTGATATGTTTTGGGTCCCGACGCATACATAGTGCTGGCTCGGGGTGTTTCTATTAAGAATCATGCGGGTGGCTAGTACGCCTTGGTTACTTGTTATTAAAACAGCGTTTTTATAAAGCAACTGGGATGGGGGATTTTTTCCTCTTCCGAGAGCCTGTTACTGGGTCTCGACGGATTCTCGTTCATATCTGGGGGATGTTAACGGAATAGATCAGAACATAGGTAGAGGGGTCTCACGCCCTTGGGGTGGGCCACCGAGCGCGGTATAAACAGGACCGTCTGGGTGGCGCCCTCTTTTCATGTTTTAGATCAACACGCATATCTGCCCCTTCTCCTGGAGTAGGCATGTCGGCGTGGTTAGGGCACGGGACTGGTTCTGGTCACGCTGGTCCAGGTCAGTTAACCCGTTGTCCGCCGGGGATGCAGATCTGCTGTTCTGGTACCCTGAGGGACCTGGGCTTTTTTCAGGGGGAAAAATGCCGGGTCGGCCCGGGTGTCACGGGTTAGGCGTTATGGAGACCCTTTGTTGGGTACACTTTGTACCTGGCACTATTATAAGGGGCTGGTTCTCCTTTCTTTCGCTCCTCTCTCACGCATGGCGAAGAGGGGGCTGTTGGGGTGGTCTTCTGGACCTCCTCTGGTAACCCTGTGTGCTTCCCGAGCCGCCGGGCCCGGTCCGAAGTAATGTTTCGTTGAAACCGTAGGCCTGGGATAACCCTTTTTGGAAACTGAAACACTTGTGCTGCGGTATAGCTGGTGTATGCCCGCAGGTGTGTTTTGGAGTTTTTTCTTGAGGGGTTATAGGAACAACCACCGTCTGTGTACCGAGAGGGTGGTTGATTCCCTGGTGTGTTGGAGCAGAGTCAACTCCCGGGTTATCCGGTTGAGTGTGCCCCTGCACGTTCATGGCGTCTGCCAATCGTGTCAGCCTTCTCTGCCTCGACCCCTCTGGGTGGGTTTTTTTTTATGGAGGCTTTGTCATGGTGCTCAACAACGCCAGCATACGGCCCTTTCGCCGGGGGGGCTGTTTTCAGTTGACTCCTTTGGCGCCTGTCTCGTCCGCAGTGCTCCAGGCTCAGGTCTACAGCCTGCTGCCTGGTTTCCCCGGTACGCTGCCTGCTTCCGTTGGTTAACCTTTTTTGAGTGCTTTACGGCCATGCTGACTGCCTGTGTTGCAGGGTCAGTGTGCCAGGCGGTGTACTATTGGGGGGAAAGGGCCCGCTCTTGGAGGGGCCCTATCCGAATACGCTGGCGATGTGGGGGGCGGTGTCACTAAGTGACCGCCTGGTGGGGTCTTGATGCCTGGCGTCATTGATCTCTCCGGGCCCCCTTTTTCCAGGGGATCCAGTCCCTTCAGTGGGTCTGGGTCTTCCTTCGCGCTCCGCTGCTACGGCCTTGCCACGGGGTTGAGTTTGCTCTTGACCCCATAATTTTGGGGGCAGTAACAAGAGTTGTTCCTTCCGTTCGTTTCCTGGTGGCATGCGGGTTGTGCGTGTGCGTAGTCGTGGGGTCAAGCCATGGCCTGCTCACCCTGTGCGTTGAGTTGCTTGAGTTCCTCTTCGCACGGTCGGATCCGTCTCCCTCCCGTCCTCCAATAGGGAGGGTATCCCCCTATTAGGGAGGGTCGGGGGGCTCGGTCCTCCCCGGTCTTATGGTTGTGGGGGGCCTCAGCGGGGTACATTTGTCGAGCTTTGGCTCCCGCTCAGCTCCTCTTGTGCAGAATGATGCTGAGCGGCAGCCATAATGAAATAGAACGTAAGGTTATGTATATAACCAAGTTCTATGAATTATGGTGACACTTAGCGTCAGGACGCCGCTGCGGCCCTTGATCTCGCCTTGTGGTGAAAGTTTGGGAAGGAGGCGAGTAGGTGACCACACACCTGCTTATGAAGGTAAGCGGATAGGGGTGTGGCCAGACGAATGTTGGGATGTAAAGGTACATTGTGGAATTTTTTATTCAGTGCTCGTGCACGAAGTGAAGTGCGTGCAGAATGACGCTGAGCGTCACCATAATTCATAGAACTTGGTTATATACATAAATTTACGTTAACCTTTCACTACCACACTACAGAAGGTTAACCTTTCACTACCACACTACAGAAGGTTAACCTTTCACTACCACACTACAGACGGTTAACCGTTTTTATGATCTCTTTCTCTCAAACAGTACTGTATATTGTGTATACTGTATGTCATAAATGTCTTGATGAATTGAAAATGGGGGACCCTGATGTAAACAAGACAAAAGTCTTTTTCTGGTCTGCATCCTCTTAACAATTGTTTGTATTGAGCCATACTGTATTGTACCCATTCTGCAATCTGTTAAAAAGGTGTTCAATCAATCAATCAATCAATCAATCAATCAATCAATCAATCAATCAATCAATCAATCAATCAATCAATCAATCAATCAATCAATCAATCAATCAATCAATCAATCAATCAAAGGGTTAACCTTCTGTAGTGTCAGTGGTTGTGAAAGTGTTAACCCTTTGTCATGTGGAAGTGAAAGGGTTAACCTTCTGTATTGTCGCAGTGAAAGGGTTAACCATTTTGGTAGTGTGGTAGTGAAAGGGTTAAAAAAAAACATTCAAAAGCGCATGTGAAGCCAAACTTGGGCAGCGTGAATCCTGTCGAAATTCAGCCTTTTGCCAAAATATGAGCAGCGGCTGTTACAGTAGTGAAGTGATTGATTGATTGATTGATTGAAAACTTTATTAACAGATTGCAGAATGGGTACAATACAGTACGGCTCAATACAAAACAAGTACAGTGTTACACAGTGAAAATCACTTGATTGATTAACACTGTCCCATTTTACTGTTGTATTTGCAACAGGTGTGCACTGCTTGAAAACATGCAGTGCTGCCAGGCAGAGAGGAATTGGCACATTCTCAAACAATATGTGAGCCAGTTATCATAGGGCTGCCTCATCCACATACAGTACCACGAATGCTGCAAGAGAGCGATAAGATGAGATAAGATAATTCTCTATTGCCTGTTGGTACAGAAATTAGTTTTGTGTCGGAACACACAGTACTGCGTTACAAAAGAGAAAACAAGACACACAGAGTCGACAGACATACAGACAAGACATCAGAGAAACAACGTAATTTACCCCTTCACTCCCAACCAATGTTATTCATTTTGATGTGGCACAGTCCCATAAATCCAAGGTTATTTCATATTGCACAGCCCTTTATATTGCGCTGGGAGGTGAAGAGGTTACCTTGTACTGTGTTAATGAACAGAAAAAGGGAGAGATGGGTAGATGCTACAATAGGTGCTTTTTGAGAGCAAAAATATATATAAGGCAGTCTCTATATATATCAGAATACTGAATCATCTAAATGCCAACAATATTTTGTATGAATATCAATTCGGGTTTAGAAATAATTATTCCATGTGATATTCCACAAGATAAATTAATATAATTTAGGCATTTTCTTAGACTTAGCTTTTCATACAGTGAATTATTTTTCTATAAAAAAATTCATGTTATGGTTTAAAAAAAAAACTACAGTTATGGTATAATGGGCTGTACTGTGGTGTTACACAAGCGTCTATTTTAGGACCATTACTGTTCTTCAAGTTTTCTGTCATATATGTTATTTGTAGGGCTGTCAGTTTATTGCGTTAATTAGATTAATTAATTACACAGCAAATTATCGCGTTATGAAAATTAACTCAAAATTAATTAAATTTTTTTTTTTATCTCATTCATTCCATAATAATGTAGAATACACATTTACAGACTTTTTTTTAATATGGTCCATTTGCATGTTCTTGGTATCTGATTCTAGGGACATCTATGAATCTCAGGGAATGTATTCCCAGTGTCACAAATACTGTGGGCTAGATCCACAAAGAATGGATTGCACGGTGCAAGTTGCACTCTTACTTACAATTCATTATGAATTGAAAATGGGGGACCCTGATGTAAACAAGACGAAAGTCTTTCTCTGGTCTGCATCCCCTTAACAATTGTGTGTATTGAGCCGTACTGTATTGTACCCATTCTGCAATCTGTTAATAACATTTTCATTCAATCAATCAATCTGCGCGGTGATTGATTGAATGAACATTTTATTTTGAGTAAATTGTAATGAACCAAATGAGAATATCAATAAATATTTTTTTATCTTTGACTGTGAATAACACTATGCTCAAATTGACCAGACCTGACAAATCTAAGCAAATTAATAGATGGAAGATGATTAAACAGAAGGTTTTGTAGATACCGCATTGAATTCTGCCATCCGGACACATGCAATTTGAAATATGATTATAGAATATAGAATATCAGGCATAAAATGGTTATGCGATTAAAATGCGATTAATTAGATTAATTAATTACAAATCCTGTAATTAATTAGATTCAATTTTTTAATCGCCTGACAGCACTAGTTATTTGCTGATGACACTAATATTTTTGTTGATGACAGTAACTTTGACTCACTTATAGACAAAGCAAATTCTGGGCTTTCAGTTAAACAAAGTATCACTCAATATAAAGAAAATATAACATTATCTTTAAGAACAATAATTATTGTGTAGACAGAGCTAAAATCTATATTAACATTTTAATCAGAAATTTTTTGGTTTAAGAATCATTTGGAATCTGTAAGAAGGTCTCAAAATATTTTGGCATTATAAAAATGGTTACACTCTATTTATAAATTTTTTTATTATATAATAATACATATAAAAATACATTACTAACTCTACTACAGTTTCATTTATCTTTATATATTTTACTGTAATATAATTTGGGCTAGCACTCTTGTAGATATCTTGTAGTGTATCTACTAGTATCTACAAGATACACTACACGACCAAGATACCCATGTACATGTCAAAATACTTCCCAAAGGTCAGTGAATACCACGACCACAACACCAGAGGGAGCTCCACAAATCATGTTAAACCCAAATTCGGCTCAAACAAGGGACTAAACACGTTTTGCAATTATGCCACATCAATGTGGAACGCCCAACCCACAGCTGTAAAGGAATGTGAATGACTACCCACTTTCAAAACCACTCTTCAAGAACACCTACGGGAGACTGCAATTCGAAACTGGCCCCTGTAAATGTCCTAACCCAACCCCCTCCAATGTACAGTAACAGTTAATGACCTAACCCAAGAATACACGAGACCCTCTTCTTGGAACCTAGTATGGTTTCATCGATATTCCAATGTACAGTTTTGCTTGTACAGTTGTACAGTTTCCCCCACCCCGCTTACCCAACCCCCCCCCCCCACCTCCACTGTACAGTCCCCCCCCAACCCAACCCACCCCAACCACCCAACCTTCTCCAATGTACAGTTTCTACGTCAAATGTATATACTCTCTTTTCTAGACTCTTTGTATCACAAACAGTACTGTATTTGCAAATCTGGTATGTCATGTATAGATGTAGCAGTACTGTCTATCTGTATATTGTGTATGCCATATATGTTATGATGAATTGAAAATGGGGGACACTGATGTAAACAAGATGAAAGTCTTTCTCTGGTCTGCATCCCCTTAACAATTGTGTGTATTGAGCTGTACTGTACTGTACCCATTCTGCAATCTGTTGATAAAGTTTTCAATCAATCAATCTATTGAATCCTTTGTAAGAATTGCCACTAATCCACATATCCACTGTAGCTCCAACTGAGCACTTATTTAAAGATTTGCAATTATTAACAATCTATGTAGTGAATAAATATCAGACAGGAGTGTTTATGTACAAAGTAATCTGTCTCCCATCATCACTACCCATTTTATTTTAAAATTGACCTTAACTCTCATTATCACGACAACGCCTCTACTTCCTCAGGCGCCTAAGGAAGTTCTAAGTCAGTCAGAAGATCCTTAAGAACTTCTACTCATGTACAATAGAGAGCATACTGACTGGCAACATCACCTCCTGGTGTGGGAATAGCACTGCACAAGACCGAAGCAGACTACAAAGAGTGACACGTTCAGCCGAACGCACAATTGGAGGGGGGCTCCCCACCCTCCAGAACATTTACAACAAGCGGTGCAGGAGTAAGGCTAAGAGAATCATCAAGGACTCCAGCCATCCGAACAACTGCCTCTTTGAACTGCTACGGTCAGGCAAGCGATACCGGAGTCTCAAGGCGAGCACAGAAAGACTCAGAAGAAGCTTCTATCCCCAGGCCATCAGGCTGCTCAACGAACAATAAACACTACACAACAACCATCAAATGCACACAGCACACACATCCACACGCACACACTCACTTTAAACAAACAAACACACTGCAGCACCCACTCTCCACACTTTAGATCACCTAAACACACTTTATATTTATTGATAAAGGATTTGCACTACAACTCGTACACCTTACTGTAAATTGTACCTAAATTGTACCTCATCCCATTTCTGCTTTGCACTATATAGTATTGTATATTAGTACACTGCATAGTATATTGTATATTATATGGTAACTCAGTTACGTCTATTCTGCATCGAACATTGTACATATGTCTATACTGAACACTGTGACCTCATTTTTTACTTCTAATTTACATGCTATACTATGTTATTTCATACTTATCTTGTCTTGCACAGTCTCTGGAGCGTAACAGTAAGAAGCATTTTGTATAAAAGTATTCTGTACTTCTGTATGACAACTATTAAAGAAACTTGAATCATTCAGATTCCACAAGAATGAGGACTAATTGTTAGGACTCTGTAACAGAACTGGTCGGTTCAAATGCACAACACAGGAGACAATTAGGCGTGTTCGAGATTGATTTCGGCTCGCCTCGAAAGTAGACGAGAGTAGCCGAGTGCAGCCGGGGGAGGAGTCAGAACGTCGGACACTTCAGATTTGACGAGAGCCTGCTCGTCTAGTCTCGCATGGCAGATACGCGTTCACGTCACCACACACACATACACACCTGTCCAGCTCATTATAATGCGATGGCCGCGTGCACAATTAGATTAGATTCAAATGTACAGCACACCATATACTGCTATAGTGGAATATACTATTCATATACCATAATGTATACCATCTTGCTGAATAATTCTGTTTTGCATCAATATATATATATATACTGTATATTGAGGCAAAACAGAATTATATATACAGTATATATTGAGGCAAAACAGATGACGTGTATGTGTGTGTGTGCGGGATACAGTACTATCAGCTCAGCTGCTGCATCGTTAATGAACTATAGATTTATGGAATTCGATAATCTATCTAGCGATTGGGTTAACTGAGAGCCAGATTGCTTAGAGGAGTACTGTACATAGAGCGGTAATGGTCAGATTGCTCATTGAGTCATGACTATAAATGCTAAACGTAATTGTCGTATTTATTATCATTATAATTATTTAATTCCGATGATAGAAACAGTCCGTCTGTAGAATCGATTTGAAGAAGCAATCACCATTTGTTCAGGGGGGTTGATATATTGTTATTTTGATATAAACTCCGACAGCATTCATTACTCTGATAAAAATAATTTGGTGTCTGACAGCTTGAAGTTCATCATGATAGACTTTATTTGAGGAAGCTCTTGGTACCCAAACTCCTGTATCCAATAATAATAATAATAAATATATCTGATAGACTGGACGCGTCTATGCCTTCTACAACGCTGTTCGGTTTCCGGGTTCCTCTAATTGGCCACTAAGCCCACGTGACCGCACGCTAGCACGCCCCCCTTATCGCCCACTCTCGCGCTGTGAAGTGGAAGCGCCAGCGGGGGCCGAGGCGGTGGTTTCTCCCCGGCTCCATGTGCCGCTGACTCGGTCCAGCTCCAGCGGCCGTCTTCCGCCTGCGGTATCCTCTCTCCGAGGCGGCTCGTTCTTATTAATCCCCCATTGTTCAGGTCGACATGGTCGCACAAACACCCGTTGAAGGAGTAGTGGGGGAGGAATTAATGAATGAATGAAAACTTTATTTAACAGATTGCAGAATGGGTACAATACAGTACGGCGCAATACACACAATTGTTAAGGGGATGCAGACCAGAGAAAGACGTTTGTCTTGTTTACATCAGGGTCCCCCATTTTCAATTCATATCGACATTTATGACATACGCAACATACATGACATTAACATGTCTGACGAGCACAGAGTTGCCAGTCGATAATTCTTGCTATTTAAAAATATTCCTCTTCTTCTCCCCCACTACTTTACTCCTCCAACGGGTGTTTGTCGACCTGAACAATGGGGGATAATAATAATAATAATAATAATAATAATAATAATAATAATAATAATAATAATAATAATAATAATAATAATAATAATAATAATAATAATAATAATAATAATAATAATAATAATATTAATAATAATGATAAGAACGAGCCGCCTCAGAGAGAGGATACCGCAGGCGGAAGACGGCCGCTGCTGCTGGAGCTGGACCGAGTCAGCGGCGCACGGAGCCGGGGAGAAACCACCGCTTCGCCCCGCTGGCGCTTCCGCTTCACAGCGCAAGAGTGGGCGATAAGGGGGGCGTGCTAGCGTGCGGTCACGTGGGTTTAGTGGCCAATCAGAGGAACCTGGAAACCAAACAGCGTTGTAGAAGGCATAGACGCAGACGGGACCCATACTGTATTATTGTTGTACCCATTCTGCAATCGGTTAATAAAGTTTTCAATCAATCAATCAATCAAACGTCTCATAACTTCCTCTTGTGGGCGTGGCTGGTGGTGACAACCAGGTGACAACTTTTCTGAGTCGGGTGAGAGGTACTGTGGAGCCTCGCTCTGAAGGCTGTGCGTGGCTCGCTCCCGCGAGATTTCCGCGCCTTGTCTTGTCAGATTTTCAGAGCAAGTCGGACAACATTCTAACCATCATGCAATGCGCTTGGCGAGGCCGTAGTAAAACCTGCGGAGATCTGCGTCCGACTAGCCAATCTCGAACACGCCTAATTCAACCCCGTAGGGCATTTATTACTACACAGACGGGGGGGGGGGGACAAGTGCGGTGTGTGTGCGCGCCTTTAGCCTGGCGGGCAGATGATCGTGGCAGGAGGGGAGCACTGGAGGTAGTGGACTGTGGAGGACACAGAGAGAAAACACTGCACATGTGAAAAAACTAGAGGATTGTATACGGTAATACAATGTTAGAAAAAAACACGATAGAATGAAAATGTCAAATCACGGGAGGGACAGGGAAATACAACGGCAAGGGATCTCAACACATAATTGGTAAACAGCATAATGCCCGGTACTAAGATAGAGGATACTTGCCAGGCCTAGGGAAGATCTGACGCTGAATGAACGGAGAACCAGGCTTCTTGTAGTGCAGAGTGGATGAGTAGGAGCAGGTGTGGAGGCGTTATTTCTAAACCTAGCCGCATTTCTGGCAAGACGCTCTCTGATTGGCCGATGCCTGTTTCTACACTGGTTAAGCTTAGGCACTCTTTCGAAGTTGGTTAAGGTTAGAGTTTGTCTTAGAGCATGGCGATAGAACGGCAGGTAGTTTGCAGGCTGTTTGACGTGTGTGGTAACATTGACGGTATTTCATAACTAATATGTGTGAATAATTAGAGAATCATAATGTAAAAGCAGGGCTCAGCCAAAGGTGATATTATTGGGGTTACAAGAGACAGACATTCCAAACCCCCACTCTAACAGATGTAATCAGTGGAGAACAAAGACTATGTAAATATAAGTCACACCCAGCGTCTAACAGAATACAGGCAGAGAAACACAGACCAAATTTGCTTTTGCTAAGAGTTCATGGAAACAAATACACGTATCAAGTTATTCTTTATCACTGTTTGATATCAAAATGTAAGCCAAGAGTAAAACTGTGATAATATTAGAAGTGTGTAAATTCATATACACGGGAGATACATCTTGTAAAATGTTTATTGGAATATGCCTCTGTGCTCATCAAGAAGCCACAGCCGACGGGGGCCATGGGCCCCCCCTCTGATGCAGGAACAGGCCGACACCCACACAGGAGATCGATTAGGGACAGCCCCCACAGAAGACCACCGGATTGGACCAAAACGTACTACTAGACTGTTATGATTGGGGGAAAATGATAGTATTTAAGATCGAACACAGTGTTAATTCAGGAGCCCAGACACCCCAGGTCTGCCGCTCCCCGCTTCCATCCAGAGAATGCTGTCTGCTGATTTTTCATGTGAGTAAGCTGGATGGCCCCATGGTTGGTTAGAATAACATGTACAGATGCTTATCTTAAAAACCAGGCTTACTCATGTGTAAAATGCTTACAGTAGATTCTCTATTTTGCATTGATGTTAACATGACTGTTGTATGTACATGTTGGGGTTTGATGTGCAAACCTTATTTATCCTTTGTACAAACATGTTAATGTGCTCTGAATAATCCTTGTATGAAAAAGCAAACTTCTAATTCACTCTGAGCCCCGAGGCCAATAAATGAGTTTGAACCATAGTTCCTCTTTTGTCTGGCTGCACAAGCTTATTTCTCATCTGACTAAGTCAGATGAGGAGACCATTTGAATCATTGATGACCTCCTTTCCTCCGTCCAGATAGCAATCGCATTGTACTGTAAAATAACCTTAGATATTGAGTAAGAATATACCACATGTGGAAATGGGCAAAGACACAGCTCGTCACGCGATTGGGCAAACGCGTCAGTGGCCAATCAGAGAGTGTCAGTCAGTGCCAATCAGAGAGCGTCTGCCATAAATGCGGCTAGGTTTAGAAATAACGCAATGTGGAGTCTCCATCCATCAGCGTAACGGCTCGGGCACATACAACGCGCACGAATTTCACGCACGGGTTCCTAGCGGGATCGTGCGCCTGGCCAGACACACAGAGTCCGACTTCAGAGCGTGCTGCAGCGCGGAGCCCTGATAGAACCAGCAGCAGCACGAGCTCTCTCTCTCTCTCTCTCTCTCTCTCTCTCTCTCTCTCTCTCTCTCTCTCTCTCTCTCTCTCTCTCTCTCTCTCTCTCTCTCTCTCTCTCTCTCTCTCTCTCTCTCTCTCTCTCTCTCTCTCTCTCTCTCTTCTCTCTTCTCTCTCTCTCTCTCTCTCTCTCTCTCTCTCTCTCTCTCTCTCTCTCTCTCTCTCTCTCTCTCTCTCTCTCTGTGCGCATGCGTGTGTATGGTGGAGCGTTGGTGGTTTGAGTGGTGTTGAGAGTCTGCGGAGTACGCGTGAGTTTTTCTATCTTTATGTTGTTTGTCAAATTGTGAATTAGACTGTGGTTTATTTGACTGGTTGTGTGTTGATGGTGGGCTGGTAGCGTTGTCAGTGTTCGCTTGGGAAGCTGTCTGCTGTCACGGTGACATGGATTTCGCAAAGCTGACCAGAAGACATGGTTTTAAGGTCTCGCCGGCATTTCCGTGTTCAGTGGAGGAATGTAGTCTCGCTGTTGCGAGGGTGGTGGGCGCTCCGGCCGTTAAATCTGCGGAAAGGATGAACGGGGAGTCGTTTTCTTTGTGGATGATTTGATTAAAGTAAATCAACTGATAACGGACGGGTTGGTCATAAATGATACGTTTGTGTCTGTGATGCCGCTCACAACACCTGCGAAGAAGGTGACGCTGGCAAATGTTCCCCCGTTGGTAGGGGACGAGCTTATATTAAGGGAACTCGCCAGATTTGGGAAGATTGTATCTCCTTTAAAGAAGATGTCTTCAGGGTTTAAAGCACCTGAATTACAGCATGTGGTTTCTCACAGAAGGCAGACGTTCATTATTATGAACAAACGTGAGGACGAGTTGGATCTTAATTTTAAGGTAATAATAAACAGGTTTGAGTATATTATTTTTGCGACGACACAGAACATGCGTTGTTTTGGGTGTGGAAAGGAGGGGCATCAAAGACAAGCAGGGGGGCAAATGATGGGAAGAGCGCAACAAAGAAAGGAAGAGCAGCTTGGGGTGTGAATCAAGGGGTTGAGGGGGGGGGGGGGGGGGGAAGAGGGGTGGTGGGGAGACTTCTGAGAAGGTTATTGTACCAGATAGAAGTGATAAGGAAATGGAAGGAGTAGGAAAGGCTGGAGATGCAGTTCGAGGAAAAATAGGTGGGGATGAAAATGTGTGTGGGGGGGGGGGGGGGGGGGGGTAGAAGGGGCTTGTGTCAGCCAGGCCACGTTAAATAGCCAGGAGAAGAGAACTGTTGAAGTACAAGGGACAGATGGTGGGGATGAAAATGAGGGGGGGGGGGGGGGGGTCGTGGTAGGAAGGATTACAGAGGATGGAAGTGTACATGGGGTGGCTGTAGTTGATCTGCAGGGACAGGGTGGAGGGGCTGGTATCAGCGAGGATGAGATAAATGGGCAGGAGGAGGGTGGGACTGTTGAGGGAACAGGGTCAAAGGACTCAGTTGGGGGGGTCAGGGTGGAGGGAGTAGAGGATATTGACATGGAAGAGGGGGACAAAGAGATGAAGGTTGTTAGGCAGAAGAGGAAGTTAGAAGTAGTTGAGTTGTCAAGCTCTCAAGCTAAGAAGACGGAAGTACTCAGCAGTACACAGAGTACACAAGAGAGTACATGGTCGGAGATGTGCGCTGATGATGATGAGGAATATGAGAGCGATGCATCTGCAGCTACAGACAATGAGTGCTATTCATTGGAGGCAATGAAAATGTTTTTACAGACGACAAAAAACAGGAAGGGGGTAGAGTTAGCACATTTCTTTCCAGATAAGGAGTTTTTTATTTTGTCAGGAAGAGGAAGGAAAAATATGAGGTTTCAAGGAGATGGTCGTTTTGCTGAAACAGAGATATACAGGATGAGAAAAATTGTACAGAAGGTACAGCGGGACCTCAGTAAGGTGGAGGACGGAGTGGGATCAGTGTAGTTTTGTTGTTTTTTAGTTTTTTTGTTTACCTTTTTATTTCTAAATGAGAAGTGTTTTTAGAGTGGATTTTTTTAGTTTATTGTATGGGGCGAGGGACATGGAGAGAGTTTTTTTTGCTCCCTGACCTCACTGATTTTCTTACCTCAGGTCCCAGTTTTAGGTATGTCTTTTTATCGTGTCAGTGAGGCACTGCTGGGCATCGCCCAGGAAGCAGGTTATGATTTTTTACAAATTGACGGGACTGGTGTGTTGTCACTTAGGGCTGGACATTTCAAGGTGTCCCGCTACCGGGGCCAGGAGGCTGAGACATTTTTGATCATCTCGTATACTCTCATACATTTGTGGAACTATGTAAAGACTGGGATTATGGAGGATTTTCGTTTTCTGGAGGGCGGGTCGGGACACAAGGTTGAGGTCTAGTTTCTGTGGGATGAGACAGGAGCGGAGCGTATCGTTTCATGCCCGATGGGAAGGCCACGCCATACTCCTTCAGCAAACCTGTCATCAGAGTCACCAGGAGGGACTCCAGGAGTCTCTTTCTCTCCCTCTCTTTCTTTCTTTCTCTCTTTCTCTCTCTCCAGTCTCTTTCTTCCCCTCTCTTTCTTTCTTTCTCGTTTTCTCTCTAGAGAGAGAGGAGAGAGAGAGAGAGAGAGAGAGAGAGAGAGAGAGAGAGAGAGAGAGAGAGAGAGAGAGAGAGAGAGAGCTGCTGCTGGTTCTATGGAGGGCTCCGCGCTGCAGCGCGCTCTGAAGTCGGACTCTGTGTGTCTGGCCAGGCCTGTGCCAATTGCGCGCCCATAGAGCGCGCGCCGAAGTGTGTGAGATGGGTATGGAGGATCGAGCTGAAATCAAACTGAAACATGATCAACTTTATCAGAATTTAAAAGAAAGTTCAAAGAAAGCCTTAATTTAACCCAAACTCATAATTAAGTCATTATAATTATAAGAAGTATGATTAATATATGAATTGCTCCAACCAATGCTGTTGTTATCTTATCATATCACTGTTACTGTTATTTTGTCCTATTTGTGCGTCTGTGTTATTATGTGTATATACATGTGTGAGTTGATATGTGTACAGATTAGTGGTGGGACTCGATTACAAATTGTAATTGCATTCATTCGAGACTTTATAGTTAATTAATCGAAATTAATCACATTTGAATCGCATATCAATATTTCATGCGAAAAGCAAAATTTTTCAATTCAAATGAATTTTGGTACGAGTGAATCAATGAATATACATTATACATACGTTTAAGCAGCAAAATCCTGTATTAGCTATACACAGACCAACAGATCAATGCAATTTTTAACAAAGTGCAGCAATTTTAGGAATAATATATATATAGCGCAAAGGACCTTTTGTAAACTCAAGCACTTTCGAGGTAAAAGTAAAATGCAGTACTTTCAAGTACATTCCAGAACAGAAAAAAAACTCTTGATTGATCTCAATTTCTCTTATTTTTATTTTTTGTATGAACAAACCAGACTAAGAAAAAAGTCATTTGCAATTTATTATACTTTATACTTAGCACATGCATCTTACACAATAAAGAAAAATCATCTTCCGATTAAATGCATCAAGCTTTTTATTTAACTTTTAATTCTTTCTGTAGTTAATTAATCTAAATGAATGCGATAAAATCCCACCCTAGTACTTATCGATATGTTTTTTTTTAGCCTAAGTATGATGTAGTTTCTTGAGGACCCCACAGGTTCTTTTGACCTCTCCTCTCCTGCACATCATTATTCTTTTAAATCACTTTATTAAATGTATTGTTTCATTTGTAAGTGAAAATAAACTAAACTAAACTAAAACAGAACTAGTAGTATCTACAAAAATATATACCTCATCAATAAAAAAAATCTCCAAGTCTATGTGGGCAGAGTTGTGTGATAGAGTGCCCTCATTATAAAGGAGATAAAAACCATTAGGGCTGTTTGGTTTGTTTTGGGCTCCAGCCCTATGGTGAAACACACCTGCTCCCCTCTTTAAAAAGCCCTGCTCCAGTTTAGCTCCAGTTTAGCTCTTGGACATGGATGAGTAATGACCTATCCAGAGGGCTGTAACGCAGCTTAGTTTAGCCTGCCGGCAGGGTGGCAGCATCGGGTTGGGGAACAGTGAATGTCGGTGGGGTGAGTGCCCTTTTCTTTTGCTACAGCACCTGCCACCCAAAATGAGAGCTTTAGACTTAAAATATTAATTAATTTACAAGGAAAACACCAACGATTTGGAATGATACAAAAAAAATGTTTATACTGTTTAGTATAAAGAGTCCTCAACGCGCTGGGAACATGTCTTAATGACTCAAACTTGTCTGAGCTGAGATGCCGCAATGAGGAATTTCACCGCTCTGAAACATGAACGCGCGTTCCCGTCCGAAGCTCCTTATAAGGCAGCCAATATGGAAGTTGTGCAGATGAAATCGCAAAAAGTCAATAGTTAGACACACCTGTCCAGCTCATTAGAATGCAACTGACGATGCAGCCGTGTGAAAATGGTTGCCGATAGGAAGCGCTTTGCAACCGATCAAAATGAGATTAGATTAATTGTATTGTCATCATATAGTAGAGCTTGTGGTGCACGCGCACACACACACACGCGCGCGCGCACGCAGTACTGTATATACGCGCGTAATGAATGAACGCAGTATAGGCTTATATTATCATGACTTGTTTTATTAGGAGAGCAGCAAATATACTGCACTGCCTGCCCCGTAGACATACAGTCCACCATGCAGTCCGCTGGTACGCCCGACTCTGGCGGCCTTAATATGTGTATACTGTACTTACTACGGCTGACCCCTATTAGTTGATTAGTCGACTAATCGGTCGAAAGGAGCCGTAGTCGACTCCTTCAGACATTAAGCACCCCCCACAGCCCAAATGGAATGTAAACTAATAAAAATTATAATAATAATAAAAAAAAAATATTACAAATATTATATATATATATATACCGTACTTTTCGGACTATAAGCCGCGGCTTTTCCCCCCATCTTTCGACCCTGCGGCTTATATAACGGTGCGGCTAATCTATGGATTTTTACAGCTAACTGGGCGCGCTCCCTCAGCTCTGTGACCGTCAGATCAGACTCCTAAATCTGCTGCAGCAGTGCACGCCTTGCCCCTCCTCCTCCCCCTCACTAGGGATGGGAATTGATAGGATTTTATCGATACGATTCCATTATCGATTCTGCTTATCGATTTGATTCTTTATCGATACCCTTATCGATACCTGATCAATTTATAATTTACATAAATAAATTGGAAATGCAACAGAACTACATTTACATTTACATTTAGTCATTTAGCTGACGCTTTTATCCAAAGTGACTTACAAGTTCTGTACGACAAGCCATCAGGAAGGGCACAACTCTATCAGCTGAGCAACAATGTTCATCAAAGTGTTGAGTGCTACAGTGTAGGTTAGTTTATTAGGACAAGTGCATGACAGTACGGTTAGTTAGGGTTAGATATATATATTTTTTTTCAGATAATGGTTGAAGAAGTGCGTCTTTAGTCGACGGCGAAAGATTGGACGTGATTCGGCTGTCCTAACTGGGGTGGGTAGTTCATTCCACCATTGTGGGGCAAGGACTGAGAATAGGCGACTTCTCTTTGATGACCCTCCCGGAGCTTGGATAGTCAAGTCAAGTCAAGTCAAGAGTTTTAATTGTCACGGCATACAGGTATACAATGAAATGCGGCTGGTCTTGCCCGCGACGATGTGCAATACAGTGGTACAACATATAATAGAATCCAATAAAAATACAGTGGTACAACATATAATAGAATCCAATAAAAACGACAGTGCAATAAACAGGTAACATGGTGTGACATCTCGGTATCTGTACATAGTATTTACAGAGCATATAGGACATGCTAGGTAGCTTTAGTAGTGCAATACACTGTTCCTGTTGTTATACTAATTTAAAGTGGCCTTTCCTCTTGGCCATAAGTGTGCGTGTGTGCGGCATGAGTGTTAAAGTGGCTGCTAGTGTGTGAGCGTGCTCAGCGTGCGTGTCGTGTGTGTGCTTGTGTGTGCTTGTGTGTGGATAGTTCAGTTTCTGTGGCTCTCAATGTTCATTGTTCAAGGCTCTGATGGCCTGGGGGAAGAAGCTGAGCCTAAGCCTCTCCGTCCTAGTAGCTGGGGTTCGCAGGCGTCTGCCTGACCTCAGCAGCTGGAACAGGCTGTTATTGGGGTGGTGGGGGTCTTTCATTATTCTGCAGGCTCTGGATTTGCACCTCTTGTTGTATAGAACCTGCAGGGTAGGTAGCGCAATACCCGTGGTACGCTCGGCTGAGCGCACCACTCTCTGTAGGGCCTTCTTGTCCTGTGCCGTGCTGTTTCCATACCAGGCAGTGATGTTTCCGGTCAAGATGCTCTCTACAGCTCCTGAGTAGAAGGACTGGAGTATCTTCCCCGATACTCTGAACTTCCTTAACTGTCTCAGGTGGTAGAGGCGCTGCTTCGCTTTCTTTACTACTGTGTCTATGTGTGTTGACCATGTCAGATCCTCTGAGATGTGGACCCCCAGGTACTTGAAGCTGCTCACCCTGTCCACGGTAGCCCCGTTAATCATCAGTGGTGTGTGTGTCTCCTGCTGTCCTCTCCTATAATCCACGATCAGCTCCTTGGTTTTACCAATGTTCAGGAGCAGGCTGTTGTCCTGGCACCAACGTTCCAGTACCTCAACCTCCTCCCAGTAGGCCTTCTCGTCGTTGTCCGAGATCAGCCCCACCACCACCGTGTCGTCTGCGAACTTCACTATGGAGTTGGAGCTGAACTTGGCCACACAATCGTGTGTGTAGAGTGAGTACAGCAGGGGGCTTAGAACACAGCCCTGGGGGGACCCGATGCTCAGGGTGATGGTGTTGGAGGTCTGACCCCCCACCCTGACCGCCTGGGGTCTTTCACTCAGAAAGTCCAGTACCCAGGCGCTCAGGGCGGAGCTCAGACCTAGCTCGATCAGCTTGTCCACCAGTCTGGTGGGGACTATGGTGTTGAACGCTGAGCTGTAGTCAATGAACAACAGTCTCACATAGCCCCCCTTCTGACGGTAGGAGTAGGTCTGAGGCGGCCAGAAGATGCAGAGCGTAGGGGTCTAAGCTGGTTAGAATAACAACATGCAACTTGACATTTCTGATTGTCATTTATTGTTGAGCCCCCATGTCAGAAAAATACAAAAACTGTAAAAAATAAAACATTAACTATAGCCTACACTTAAATAAAATAATGTATTTGAGATTCTCTTAAAATGTATTTATTTTTTTATTCTTAAACTAATTTAATCTATTGAATAACAGGTCGTTATTCCTCTGACTTCTGTCTCACACACACACACACACACACACACACACACACACACACACACACACACACACACACACACACACACACACACACACACACACACAGAGCTCCCTCCCCGGGCCCCTGTCCTATAAGGTATTGGCTTGTGTTGCTACACGGACACATTTGTATGTTGCACCACCACGGTACTTCCTGGCTTACAGTGTACAGACTTGTAAACAAACACTCCGTCTCTTATTATATGTGAACTAAAGAGTACAAGGTTTACACAACAGCCCCCACCTGCTGTTTTATTGTATTTGTACCTGTACTATCCGCTGTCAGCTGTTTATCTCTCTTTGTGAGCTTGATTAAATAGCGTTAGCTCACGTTAGGTAGCGTTATCTCCGCGGCTAATTTGAGCTCACCCTGAACTAAATCAATTACTAGGTTCTAAAGCATTCAAGTAGTTTTCACTGCACATAGAAGTAGCCAAACAGCGGGAGCATTTCGGGAGCATATTACCAAAACCCAGGCAATTTCGAGCCCTTAAGGAATCAAATAGAGTCTGCCATGGCTACATGCTAACGTTATTGCGCAACTGTATGAAAAACCTGGCAGCGATAATGGAATCGAAAGTCACGGGAGCCACACGGTTCCAGGCATCGGCCAATTAGGAACCGGTTCCCAACGGGAACCGGTTTTCGATTCCCATCCCTACCCCTCACGTCAACAAACCATTACGGCAAGAGTCTAGTGTATGAGCAGCTCAGGGCTCCTCTTTCAACATGCTGCCTACCTACTGTACCCGGCGCTGCAAACTGGGAGCTGCTAACTGGCTAACGTTATGAGAGCTAACGTTGCTACCTACTATACCCGGAGCTGCTAACTGGCTAACGTTATGAGAGCTAACGTTGCTACCTACTATACCCGGAGCTGCTAACTGGCTAACGTTATGAGAGCTAATGTTGCTACCTACTATACCCGGAGCTGCTAACTGGCTAACGTTATGAGAGCTAACGTTGCTACCTACTATACCCGGAGCTGCTAACTGGCTAACGTTATGAGAGCTAACGTTGCTACCTACTATACCCGGAGCTGCTAACTGGCTAACGTTATGAGAGCTAACGTTGCTACCTACTATACCCGGTGCTGCTAACTGGCTAACGTTATGAGAGCTAACGTTGTTACCTACTATACCCGGAGCTGCTAACTGGCTAACGTTATGAGAGCTAACGTTGCTACCTACTATACCCGGAGCTGCAAACTGGGAGCTGCTAACTGGCTAACGTTATGAGATGAGAGATGAGAGATGAGATGAGACCCCCCGCCTCTCTCTCCATACAGTACCAGCAGCTGCAGGTCTGACGAGCACAGAGTTGCCAGTCGATAATTCTTGCTATTTAAAAATATTCCTCTTCTTCTCCCCCACTACTCCTCCAACGGGTGGTGGATGGTTTTATGTTGACGGTAGATGGGGAAACACAACTAACACTCGTCTTTATTAAATGTTGTTTCGGGTTTTCCCACGAGAATGCACGCCTGGTTGCGTCTATTATGGAGAGAGAGGCGGGGGGTCTCATCTCCATGTACTGTAGCCGAACCTAAGAAGACACACAACAACAGACAGACAGCTCAGTGATTGAAACCTACGTGTTTGTGCGACCATGTCGACCTGAACAATGGGGCATAATAATAAGAACGAACTGCCTCGGGGGCCTGGAGGGAGGATACCGAAGGCGGAAGACGGCCGCTGCTGCTGGAGCTGGACCGAGTCATGTGAGACAAGCCGGCGGCAGCAAGGCGCACGGAGCCGGGGAGAAACCACCGCCTTGCCCCGCTGGTGCTTCACAACGTGTCTCAGGCGAGAGCGTAAAGGGGGGCGTAATAGCATAGGTCAGTTAGTGGCCAATCAGAGCGCAAAACGGGAACCCGGAAACACGAACGCGTTGGTAAAAGCATACACGCGGAGGGGTCTGGGGAACAGGTGCTCCTGACAGCTTGGCCTGGAGGACGGTGGTGGGGTCTGGGGGACAGGTGCTCCTCACAGCTTGGCCTTATGAGAGCTAACGTTGCTACCTACTGTACCCGGAGCTGCTAACTGGCTAATGTTATGAGAGCTAACGTTGCTACCTACTGTACCCGGAGCTGCTAACTGGCTAACGTTATGAGAGCTAACGTTGCTACCTACTGTACCCGGAGCTGCAAACTGGCTATCGTTCCTGTTTAAACAAAAATGTTAATAAATGGGAGTTTCCTCAAACAGCCATCTCTTTCCCGACGAATCCCCTCTGTGCACGAACCCTTACATATGGTAATTAAACATTAAAACACCTGCGGCTTATAGTCCAGTGCGGCTTATATATGTACACATCATTCAATTTAGCTGCTGCGGCTTATATTCAGGTGCGGCTTATAGTGCGAAAAGTATGGTATATATTTTTTTTAGTTGACCAATAGTCGACTAGCGGCAAATTTTGGCCAATCATAGTTGACCATCCAAATCCTTAGTCGGGGACAGCCCTAGTACTTACTGTACGTAGGTAGGGCAGAGCATAATAGTATCTACTAAATCCTAATGAAACAAGTAATTAGAATAATATAAGCCTATATACTGTTCATTCATTAGACACGTAGGCTATACTGGCGCACACAAGACTTATGGAATATTAATGCAGTCTATTTCCATGCGATTTGTTAGGAATCCAGGTAAGAATGTCGAGTTCAAGTGTGGCACGGAAGAAGGAGATGGAGAGGGGGTTGCTCTTCTCGAATATGTGTTCTTTAATTATCAGAAACACTTTGAGCGATAATATAACTTTACAAGGTAAAGCAGGTAAATAGTAATACAAGGAAGGGTACTGAGAGAAACAATTTAAGGAAAGCAAATAGAGAATAGGGCGGTGAGAGATCCGACTTCTCGACTTCATTCTCTGCCACCACTTTGATCATCCTAAACCATCCTCTGCCAGCGCTATTTGTCTATGGAGATGTTCACCTTCTTTGCAGGGCTATAACTTTTTAAATTGTATTGCTAAATTGACATTACTATGGCCCATTCAACATCAATTATCTATCGTTCAGGATGTAGGAACGTTTTACTTTTTCATTCACACATTCATACGAAAATACCGTCTAGAGTATAAATATGTTTTTATCGTTTTCTGCAGTATTTCATAGAACGTGAGATATAGGCATAAATGCATATATTAGATTATCAAATGCAGTTTGATACCGATCCATGCTATATTAAAAATTTCAACTGTACATGGTCCTAAACGGTATGACTGATCATCTGCGGGTGAACGGAGGGGGGGGGGGGGGGGGGGTTATAATTCCGTGACCGACGTTAAATGATTTATGTAGTATGGGTGATATATTGATCAGAGCAGTTTGTATTGAAAATGATAAAGAAAAACGCTGAAACTCACGTCAGTCTCCTCGTACCGTTGGGCGATGAGAGTGGAACAAACAGATCCCAGTTATGTGGTGGGGATCGAGGCGATCCAGTTCCGGTTTGTATAATACTAATATACGCCCAAATCATGTTGTTTATTGAGTTATGGCAACGATCCATGTCCACGGTGTGTGGATTGAGTCCCGGGACGATAAACAAGTGGCCGAACGGAATTAGGGGACGGACCGAGCTCCAACGAGCATTTCCGGTTTGGCAACTCGCCGATCGGCCACCAGGTGGCGGTATTGAAGTGTTGCAGAGTTGTGATGGCTCCCGCAGCATATGACAAGGCTCCGTGGGTGAAATATGAATTCCATGACGAAAATATGAAATATGAACTTGAAACACGCTGTACAGCGATATTGGCAGACAACGCATGGCGGGCAATAACGCTGAACAGCGATATTGGCGGGTAATGGGTAAGCAAAGATAACTTTAAATAATAACAACGGGCGAGATATCCGACTTCTGCCCGTGGATGGCTGTTCCCAGTAACACTGCTGAAGGACCGACAAAAAGAGAGAGGCAAGGTATTACTATAAAGGCCTCAACACAGCCAGCAGACCCAATCAGCACCAGTGACACAAAACACAGGCAGGTGACAACAATCAGGGATAATTACAGAGACAGAGTGAGAATTCCAGGTTGGCAGCAGAGCTTCCACTCCTGAATAGTGAGAGAAAGCCCAGACGTTACAGCGATTACCTTTAGTTCTTATTTATTTATTTATCCACTGTCATTTCAGTGTTGGTGTATAGGCTATATAGTGTATTTCAATATAAGTTTAATTGATTAATGATATATTCGAAGGAATGCAGGTTTATAGCTATATCAAACAAAGGTCTATCCCATTGTATACCAATCAATGGGATATATTGCATGTTGACCTGCATTCTTTCAAATGTATAATTAATCATTAACAGATATGTAACAAATAAGAAATACAAATTCCACAGAAGGCATTAAATAATTATTATTTTCAATCATTTCACAATAATTGCATAATTGTGTTTGAATATCTGAGTAATTAAAGTAATTATACATTTGTCCAAAATAGCTGGTTCAGATATGGTTAATCCAGCTGCCCTGTGATCAGATGAATCCATATTATTTATTTTTCCGACATCAAATGCGTAATTTCTTATCGTACAAATATTGTCATTTATTTGAATTATGATTAAGTAATTAATTCCAAGGAGGCCTGTAGCGTTAACATGAAGGAATCACTACGAGAACACAGTCTGTCAAGTTAATAAAATGTTCAATCAGTCAATCAATCATAAGTGTGCTCCTCACCACTCTTAAATTCTGCTCTCCGCCACGGCCAAATCCGATCTGAGGAAAATTTGGGGAATCGCGCTACTAGCGCTAATATGTCTTAAATGGGCAGAAATCTGCCTGAGAGAAAATTTTTGGTCGTAAATCCGTTTTTAAGGAATGAGACCCATTATCTTCAAGCACTTTATACAGATCCATTCAAAACGGTCTAAAGCTTTTTCTGCATCAACTGACATTAGTGTTAAATCCTTCTTATACTCATTTGCATATTGTATTAAAAATGGACATGTAGTAGTACTCAACCTCTCAACTGTCTTTATGTTCCACCCGTGGGGTCCATCGGCGGACCGCAGGTGACATCATGTCATAAATCAATATTTTTCAGAGTGTTGTATAAAAGTAGCGATTTTAATTTCAAACGTATTCAAGTATTAACATCATAAACATGTCACAACAGCATGTAGAATGTATATTATCATCAATACGTCAATACTAATGTACAGTCCCCTCCCCTGCATCATATGTATTCTGTCAGGATCTATGGGTAACAGTACTGTATATTTGCATATCGTATATGTAACAGTACTATATACCTGTATGTCATGTATGTCCCTATGCCATAAATGTCATGATGTCATATATGTTGTGTATGTCATAAATGTCACTATGAATTGAAAATGGGGGACCCTGATGTAAACAAGACAAACGTCTTTCTCTGGTCTGCATCCCCTTAACAATTGTGTGTATTGAGCCGTACTGTATTGTACCCATTCTGCAATCTGTTAAATAAAGTTTTCATTCATTCATAGCAATAGGTTAAAAGTGTCATTAGATAGATTACACTTTTCGATTTGGTCAATTCTATCCGCGAGGGCGACCATTTTGGATATTTTGAACCATGGGAATTGTAGTATTTTTTGCTGCCATTTTGTAGCAGCCTTCCACAGATATGGTTCTGCATTGAAAGTTTTTAAAACTACACTTCCTGGAAGATTCTATGGGGTTCAAGGTTCAGAGTTCTGTATGAATTATTTCAATAACTGTTATTATTCGGGATAATAAGCCACAAAAGGTAACGTTTTTGACAAATATTGAAAGGCTTTCAAGTTTCTCTTCCCTATTGTTAACATGTAGGAACAATGAGATCTGAAATTATGTTTAAAAACGGTTGCACTGTGGGGAAAATAAAAAAGTACAGTAGATTACAGTAGATTTCATTATCTGTTCTTATGCACACCTGGTGATACTAAATCAAAATTGAACTCGGGCATTTGAAAGATAATATATGTATATATATATATATATATATATAAATGTGCGAATTGGCTATAATAAGGTAATTTATAAGCCTCCTATTCTATATTCTATAATAATATTTCAAATTGCATTGGTCCGGATGGGAGAATTCAGTACTGTATCTACAGAACCTTCTGTTTAATCATCTTCCCTTTATTCATTTCCTTAGATCTTTTGTACACATGATCGCAAGAAGGTACTGAACGAGATCAGTGGCAGTTTTTAATGTTTGGTCATTATTAGCATGGCGTTATTCACCGTCAAAGATGCAAAGAAAAATCATAATTCATATTCTCCTTTGTTTCATCACAATTTAAGCAAGCCTAGTAGACACAATATTTATGACACTGTGAATACATTCCCTGAGGTCCGTAGATGTCCGTATCAAGAATATGCAAATGAACCTTGTAGAAGTGGAGCAATATTCCATTTACCTATATATATTTTAGGCGGATTTTCAGAAAATATTCCACGGGTGGAAGAGGTTAATGTACGACATAACTTACCATATTTAGATAATTCAGTTTGAAATCATAGTTCCTCTGAAAACTTAAAGTGGAATTATACAATTCTTCATCTGAGTGAGGTGTTCATTTGGAATTCAGTAAAATGTGAGAATTGGGTCAATAATCTAAACACTTTTGCAAGGCACTGGGTGTGTCTTGAATTCATTTCAACACTCAAATATGTTTCCATTGAGCTGACAGACCTAAATGTAAATGAGTTGGTCGGTATTTCGTAACATTTGTGTGTTTTAAAGTGAACAAACGACAATACAAGACTTGGGATACGTTTCTAGATGAAGGTTTATTGATGGTGATCATTTTAGTAGTGAGAAACATGCCACACATTAAGCATCTAAACCTTCTGAACTGCCTCCGAATGTGTTGATCACCTGTGTGGAAACAAACATAGAAATGATAGATAAACCTTTAATGTTGAGGCACAATTCTATGGAAGATATACAATTAAAATGTAAATGCCAGAAGACAAATATGAGAGTAATCATGTCATAATAAAAAATCGGAAATGAAAATAGGACAGTTGAGATTAAAAAGACAAAGAAAACTAAAATTGCCATTTGAAAGTGGAAACTGAATACCTAAAATAAAATGTGAAAATATGAAATGTTAAGTGAAATCCCCCAAAATAAATTGAATATTTTTTTCTCATATTACTACAATTTGTTTTGAAAATTGAATGTTGGCCTGATGGTGGCGATGGAAAAAAGGTTATGGAGTCACCGAAACCAATAGGGTTTTTCCATTTAGGTGTTTAGAAAATCTAAAAAGATTTAAAGAAAATCTCTTCCAGTTATACCCATGGATCTGCTGCAGTAGCGGATCCATAATCCATAATCCCCCTAATTCTAATAATATAATATAAATTACATATGTTTTTTTTATTACAGTGTCTATATTCATGTGTGAAAAGTTGTTGGTTTACTTTAAGAAAATTCTGAGCTATAGTTTCACTTACAGTTTAGCACTGGTACAGCTTATTGATCCTGGTGATGTCGTTCTGACTCATCTGCTTGGCCTTACCGATCTCAACGTTCTGGTTGGGGATAGGCACCATGGTAGGCTGGTTGTTCTTAGAGAACGCATACCTGGAATCGCACAGAATACAACCAGCATTAATGGGGATAGTATACACTGATGTATAGTGTAGAAAATCTATTATGTTGGGAATCAATGGTTCAACGTTTTTTTTTTTTTTTTTTTTACTTTATTTTTTAGCGTTTATCGCTTTTCTGGTCAAGCATGACCGACAGATACAGGGTGAAACGGGATATAGATCAGGGGAAGACATTCTGGCAAATGACGGCGGGTCCGGGAATCGAACTCGGAGTCCACCAGATCCGTGACGCAGCACGGTTTTCCCCGACGCAGAAATAGCGCCGAGATATGCGGTGAGCTACTGGAGCTCCCCTGGTTCAACGTTTTTTGTGGGAAACGACTATTGTCACGACAGAGGCTCTCCCTTTAGTGTGTGTGTGGGGATGGCCGATTTAACCAATCAATTTTATGCACAACAGGTGCGCAGCCACACCTGCTTCTGAGTCTAATTAGCTTGACCCATGGCAGGTGTGCTGCTTAAATCAAACCATCCCCACACCACAGTTTTGTTCAAAGGAATTACACCCCAGAGAAAAACTGTATGCCATGCTGCTTATACACAGTGTGTGTGTATACATATATATATATATATATATATATATATATATATATATATATATATATATATATATATATATATACACACCGTACATACATACATATACATTATGTATTTGGTGAATAAAGTGTTTCCGATTCAGATTTCTTATAGATGTAAAACTGAATGAACATAATAAGTAATTGCATAACTATTATTATATTATTATTATTATATTATTATTATTATTATTATTATTATTATTATTATTATTATTATTATTATTATTATTATTATTATTATTATTATTATTATTATTATTATTATTATTATTATTATTATTATTATTATTATTATTATTATTATTATTATTATTATTATTATTATTATTATTATTATTATTATTATTATTATTTATTACATGGCGTTTTCACATTCGCCGAAATGCTTGCTTGTGATTGGTCAATAGCGCTCGTCAGAGGTCCGTTATGTAAGGGATAATGTATGCCTACGAGGTCATTGTCGCAAAATAATTGACCGACACGGAGTTTAAAATACCGAGGCGCCGCGCCGAGGTGTTTTAAACGTAGTGAAGGTCAATTATTTTGCGACAATGACCGAGTAGGCTATACATTATCCCGCTTATTACATGGCTAACTTACTAACAATATACCTAATTCATTTGACAAATCGCAGTTGTTCTGTGGCTCTGTCAGCCCAAATAAAGTGATTATTATTATCGCGGGCAGCCTCTGGCTCCGCTGTCAGTGCAGCGCTATACATTATCCCGCTTATTACATGGCTAACTTACTAACAATATACCTAATTCATTTGACAAATCGCAGTTGTTCTGTGGCTCTGTCAGCCCAAATAAAGTGATTATTATTATCGCGGGCAGCCTCTGTGTTCTGGCTCCGCTGTGTTCTGGGTCCGCTCGTCGCTCCGCCCCCTGTCATCGCCGGCACGGCAGTGTCTAATTGCACTGAAACAGTGTGTCAGTGGGCTTGATTGCGAACAGCTGCGCTCTGCGGTCATTATTGAAAAATCTGCGGTCATTATTGAAAAATAATGACCACAGTCGGGGGGCTATTGACCAATCACAAGCAAGCATTTCGGCGAATGTGAAAACGCCATGTAATAATACTCGATAACGGACCTCTGCTAAACAATAATGACCGCTGTGCGCAGCTGTTCGCAATCAAGCCCACTGACACACTGCATCAGTGCAACCAATCAGACACACCTGCCGGCTGCACTGACAGCGGAGTGTGTGTGACGATGACAGCGGGAGCGACAGAACAGAACTGCGTCTGCATTTGATCTCGTCTTGTCGATGTAAAATGAATTAGGTATATTGTTAGTAAGTTAGCCATATAATAAGCGGGATAATGTATATACTCGATCATTGTCACAAAATAATTGACCTTCACTAACGTTTAAAACACCTCACCGAGGCGCCTCTGTATTTTAAACTCTCCGTGTCGGTCGATTATTTTGCGACAATGACCTCGTAACTATACATTATCCCTTACATAACTGCTAATGTACAGAGAGGACATTTCTGTGAGGAGGGTGTTATGACCTGTGGTATTGCATGACAGAGTTGTAGTCATAGGGGGTTCCCTGGTTCAAGGTGTTTTTCTTGTTGAAGTTGAACTGCATGGCTGAAAGGGGAAATAGAAGAATATAGTAAATAGTGTGTGTGTGTGTGTGTGTGTGTGTGTGTGTGTGTGTGTGTGTGTGTGTGTGTGTGTGTGTGTGTGTGTGTGTGTGTGTGTGTGTGTGTGTGTGTGTGTGTGTGTGTGTGTGTGTGTGTGTGTGTGTGTGTGTGTGTGTGTGTGTGTGTGTGTGTGTGTGTGTGTGTGTGTGTGTGTGTGTGTGTGAGTGCGTGCGTGCATGCGTACGTGCGTGTGTGTGTAAAACAGATGGATTATTTACCACATGAAACATCTAAAGTACGAAAAGTGGACAGATTCTGTCTGTCCGTCTGTCCGTCTGTCCGTCTGTCCGTCCGTCCGTCCGTCCGTCCGTCCGTCCGTCCGTCCGTCCGTCCGTCCGTCCGTCCGTCGGTCCGTCTGTCCGTCTGTCTGTCTGTCTGTCTGTCTGTCTGTCTGTCTGTCTGTCTGTCTGTCTGTCTGTCTGTCTGTCTGTCTGTCTGTCTGTCTGTCTGTCTGTCTGACTGTGTTCCGAGGGGAGAAAGAAGAGGCACAAGCTGACCTTTCTCGACGTTCTGCAGCAGGACACGGATGTGCTGATCCCTGTCAGAGCGAGTCTGCTCGTGGTTGAAGCCCAGAGCATGGAGGAGCTCATGCTGGACGGTGTTGTGGTAGATACAACCCTGACGGCTCAGGGACACAGTCTGGGCATAACCTCTGCGACCAATGAAGGAGTAGCACCTACCGCCACACAGACAGACAGGAAAAGGTTATCACAGTATATTTAAATTGTAAATGCTGTATATTATTTCTATTTCCAGAGGTTCATTCAATAAATGAGAGATCTACAACAACAACAACAACAACAACAACAACAATAATAATAAAAAAGTAACACTTATAAGGAAAGGCTTATTATGAGTATGAGTATAAGTAGTTAGTAAGTGTTTGTGGCATTTATCAGGTAACAATGTGCTCAGCAGGTGTGGCACAATCAGGGTTGTATCTATTAGTATTAAAAGTAATGGTCCTTACCCGCCGAGGGACTGGATGCTCAGGTAGTCTCTCTGGTTGCTGCGCTTGAAAAAGCGAATGCAGGAGACGCTGGAGAAGGACTGGAGGCCCTTCTCGATGACGGCCAGCTCCCTAGAGGCTGGAAACACATAAGGAAGATAAACAAGGTAAATGGACTGCATTTATAGAGCAGCTTTCATCCAAAGCACTTTACGACTTGTGCCTCACATTCACCCGTTCACTCACACACCGACGACAGATGTGACCATGCAAGGTGCCGACCTGCTCAGCAGTTAGGGGGTTAACACTTTGACAAGCCACTGTAAAGAGGAGATAAGACCTCCTGAACCTGGGACCAGAGCCGTCCCTAGACTTTTGGGGGCCCTAGGTAAAGAAACATTTGAGGGACCCTTCCATTTGACCTTCAGGTCTCCGCACCACAGGGCTACATGCAGTGATCTACTTATAGTGACCAGGACGGTCCTTCCTGTGACCATATACTGTCAAGGTCCATTACGTGTGTCTGTATGTACTGTGAGCAGGGGCGTAGCTGGGGGGGGGGGGTAGCTTAGGATGATTCCAAGGGCCCAGCACTGGAAGGGGGCCCAAACATTTTTTTTTTTTTTTTTTTTTTTTTTTTTACTAGACATCACTCAGGTGTATTATTGATGCTCTCATTGATACTATGTTTGTTAAGTGTGTGTGTGTGTGTGTGTGTGTGTGTGTGTGTGTGTGAGTGTGTGTGTGTGTGTGTGTGTGTGTGTGTGTGTGTGTGAGATATATAGAGAGAGAGGGGGGGCTTTGGTAGACTATTGCATTGCATTGAAGATGAACGCAATGTGACATCCTTTACTAGGCTCACCCACCAACAGTGCAGGTGCTGAACTGCTGATCCGAATGTATAGGTAAAAACCATATTATGCGTTTTAATCAATAAAAAAATGGCCAAAAAAAAATTCGCTCGCGCGCTAACGCGCGCTCGCATTCACTGGGGGCCTACAAATACATTCGTTCATGGGGCCCAGAATCTGGCGCTACACCCCTGACTGTGAGATGTACTAAGGTGTTGCTTTTTTCTGCACCAATATCACCAAGACAAGTTGATGTGAATTTACTATGTGTATAAAGTGTTTATGATTCTGAAAAATCATCTTCAAGTAAGCAAATTATGAATTGAGAACCAGAGACAAGGACTTCTAATATGTGGATATGTGGTACTGGTGGTAAAATGGATTGTACACTGTTATGGCTGTATGCTTTAAAGGTGCATTCAGTAAGACTTTTGATCGTTTGGAATGAGGACTGAGACTTTAACCACATACAATTACATGGAATAAGCACTGAATTTAACAGTAGAGTCTACTCTGTCTTTGTTGTTGTTATTTATCATATATTTTAATGATATACTTCTATTACACATTTTCAGAGAGGTTTTAATTTATCTGAAAATGTTGTGCATGTCTAAATTATGCCAACTTTATGCTCATTTTATGCCTATATGTTGTGTCTACATCACTGCTGTGAAGCACGTTGGGCTGAAATTCTTGTATGAAAGGTGCTATACAAATAAAGTTTTTTTTTCTATTATTATTATAATTTTCTGCGTATTACTTCTCACAGCAACAAGTAACTTCATGCTCACGTAGTCCACTATGTGAATGCAGGAATGTAAGATCAGTTGCACCAAATAGAAATGCGAATAAAGACACTCACAGTATTGGTTAGCGATGACGTAGGGCACGTAGACTTTGCCGTCAGAAGCCTTTCCCCACATGCAGCCGCGGGAGGTGCAGGGGTCAGCGTTCCTCTCCTTCTCGTTGAGATAAGCGATGTCATCCACGATGTAGGGCTCATCCTCAGTACGCACTGGTGACAGGATGAGAATTAATGAATGAATGATCATTACATTTATATAGCGAGAAGGTCAATATCAAATAACATCAGCTGTTGTCTCAAATGCATCGGAAAATGTGTGCACTGTTTCCCCACATATTAAACAACACAAAATAATTTCTTACCAACATCCTTGTTGGCCTTCAACAGCAGCTCAGAGACACCTTGCTCCTCCTGTATGATCTATAGCAGGGAGGGGCAACTGGCGGCCCGCGGGCCGCATGCGGCCCTCACCGACGTTCCATGCGGCCCCAGGCAAAAAAAAAAAAAAAAAAAAAAAATTATAATATTTTTTAATTTTTTAATTTTTTATTTTTTTTAATTTTTTCTATTTTTTTTATTTTTTTGTATTGTATTCGACTAAGAAGAGTTGGCAGTCGACTATGGCTCCTTTCGATCGATTAGTCGACTATTTGACTAATAGGGGTCAGCCCTAGTGTGGACATATGAAACGCTGTTGAAAGTGCCGTGCAGCAATATGGGGGTTTTGATAAACTGTTGTTGTTACCGATGGAGCACCGGCAATGAAAGGAAAACACACAGGATTCGCCGGGCTTCTAAGGCAGAGTGGCGTTGAGTGTCCAATGCTGCACTGCATTATACATCAGGTAAGTTCGCTAACATAATTTCCATCTATTGTGGGTCACTATAATGCCCAATGCAAGTCGAGTGTAGTCAAATTATATGCGAGAGTCGTTAAATAGTTTTTCTTTTTTTTTATCTGATATAGGAGGCTCTCTGTGCCAAGAAGCTTGACTACTACTACAGCCATGTTATGGATTTGGTTACCAAGGTTACCAATCTAATTCGTGGAGGCAACAGGTCACTAAACCATAGAAAGTTTGTCTCCTTTTTGGAAGAGATGGACACTGATTATGGCGACTTGCAGCTACACACAGAAATCCGATGGCTGAGCCGTCGGAAAGTACAGGAGCGACATTGAAACACTGCAAATGCAATTCAATGATCGGTTTGAAGATTTCAACGGCATGCAGTCACGGATAGCGCTGTTTGCCGGCCCCCTCACCGCTACGGTGTCAGAGCAGCCCCCACCGTTGCAGCTTGAACTGTGCGAGCTACAGTCAGATCCTTTTTTTCAAGCAAAGAGAAATGAGAGGGGAATTTCGTTTTGGAAACTGCTACCTGAGCCCCGCTCCCCACTCCTCAGGGACTTTGCCCTCTCTATGGCCAGTATGTTTGGGAGCACATACATATGTGAGAGCAATTTCTCAAACATGAAGCACATCAAGTCAAAGTAGAGAAACAGGCTGTCGGATGAAACATTATTTCATCTGATGCAGATTGCGTGCACAAACATTGAAGTTGACATTCCTGCTATTGTGCGCCAAATGGAGAGACCACAAGTGTCTCATTAAAGACAGGGGAGAGGAGGAGATGATGAAGAGGTGTAGAGGGGGGGAAGGAGATGATGAAGATGTGTAGAGAGGGGGGAAGAGATGATGAAGAGATGTAGAGAGGGGGGGGAGATGATGGAGAGGTGTAGAGAGGGGACCATTATTATTATTATTATTATTATTATTATTATTATTATTATTATTATTATTATTATTATTATTATTATTATTATTATTATTATTATTATTATTATTATTATTATTATTATTATTATTATTATTATTATTATTATTATTATTATAACCATTATTGACCCACTGTGGGGCGAGGGTGAATGTCATGCCAGTTTGATAAAGGGTCAATGGGAGGCATGTAGTATTGCACTTTACTTTACTTGCACTTTACTTGTTTACTTTTGTAGTGTTCAGATAACACTAATAACACAAACACAAAGCAGCATTCCTGCTGCATTTCACTACAACAGTAAATCAAAAGTGCAATAATAAATGATTTTGTTAAATGTATACACTTTTATCCTGCTACTAAACAAAACATTCTTGAGTGCTTCATATCCATAACATGCATTTCAGTGTTATAATGTTTTGTTTAGTAGCAGGATAAAAGTTTATACATTTAACAAAATCATTTATTATTGCACTTTTGATTTACTGTTGTAGTGAAATGCAGCAGGAATGCTGCTTTGTGTTTGTTGAGCAGTGGGCTTTAAGTTCATACATTTATTTTATTAGAAGCCTTAATTATAATTGATAATTTTTGTATATATTTGGGGTTACACAGCAATACTTTTAAATTCAGCTGTTTATAAATTCATAAAGTTGAAATTGCATTACTAAATGCATTTGAAATGGAATAAAAACAAAGTTACAACAAATTATAATTGTTTATATACCTTGTGACTATTAGGGCTATTTGAGTGATGGGGTACTACTGGCGGGACTGCCGATAAACAATGCGGCCCCCCAGATTGATTGTGGACATTTTGTGGCCCTCACCATATACAAAGTTGCCCACCCCTGATCTATAGTGAGAGAATCCGATGATTTATTAGTGAGGAATTATGATGATAATAATAACACCTCTTCATTCATGCTTTGGCAAAGTCTGTGACAAAGTAGTACTGCACATAGTGGAGTTGATATGAGTTGATATGAGTCAAGCAGTGAGGAAATGACGTAGAGTCGTAGACTATCCTCCATTCAGACAATGTGTGATGCAATTAGTTTTACTCACAGTGTTGTTCAGGCGTCATGCAGAAAAATGGAGGCAGGATAAATGAAACAATGAAAGGTTAGTTCTGCTAAAAAGACATAAATGCACATAGAATATTCACTACATTTACATTTACATTACACTACATAACCCACACAGGTAAGTAAGTAGGCCTAGGTGTGGGAGGTTGGCTATACCGGATTTTAAGGTATACTGTACCTTTGTGGATCAATATATCATGGATTTTTACATTACATCATCCACAATATATATATAAAATAAAGAAACATTTAAAGTTTAGTAATACATTACTAATATACTTTATAAAAGAAAATTCCTTGCAGCAGTATTGAAAACGTTAAAGAAAACAGAACATTTTGAATGAAATAACACCATGACTATTATTATGATTATTATGATTATTATAGTATTACAAGAGTCATATCACATTGTAATTTCTATTGAAAAACAAAAATAAAACATCAAATATTGTCAAAACTAAGAAAAATATCAGATGACATTTTGGAAAGATCACTTTTCTCACCTCTTCGTTTGCCCAAGCAGAGACAACAACCAGGGCCAGTAGACCCAAGATGAACTTCAAGCCAGCCATGTTAACAACGTACAGGTTTACAGGTTAGAAGACTGTGTGCTGCTGTACCACAAGCTGGAGCCTCTTTTATGGTCCAATCTGTTCCCTAATATGGTTATGGTTACATCACTGATAACAGAGGTGCCTTGGCTAATCTCTGTGGCCTTGTGAATCTCACCGCTGGAGTCAGGGATGGGCACAGCGGTGGACTTGTTGTCCTTGGAGAAAGCCCACCTGAAGTCACAAAAATACATTGAAAGGAGGCTGGCAAAGACTGAGTGCAAGTACTGGAAGCAGGAAATGTTTGACCAAACCATGAATAAATGATGATGAGGAGAACATTTTAAATGTTAAATTACATAGGAGAGAGTGGTGAAATAGTTTTTTATCGTCAGTGTGTCATAGAAGCCATTCTGGAAGGATTTCCCTTCAGACATCAGGTCTGAGACTTGAATAGTAACTGATAGTTAATTATTAACGGTTTGTTATATTCCCTAGAATGAAGAAAGATAGAGCCATGACATAATTGTTGATCATTAATAGTATAAATATAAAAACATTTACAAATGGTTTAAATAGTTTAAAATGTATAACGTATGACGTCACGCCAAACGTACCTTATGTATACTGCACATGTGTATACTGTATACTTACTTACTTACTCATAGTATTTAGATTATATTGTCTATTATTGTAACCATATTTATTGTAATGCTTTTCTTTTAATATCTATTTTTTGTTCGCACTTTTTTCTGTATTTTTCTCCCATCCCTATTTAGTCGTTATGCCAATTCCCTTGGCATAACTTCCTGGTTCCCGCACTGCCCCACTGTCGGCCTAGGGAGGGAGAGACTGCCTCCTCCGATACATGTGGAGTCGCCAGCCGCTTCTTTTCACCTGACAGCGAGGAGTCTCACTGGGGGAATGTAACGCGTGCAGAGGTTCACGCTATATCCCCCTGATCCCCTCCCTGCTGAACAGGCGCCCCGACCGACCTGTAGGAAGTTTACAACGACCAGGACACATACCCCGCCGGCTTCCCACCCGCTAACACTGCCAATTGTGTTAGTAGGGACGACTGACCAAGCCGGAGGTACCGCCAGTCCCGGCGCCATGGGCGGGCATTAGGGGGCCTTAGTCGGGGACACCCCTAGTGGGCACTGATGTCAACAACAACACTACTGAAGCTAGCACGGCACTCTGTGAGAATTCGTTTTCTACCCTCAAGAACGTCTTTACAGAACATCGCCTTAGTATGCTTCATCGACGCAACTAAGGCCAATTTAATTCAGTTGGCATTTGAGAAGGACTTAACAAAAAAGTTCAGGAATGAGTGGAGGGGCAGTGTTTTAAGAAGATTTCACTCTGTCCCCAAACACCGCTTGCCTCTCTACTTATGATGGTGAGTAGCCTGTGGAAAAATTTTGTTTGCTTTTTATGCACCTTATTTTTGTCAGTTCAGTTCAGTTTGTCAGTGAATTCAGAAGTGTTGAATAAATGGAGACTTTTCAAAGATATAGAATAGAATAGAAATGTATTATCCTGAGGGAAATTTGACACTGCAAATCACTCAACATTAAACATTTAGACAGAACAAGTCACAAATAAGAATAACAAAACAAATGGCCTAAGAATAGAATAAAATGAAATAGAATAAAAATAGAATAAAAGATACAGTAAATAAATACAGTAAAAATATACTGAAGTCTACAGTAGGTGTAATATTGCACAGTGCTGTTTAAAAAGTAAGAGTCCAGGAAGATGGTAACTGTCACTCTGTGCTCAGTGATGCAGTGAGGCACAGTGATGCATTGTATAGTCTGATGGCTGTCGGAATGAAGGACTTCCTGTGCCGTTCAGTGCTGCATTTAGGTAGTGTGAGCCTATAACATGCTATTCCTGTCAGCCAAATCTGTGTATAGTGGGTGGGAGGGGTTTTCCCTGATGGCCTGGAGCTTAGCAAGGTTCCTCCTCTCCGCCACCCTCGCTAGAGTCCAGCTCCACCCCAACCACGCTACTGGCCTTCTTGACCATCTTCAGCCTGTTTGTGTCCCCTGCTCTCAGTCCGCTGCCCCAGCAGCTCTGTTATATATATCCGTTCAGTCTGTTTTTGTATAAGTGAAAGTTCTTAAGATAGAGCGAAATTAGATTTTTCAATTGCCTCTCTGCTGTTTAGTTCAGCACCGTGGGCAGCGCCAAGCAAGCCACAGCGCCGCTGTCCCAGCTGAAACGTATAAAAGGGAACCTGTGTTGAAAAACCATTGTGCCCCCCCGAGAACATTTTATGCCCCCCACTAATTTGTTTCTGCAGCCTGGTCTGGGTACCGCTGACAGCTGGATTCGATCCCAGAGTCTCTGCGGTGGTAGGCGAGTGCATTCTCCACTGCGCTACCCAGCCGCGCTTTTATTGTAATGCTTGATATAACTGATAGGGCATACAGACCCTCATCTGCACCTTGATTACACTGCTTACTTGCTCATATGTGTACATTACATTCATACTTAATTATATCGTTTAATTTTACTTTCTGTACTGTACCTCCCCTTCCCCCCTCTCCCATGCTATGATGCCTGAATTTCCAAGGGGATCAATAAAGGAATACCTTATAATGCTGGCGTGTTCCTTTAAAGGCAAAATATGAAAAGGCAAATCCTCAATTCAAAGTACTAGAACCACTCTACATCCATACCTCAATTTAGCATTTTTGCATTTAAAAAAAGTTTACATTTTGTACCTCATTGTTTGCATTTTGTACTTCATTTTGTACTTCATTTTGTACTTTAGGTTGTACTTTAGTCTGTATATTGTATATTGTATATTTTGTATAGTGTTTGGACTTTAAACTTTTTTACTGTATGAAGCACTTTCTCAGGGGGCTCATACAGAACCAAGCATTTCACTGTAATGTAGGCCTACAAATACTTTATAATAAAACAAAACTTGAAACTTGAAATGAGCCGGTTGACATATTGCTGGTCTGCATTGAAGTGCACTCTTGGGCTTCTAGCCCTGTTTCTCAGTTATTCATTTCCTATCCCTATTTATGTACAGTATTGGCAAGAAAACTCACTGTAAATTGGTGTCTTTGTTTCCCTCTCTTTACAGGTGAACTCCTGTAAGTTCAAAGTTATAGATTTGTATCATGCAAATTGTATATAGTTTCAGGTGAAATCCTGCCATAGCTCATAATTAATTACAAACCGTTTTAATGCTAAGCATAGTTTTAACTATTTATTTGTAATAAGATAAGATAAGATATTCCTTTATTGATCCCCTTGGGAAAATTCAGGCATCATAGCAGCATGGGGGAGGGGAGGGGGGGGGGGGGGGGGGGGTGTACAGGTACATGGTAATAGTAGAAGACATAATACAGGTAATACAATTATAGTACAGTAGAAAAGTAATGAAAAAAATTAAGTAATTTCCACTTATCTATTTCATATAGATTTCTATATGCGTATTTCTCATTCATGCAACATAATACAATAATAATAATAATAATAATAATAATAATAATAATAATAATAATATTAATAATAATAATAATAATAATAATAATAATAATAATAATAATAATAATAATAATAATAATAATAATAATAATAATAATGACAGTGAAGTAAGGTCACCTGAATACCCCCCCCCCCCACCATCACGTCAGGGTCCGATAAGAGCTGATAAGAATATTTCACGTGTGAAATGATGCAGATGAGGGTCTGTATAGTGCAAACTTTTTATAATAAATAGATACAAATATGGTGTAGTGTTCAAAAGTGTTTAAAGTGTCTCCTGCGGGTTTACAAAGAAACAAGCATTATAAATGTTTAATGGACACCCTTGACATTTAAATTGTGTTTTTTCACCAAGTATAGTTGTGGTGTTATAGTGGTATATAGAGTGGTTCTAGTACTTTGAATTGAGGATTTGCCTTTTTGCTTGCCTTTTCATATTTTGCCTTTAAAGGAACACGCCAGCATTATAAAATATTCCTTTATTGATCCCCTTGGGGAAATTCAGGCATCATAGCAGCATGGGGGAGGGGAGGTACAGGTACATGGTAATAGTAGAAGAAATAATACAGGCAATGATATGATATGATATTTTCATTTATAATGCGCAATAAAATTATAGTACAGTATAAAGTAAAAATAGGCAGTGTAAACAATATAATTAACTATGAATGTACACATAAGAGCAAGTAGGCAGTGTAATCAAGGTGCAGATGATAGTCTGTATGCCCTATCAGTTATATGCATTACAATAAATGGTTACAATAGACACTAGAATCTAAATATATAAGTAAGTATACAGTATACACATGTGCAGTATACATAAGGTACGTATGGCATGACGTCATACGTTATATGTTTTAAACTATTTAAACCATTTGTAAATGTTTGTATTATACTATTATATTCCTGACATCGATTTACACTTTTGCTCCAACTTAAATTATTTGTGTGATCAGAGAATGATCAACAATTATGTCATGGCTTTATCTTTCTTCATTCTAGGGAATAATTAACCATCACCATCAGTTACTATTCAAGTCTCAGACTCGATGTCTGAAGGGAAATCTTTCCAGAATGGCTTCTACAATGACACACTGACGATAAAGAACTATTTCACTCACTCTCTCCTATGTAATTTAACATTTATTATACAATGGCATGCAAATTTCTTGATTCTGATTGGCTGAAACAGTCAAGTTAGACGTTGTTATTTCGTATTAACACACTCCACGTGACCCCAGATCCCTCCCACAAATTCTGAATGAGACTGAATGAATCCGCCATAGATAGACAAATGGAAGTATGAATATATTTTGAACTAATCCTCCAAAAAATATACAGTCAACTGGAATATGTTAGTTCGTTACACATATGTTGGATTATGTAATTGGTTTGTCATGACGCATTGTGAAACAAAAGAAAAATCGCGGACTTAAAAAAAATGGCCGTCACACGAAGCGATTTCACTGGATGTCCCAAACATGGATATATTCGTAACGAATAATTTAAAAAATATACAGTTGGGGCGGCTGGGTAGCGCAGCGGACTAAGCGCCTGCCTATCACCGCAGAGACACTGGTATCGAATCCAGCTGTCAGCGGTAACTCCGGCTTGGTCGGTCGTCCATACTAACACAATTGGCAGTGTCAGCGGGTGGGAAGCCGGTGGGGCATGTATCCTGGTCCTTGTAAACAGCGACTCCTACAGGTCGGTCAGGGCGCCTTCTCAGCGAGGAAGGGATCTGGGAGAAGTAGTGTGACCCTCCCACGCGTTACACTCCCCCAGTGAGAGTCCTCGTTGTCAGGTGAAAAGAAGCGGCTGGCTGACTCCACATGTATCGGAGGAGACATGTGATAGTCTTCAACCCTCCCTAGGCCGGCAAGTGGGGGGAAAACCAGGAAGGGAATTGGCATAATGACTAAATTGGGATGGGAGAAAAATACAGAAAAAGGGGGGAGAAAAAGTAGATAAAAAAAATGTATATATGGAAGTATGGAAAAAATCGTAATGAATAATTAAAAAAAGATTGTTTACACATATGTTGGATTATGTAATTGGTTTGTTATGACCCATTGTCAAAACAATAATAAATCGCGGGATTTATATGAAGTTTGTTGTTAGATGGCATGCTTTGTAGCACCTCCCTCTGCTTCTAGACACGGAGGCAACTTTATTTAAATTTTTTGGACCTACTTTTTCTGTGGATGGTTTTGTGAATAAATCTCCATTATGCTTCAATTACTGTGTGTTTATTGTATAGCAATAAGGTTGGGTGAATTCGGCCATTGTATAAAAGCATTACATCACTTGAAGTTGTGTGTTATACTCATTAGATCACGCCTAGGGGGTCTAACGACCCTCCGTTGCTTGTCGGGCCTAACAACCACCCCTAGGCGTGATCTATGAGTATAACACACTCCTGCGTGTGATGTAATGCTTAAAAATGTTCCCCTCATCATCATTTATTGCATGGTTTGGTCAAACATTTCCTGCTTCCAGTACTTTCACTCAGTCTTTGCCAGCCTCCTTTCAATGTATTCTTGTGGCTTCAGGTGGGCTTTCTCCAAGGACAACAAGTCCACCGCTGTGCCCATCCCTGACTCCAGCGGTGAGATTCACAAGGCCACAGAGATTAGCCAAGGCACCTCTGTTATCAGTGATGTAACCATAACCATATTAGGGAACAGATTGGACCATAAAAGAGGCTCCAGCTTGTGGTACAGCACACAGTCTTCTAACCTGTAAACCTGTACGTTGTTAACATGGCTGGCTTGAAGTTCATCTTGGGTCTACTGGCCCTGGTTGTTGTCTCTGCTTGGGCAAACGAAGAGGTGAGAAAAGTGATCTTTCCAAAATATCATCTGATATTTTTGTTAGTTTTGACAGTATTTGATGTGTTATTTTAGTTTTCCAATAGAAATTACAATGTGATATGACTCTTGTAATAGTATAATAATAATAGTCATTCAAAATGTTCTGTTTTCTTTTACTTTTTCAATACTGCTGCAAGGAACAAAGAATATTAGTAATGTATTTTCTTTAAAATTGTCTTTATTTTATATATATTGTGGATGATGTAATGTAAAAATCCATGCTATATTGATCCACGAAGGTACAGTATACCTTCAAATCCGGTATAGCCAACCTCCCACGCCTACTTACTTACCTGTGTGGGTTTGTTTATGTAGTGAATATTCTATGTACATTTATGTCTTTAGTTTTTAGCAGAACTAACCTTTCATTGTTTCATTTATCCTGCCTCCATTTTGCTGCATGACGCCTGAACAACACTGTGAGTAAAACTAATTTCATCACACATTATCTGAATGTCTACGACTCTACATCATTTCCTCACTGCTTGACTCATATCAACTCATATCAACTCCACTATGTGCAGTACTACTTTGTCACAGACTTTGCCAAAGCATGAATGAAGAGGTGTTATTATTATCATCATAATTCCTCACTAATAAATCATTGGATTCCCTCACTATAGATCATACAGGAGGAGCAAGGTGTCTCTGAGCTGCTGTTGAAGGCCAACAAGGATGTTGGTAAGATACCTTTGTTGTGTTGTTTAATATGTGGGGAAACAGTGCACACATTTTCCGATGCATTTGAGACAACAGCTGATGTTATTTGATATTGACCTTCTCGCTTATAAATGTAATGATCATTCATTCATTAATTCTCATCCTGTCACCAGTGCGTACTGAGGATGAGCCCTACATCGTGGATGACATCGCTTATCTCAACGAGAAGGAGAGGAACGCTGACCCCTGCACCTCCCGCGGCTGCATGTGGGGAAAGGCTTCTGACGGCAAAGTATACGTGCCCTACGTCATCGCTAACCAATACTGTGAGTGTCTTTATTAGCATTTCTATTTGGTGCAACTGATTGTAAAATCTTACATTCCTGCATTCACATAGTGGACTACGTGAGCATGAAGTTACTTGATGCTGTGAGAAGGAATACACAGACAATAATGACAATAATAATAATAATAATTGTAACTGAGGGGTACAATTCCCTGACTGTATTACTAGATATGATACTTACTACCACTACCTTTGTACTTAATATTCGGCCACCCAGTACTCGGCATAAATATATTATGATGAACACTGTCACGTAGATGAAACGGATCCAACACAAATGTACGAATTAGAAATAGGTCTTTATTTCTACACAGCGATGGTGTGTAGAGCAAGCACTTAATCAAATCAATCACATTTATGAATGGGAATTAGTATGCACTTTTATGGCAAGAGTATTCGTCGGTATATCAATAGAGAATGTCCAATCTCTGAAGGCGCAGGTGGTACATATACGACCTGGAATAGTTTAAGGAATAACAGCAATGATACTTTAATGATTATATACTGGATACACTAGGGGGGGTTAATCCGGTCGCTTGTAAGCCGACAGGAGTAGGAAGGGGGGGGGGTAGAATCCGGCTGCCTCATCCGGCCAAGGGTATCCCAGGTGAACCCACTGTAGTGCCGTTCAATGCGCCGGCGATCCTTGGACCACAGATGAAAGCAGATGGACTCTTTGTGGGCCGGCGTCCTCCGGTCCACGGAGGAGAGACGTGAAGCGACCTCGTCTTGCAGAGCGTCTCCTCACCTTGCGTCCTCTCCAGGGGGGGGGGTTCCAACACACGGCAGTGTCGGGGGTCTTTATCCATGGAATAATCAATGTATACAAAGCATAATCCGTGCCTGGGAAGGCGGGCTGTCGTCGGTAGAATAATCCGGTATACAGGTCCACTCGCTCGTCGGCTCTGGGGCTCCTCGGGTGCAGCTTCACGTGGGGTCAACCACCCTGGATAAGCAGCCAGTTCTCTGCCCGAAACGATGGGGTACTGACTACGGTAGTATTCTCACCGTACGAAGCACTATATATTAACAGACTATTATTAGCTTAATAGACGATATAGTGCCAACTCGACGATATAGTGCCAAATATGACTATTCAAATATTAATATACACGATGTCTCAATACCGATGGTAGGCGAACTTGGCCTTACTCCCACACGTGGCGTCGCGGGGAGGCTTTACGTCTGTGACTCTATTGGAGGGTAAGAAACTGGACTGAAAAGGAAGTCCTACTTTAGTAGCGCAGTATATATACGCACTATGAACAAATAGTCCCATTAGTGTATAAAGATGGCGCCGCTACGACCGGCTGCCTGTCTGTGCGCTCCGTCGAGACTGTGCATACTTTTGTTAATATTTATAGTTTTAAGAGTTTTGTCTGTACCAACAGTAGGTGCATTTAATGTGTATGACCGTCAGTCACTTATAGACATTGGATTACGGGAAACTTACCGACTGGATTACTCTCTGGATCAGCTCTCTGAACCGCAACAATGGCCCGTTGAGATCTTGAGGACATCAGGACCGGATCTCGCCCCCAGGGACAAAGGACCCAGACGGCGAGGAAAGAGAGCTGGAGTCCGTAACAGGCTGAGAACCAGGCGGCACAGGACACCACTACCCAGTATATTGCTAGCCAATGTACAATCAATAGACAATAAACTAGACGACATCCGAGCAAGGATTCAATTCCAGAGAGACGTTAGGGACTGTAACGTTCTCTGCTTCATCGAGACGTGGCTGGCGCCAGAAGTCCCAGACCACGCCATCCAACCGGCCGATCATTTCTTCATTCACCGCAAGGATAGAACAGCAGAATCCGGTAAACAACGTGGAGGAGGTATTGCCTTCATGTTGAACAAAAATTGGAGTGACCCAACTAACGTGAAGGAATTATCCAACCACTGCTCCCCAGAACTGGAATATATAACCATCAAGTGTCGTCCTTTCTTCCTCCCGAGGGAGTTAACGGCGATCGTCCTGGTCGGAGTGTATATTCCACCACAAGCCAGCAACAAGGTTGCGCTCTCCAGACTACACGACGAGGTAAATAGAATCCAAGAGGCGAATGTTAACGCCGCCATTTTAGTTCTGGGAGATTTCAATAGCGCCAATCTGAGAAAGGTATTGCCCGACTTCTATCAGCATGTGACTTGCAACACCAGAGGCGGTAACATCCTAGATCACTGTTACACGCAATTTAAAGGTGGCTACAAGGCTCATTCTGATAGTGGCTTCGGTAAGTCAGATCACGCATCAATTTTTCTTACACCGAAGTACAGACAGAGAATTAAAAGTACTCCCGTAGTCTCGCGAGAGGTGCAGAAATGGGATGTGACGTCAGAGGATACGATCCGGTAAGTGTTTCACAACACAGACTGGAATGTGTTCCGCGACACAGATAACATTAATGCCTACACGGAGACAGTGCTGGACTATGTTTGTACTAGGGTGAAAGAAACAATCCCCACTACCAAAATGAAAGTTTACCCAAATCAAAAACCCTGGGTAGACAAATCCGTCCGTGAAGCTCTGAGAGAGCGCACCAAAGCATACAACGACGGCCTAGAGGCAGGCAACATGAATGACCACAAGGTGGCGCGATACAACGTAAGGAGGACTGTGTCAGAGGCCAAACGACGCTACAGGGATAAAATTGAACTCCAGTTTGAACAAGCTGACTCTAGAGCTATGTGGCAGGGGCTCAAAACGATGACAGACTACAAAGGCGCCTCCCTCAAACTGAACAGTGACATCTCCTTAGCAAATGACCTCAATACCTTCTATGCGAGGTTTGATGCTGGTAATAACAACACCAGCTCACAAGCCTCGGCAATGGGGGGGGGGGGGTCGGCTGCTGATGGAGGCGCAGTGTTCAGGGTAACAGAGCATGAGGTGAGGCGGACCTTTAAAAAAGTGAATATCAGGAAGGCAGCAGGTCCAGACGGCATCCCCGGCCGCGTCCTAAAAGTCTGTGCCGACCAACTGGCCCCAGTATTCACTGACATATTTAACCTGTCCTTAGAACAGGCTGTCATCCCCACCTGCCTGAAGAAGTCCACTATTATCCCTGTACCCAAAAAATCCAAGCCTGCTTGCCTCAACGACTACCGCCCTGTAGCTCTCACCTCCATAGCCATGAAGTGCTTCGAGAAGCTAGTAAAGGGCTACATCTGCTCCTCCCTCCCCATCAACATGGACCCCCTGCAATTTGCATACCGCCCCAACAGGTCCACGGAGGATGCCATATCCCATGTGCTGCACACAGCAGCATCACACCTGGACAAGAGGCAGGGGAACTATGTGAGAATGCTATTCATCGACTACAGCTCGGCATTCAATACCATAGTCCCCTCCATACTCATAGCCAAGCTCAGGGACCTGGGCTTGGGCTATGACCTCTGCCAGTGGGTCTTGGACTTCCTGACTGGCAGACCCCAGGTGGTGAGAGCAGGCAACTGCACCTCCTCATCCATCACCCTCAACATAGGGGCCCCCCAGGGCTGTGTTCTGAGTCCCCTCCTCTACTCCCTGTACACACACGACTGTGTGGCTCAGCGGAGTAGCAATACAATCGTCAAATTTGCTTACGACACAGTGGTGGTGGGCCTGATCTCTGCCAACGACGAGAGGGCCTACCTGGAAGAGGTCAAGGTCCTGGCGGGATGGTGCCAGGAAAACAGCCTCTCCCTGAACGTCAGCAAAACAAAGGAGATGATTGTGGACTTCAGGAGGTCGGGGGTCAAGGACTACAGCCCCCTCAGCATCGACGGGGCACCGGTTGAGAGAGTCAACAGCTTTAAGTACCTCGGAGCCTACATATCCGAGGACTTGACATGGACCACACACATTAACAGTGTTGTGAAGAAGGCACGACAACGCCTCTACTTCCTCAGGCGCCTAAGGAAGTTCCAAGTCAGCCAGAAGATCCTTAAGAACTTCTACTCATGTACAATAGAGAGCATCTTGACCGGCAACATCACCTCCTGGTTTGGGAATAGCACTGCACAAGACCAAAGCAGACTACAAAGAGTGACACGTTCAGCCGAACGCACAATTGGAGGGGGGCTCCCCACCCTCCAGAACATTTACTACAAGCGTTGCAAGGGCAAGGCTAAGAGAATCATTAAAGACTCCAGTCACCCGAACAACTGCCTCTTTGAACTGCTGCGGTCAGGCAAGCGATACAGGAGTCTCAAGGCGAGCACAGAAAGACTCAGAAGAAGCTTCTATCCCAAGGCCATCAGGCTGCTAAACGAACAATGAATGAACACTACACAACAACAACCACCAAACGCACATAGCACACACATCCACACGCACACACTCACTTTAAACAAACACACTGTAGCACCCACTCCACACACTTATAGCACACACCCACTTTAAACAAACACACTGTAGCACCCACTCCCCACACTTTATATTTATGGATGAAGGATTGCACTACAACTCGTACACCTTACTGTAAATTGTACCTAAAATTGTACCTCATCCCATTTCTGCTTTGCACTAGATAGTACTGTACATTAGTACACTGCATAGTATTGTGTATTGTATATTATATGGTAACTCAGAACATTGTACATATGTCTATACCGAACACTGTGACCTCATTTTCTTCTTCTAAATTCATGCTATATTATGTTATTATGTTATTTGATACTATCTTGTCTAGCACAGTCTCTGGAGCGTAACAGTAAGAAGCATTTTGTATGAAAGTATTCTGTACTTCTGTATGACAACTATTAAAGAACTTGAACTTGAACTAGTGGTGCGGTAGCCAGATTCCTACGCGGAACTAGGACTTGTTCGTACATGTTGAGCGGTACGTTTGAACTGGGTCTGGGGGTATGGCAGCCTGGCACCAAGGTCTCGACCAATAGTAGAATGGAGACTATTATGGGATGTTCAGTAGGCTAGAATGGATATTCAATGCATATTGTACAAGGAATATACAAGGGATATCAGGGAATATTAGAGAATATACAAATACAATTAAATATATATATATAAATAAATATATATATTCGGTTTAATCTGGCCCTTCACAACAATAATAATAATAATAATAATAATAATAATAATAATAATAATAATAATAATAATAATAATAATAATAATAATAATAATAATAATAATAATAATAATAATAATAATAATAATAATAATAATAATAATAATAATAATAATAATAATAATAATAATAATAATAATAATAATAATAATAACTTTATTTGTATAGCACCTTTCATACAAGAATTGCAGCCCAAAGTGCTTCACAGCAGTGACGTATACACAAAATATAGGCATAAAATGAGCATAAAGTTCGCATAATTATAGACAGGCACAAAATGAGCAGAGAACTGACATTAAAACCTCTCTGAAAATGTGTAATAGAATTATATCATTAAAATATATGATAAATAACAACAACAAGGACAGAGTAGACTCTACTGTTAAATTATGTGCTTATTCCATGTAATTGTGTGTGGTTAAAGTCTCAATCCTCATTCCAAACGATCGAAAGTCTTACTGAATGCACCTAAAGCATACAGCCATAACAGTGTACAATCCATTTTACAGGCTTATAAGATGATATTTACCCCAATGAAACAAATTAGAGACAGCCCCACATATCACAGTTGCATTTTAGTTGATATATTGATATAATATGTTAGTAACCACATATCCACATATTAGAAGTCCTTGTCTCTGGTTCTCGATTCATAATTTGCTTACTTAAAGATGACTTTTCAGAATCATGAACACTTTATACACAGATATAGTAAATTCACATCAACTTGTCTTGGTGATATTGGTGCAGAAAAAGGCAACACCTTACGGCATCTCACAGTACATACAGACACACGTAATGGACCTTGACAGTATGGTCACAGGAAGGACCGTCCTGGCCACTAGGTAGATTACTGCATGTAGCCCTGATGGAAGGGTCAAATGTTTCTTTGCCTAGGGCCCCCAAAAGTCTAGGGACGGCTCTGGTCCCAGGTTCAGGAGGTCTTATCTCCGCATAAAGTGGCTTGTCAAAGTGTTAACCCCCTAACTGCTGAGCAGGTCGGCACCTTGCATGGTCACATCTGTCGTCGGTGTGTGAGTGAACGGGTGAATGTGAGGCACAAGTTGTAAAGTGCTTTGGATGAAAGCTGCTCTATAAATGCAGTCCATTTACCTTGTTTATCTTCCTTATGTGTTTCCAGCCTCCAAGGAGCTGGCCGTCATCGAGAAGGGCCTCCAGTCCTTCTCCAGCGTCTCCTGCATTCGCTTTTTCAAGCGCACCAACCAGAGAGACTACCTGAGCATCCAGTCCCTCGGCGGGTAAGGACCATTACTTTTAATACTAATAGATCATACAACCCTGATTGTGCCACACCTGCTGAGCACATTGTTACCTGATAAATGCCACAAACACTTACTAACAGGGCCGCCTGGGAGAAATGCGAGGCCCTGTGCAAGATTTAAACGCGAGCCCCCCCCTAAAAGGTAAAAAAAATAAAAATAAAAAATGTCATACAGTCAACATATTCTTAAATAATAGCGCTGCCCGAGGCTGGGCATGATACAGTCAACATATAGCAAGAGAGAGCGAGAGAGAGCTCCCGTTCTACAGTCAATATACAGTGTTATCGCTGCACAGACTCGGCAATGCCCCTGACCCTCCACCAGAGCAAGGCCAGAGAGAGAGAGAGAGAGAGAGAGAGAGAGAGAGAGAGAGAGAGAGAGAGAG
>NC_140170.1:90392726-90457726 GCF_963971535.1 Notolepis coatsorum | reverse complement strand
TCTTCTTAGATTTTCTAAACACCTAAATGAAAAAACCCTATTGGTTTTGGCGACCCCATAACCTTTTTTCCATCGCCACCATCAGGCCAACATTGATTGATTGATTGATTGAAAACTTTATTAACAGATTGCAGAATGGGTACAATACAGTACAGCTCAATACACACAATTGTTAAGGGGATGCAGACCAGAGAAAGACTTTCGTCTTGTTTACATCAGGGTCCCCCATTTTCAATTCATCAGGACATATATGACAGACAGATAGTCAGTACTGCTACATCTATACATTTATGACATACCAGATTTGCAAATACAGTACTGTTTGTGATACAGAAGGAGTCAGGAAAAGGGAGTATATACATTTGACGTAGAAACTGTACATTGGAGGAGGTTGGGTGGGGGGGGGTTGGGTACACTGGGATATTGACAACCATACTGGGTAATCTACATTGGAGGTGGTTGGGGGGGGGGGGCACACTGTATATACAAGCAAAACTGTACATTGAGGGGGGGGGGGGAGACACTGTACAAACAAACAAAATTGTACATTGGACTATTGACAAAACCATACTAGGTAAATGACTGTACATTGGAGGGGGTTGGGTTAGGATATTTACAGGGGCCAGTGTTGAATTGCAGTCTCCCGTAGGTGTCCCTTGAGAGAGGTTTTGAAAGTGGGTAGTGATCCACATTCCTTTACAGCTTTGGGTAGGGCGTTCCACATTGATGTGGCATAATTGCAAAACGTGTTTAGTCCCTTATTTGAGCCGAATCTGGGTTTAACATGATTTGTGGAGCTCCCTCTGGTGTTGTGATCGTGGTATTCACTGACCTTTGGGAAGTATTTTGACATGTACATGGGTACCTTGGTCGTGTAGTGTATCTTGTAGACCAGGCCCATTGCAAGTTGCTGTACTCTGTCGTCTACTCTAAGCCATCCTAGGTTGTCAAAGTGGGCAGGGGTGAGGTGGGTTCTAGGAGTAAGGTCAAGCAGTAGTCTGACCAGTTTGTTTTGAGATGTTTGTAATTTTGTTTTTAGCGCCTTTGAGGTGCTTTGGTACCATGAGGTGCAAGCATAGTCGTAGTACCCCTGAATGAGTGCTCCTGCCAGAGTCTTCAGGGTATTCTTGTTTACCAGAGAGGAGATCCGGTACAAGAATCGAGTTTGTTGGTTGACTTTTTTTATTACATTGGATGCCATTTTGTCACAGGAGAGATTAGCCTCTAGGATGGAACCCAGGTAGGTAATTTCATCTTTCCTTGTGACAATATTGTCACCCACTGTAACTGAGAAGCCGTCGGTCTTGCTGAGTTTGTTATTTGAACCGAAGAGAATGGACTCTGTTTTGCCCATGTGTAATGATAGTTTGTTATCAGCGAGCCATATGCAGATTCTGCCTAGTTCCGAGCTGAGGGTTTTTTCAACCTGTAACTTGTTCTTGTCAGAGACCAGCAGGGCTGAGTCGTCCGCAAACAGGAACAAGTTGCAGTCACAAGCTGACGACATGTCATTTGCATAAATTAGGAACAGTAGCGGTCCTAGTATGCTTCCTTGTGGAACACCACAGCTCACTGTGAGGGGGGGGGGATAGGGTACCGTTTACCTCCACCATCTGTTCCCTCCCCTCAAGGTAGGATTGCATCCAGCTCACTGATAGACTATCAAAACCAATTGCTTTTAGCTTGTCAATCAGAATGGAGTGATTGACCGTGTCAAAGGCCTTTTGTAGGTCCAGCATGACCATGCCGCAGTATTTGCCTGCGTCCACCTCTTGTTTGATGTGGTCATTCAAATAGAGAAGGCATGTGTCAGTGGAGTGGGATGTTCTGAAGCCAGATTGGAATTCGTAGATTAGATTTTTTTCCGCTAGGTACTTTTCGACCTGTTCGTAGACTATTTTTCCATGACTTTCGAGATGGAGGTGAGAATAGAAACAGGGCGGTAGTTGCCTGGGTCTAATTTGCTGCCCTTTTTGTGCAGAGGGGTCACCCTCGCAATTTTGAAGTCCTTGGGGACGTGTCCCTGTTTTATGGAGAGGTTTATTATGTGTGTGATGATTGGGGTGATGGCGGCTGCTGAGTCTCTGAGGAATTTGGAAGGGATGTTGTTGTGGCCAGTGGCCTTGTTAGGTTGGAGGGCGCTCAGTTTATTGAGTACCTCATCTGTTGTTACCATTTCCAGCTTGAAGTCGTCCTTGCGGACCCCTAGGTTTTTGTAGTAAGCTACTATGTGTTCTACCCCATAAAGCCCTGAGTGGGAGGGTAGTTTGTTTACCAGTGTTGTGGCTATGTTTGTGAAGAAAATGTTTAAGTAATTGGCTACATCCAGCTTGTCTGTGATGAGCGTGTTGTCCGTTTTTATGTTTATGTTTGAGAATCTGGTTTTAAGTTTTTTACTGCATCCTAGTTGATTATTGAGTAATTTCCAAAGTTCACGTGGTTTGTTTTTGTTTTCCTCAGTTTTGTCATTGATGAAATTCTTTTTTGCAGTTTTGATCATGGAGTTTACGTCGTTTCTTAGTCTGTTTCTTTCTAGTTTGTATTTCGGAGTGCATCCACGGCTCAGCTGACCAGTCCAGACTCTCCAGTTCAAGGTTGAAGGCCTCGCTAGAGTAGGTTTTGAGGTCTCTAGATGTGACTGTTTTGTGGCAGCCAGCCTTTTGTTTTAGTTTTTTGCGGGTACAGAATATCATATAATGATCACTTAACCCGCATGCTATAACCCCTTTATTGGAGATCTTGGACTTGTCGGAGGTCAGAATGAGGTCAATGGTAGTCTGAGTTGATTCACATACACGTGTGGGTTGGGTGATTAGCTCAATTCAATTTTCAAACCAAATTGTAGGTAGTAATATGAGAAAATAGTTTTTCATTTATTTTGGGGGATTTCACTTAACATTTCATATTTTCACATTTTATTTCAGGTGTTCAGTTTCCACTTTCAAATGGCAATTTTTGTTATTTTTTCTTTTTAATCTCAAGTGTCCTATTTTAATTTCTGATTTTATTATGGCATGATTACTCGTTTCTCATATTTGTCTTCTGGCATTTACATTTTAATTTATTATCCTCCATAGAATTGTGCCTCAACATTAAATGTTTATCTATAATTTGTCTTTGTTTCCACACAGGTGATCAACACATTCGGAGTTCAGAAGGTTTAGATTCTTAATGTGTGGCATGTTTCTCACTATACAATGACCACCATCAATAAACCTTCATCTAGAAACTGATCCAAGTCTTGTTTTGTCGTTTGTTCACTTTAAAACACTGTTACGACCCCTGAGGTCTAAGGGTAAAGGGCTGTAACATGGTTGATGGAAAAGGATGACCAGGTTTGTAAACAAAATGATATTTATTGATATAAAAAGGAAGCACAGGTAACTCAAGGGTGAGCCAAGGCCAAAACAACAAACAAACACCACTATTCTCCAACAGTGGAGTTGTTAGCCCCGGATGTTTTTCTCCTAGCCCCGGAGCTTTAAAAAAAGAGATTACATATTTTATTTTTATTTTTTAAGATTGCAGCATCCCCATTGTCTGTGCTGAATGTTTGTTAGTGTTTGGTATTTTGTTGGTTTTTAGTACTTTTAAAAATTCATTTTTAGTAAGTACTAGTTTTCATTCACCGATTTGTGGACTTATTTTTTAGTGTCCTGAAAGGTGCCTTATAAATAAAATGTATTATTCATGGTTGAAACGGCAATAAAGTTATTCTATTATCATCCAGGAGGGAAAAGACACTTTGGATAGTAGGGACTGCATCTCTGCCTGTCCTGGCCAGGAAACACTTTGCAACTGTGATCTCCTCTGGCAGTAGTTGGATATTGTAATGTGTGGCGATGGGTTGCAGCAATTCCACTGAGAGAAACTGGTCTGAGGCTGGATAACATGCCTGTATGCCTCTCATAAGTTGTTCTCCAACTCATGAGAACCTGCTCTTGCAGCATTCTGTCGAGGACTGGATAGAACAGTCTCTGTCTCAGCTGATCTCCTGAGCTGAGGTCTGAGCTTGTGCCACAAGATGACTCAACTACATACTCGTCCATCCTTTTCTGCTTCCTCCTTTGGCTGGTAGTATGTTCCTCAATCCCAAGGCCATTACATATGGCCTTTGTCCTGTCATACATGTCCACTGCCATCTCTGAGGTGCAATAACCTTTGAGTGTGTCCTGCACTGTGCTTTTAAATAGTACAGATAGGTATTGTAGATGTGCACTTTAACGCAGCAGCACCTGGAGCCATCCGTACCCATGTCCAGTGTCCACTAACAAAGACATGCTCATGATACTGTGATAAACTATAATAAGCTTTAATCAAACCCTGGTTCATTTCCTCCGATAGTCCGGTTGGTTTGGGGTGGTGTTGCGGTTAATTTGAGATGTGAATGCAAAGCGGACCAAAGGCAGGAAAATACCCAAAAATCTAATATTTTTTTTATGAGAAGACTGAAACATATGTATATAATGAAACACACAATACAGAGGGCGGCTAAGTGGCGCAGTGGGCAAGGCGCTCGCCACTAATGCAGGAGATGCTGGGTTCGAGCCCAGCTCTCGGCATTGCTACCAGCTTGGCTGGTCGTTCATACTAACACAATTGGCAGTGTTGGGGTGGAAAGCTGTTGGGTGGGGATCGGCCGTTGTGGACAGTGACTCCTACAGGTCGGTTGGTGCGCCTGCGCAGTAGAATCAGGAAGCAACGGGGGCGGCGTGTCCCTCCCACGCAGACCCTCGCCGCTGAGAGATCGCGCTGTGCAGGTGAAAAGATGCGACGGCTGCCTCCTCGTGTACCGGAGGGGACACGTGATGCAAGGCTTCGTCCACATTGCAGCCGGCCTGTGGGAGGCATGGCCTAACAGCGTTCGAGACACAATACGAAATTGGGATGGGAGAAAAATTGAAAATGGGAGAAAAAGTAGATAAAAAAAAGAAACACACAATACATTTTTTTTTTCTCGATTGCTTAAGCACGATTTTGAAAACAGGGCCCGGTGTTTCAAAACACTACACACAATTAGCACAACCACACACAATTATCAGAACACCTCAGATCCTTTGCTAAATTAAACACTCTTGTCAAAACTATACACTAATTAATATAAACTACATTTTGTTACCATATGAAACACACGTTTCATATGACTTAATTCTGTTTGAACCAGTTACACACTGCTGTGCTTAACCTAAAACACATTTAGCCATTCTACTTCTCAGTGATTAGAGTACTGTAAGTGAAGTACACAGAGAATGTGCAAATATACAATAAATTCACCAAACACTACACAAGACCAATGCAGGGTAGGCAACCCTAGGCATGCGTGGCTGCATAGGCACGCGGGGGCATTTGCATAGGCACAGGGGGCAGCAGTAATTTTTTTTATTTTTTTTTATTTTTATATTATAGTGGAATATTTTGCACTGTTGTCGCATTTATCTTGTTGAAATCCTCCCACAGGTTATTTTTACTACCACATATTTAATTGAGACCCTTTATTTGTTTATTATTTCAATTTAGCTGGAAATACATTGCTACATCATTCAGTAACATTTGCAGATCCTTATAACAAAAACATTATTACGGTCACCGTTGTGACCAGTGGGATTAATCAACAAATTGTATTATTTATTTTTCTATTTCATTGAACATTGCACATGTTAAAAGCCATTTTTTTTCCTGAAAATGTGAGTATTACCAAGTCAACTTGTGTTCTTAAAACAATGACAATAAACATAGTTTTATTAGGTTGAAATAATGTGGTTGTGTACTTAATTTTCTGTTAACTTATTATGGATTGAAAACTGAAAACCTTAATGCACAGTAACTGAACTCAATATTTTGAAGTTCTGGTAACTTATTATTATAATTTTTTTACAGTGTAGTCTTGCGATCAATCAAAACGTATTTACACGATATACCTCACATTCACCCTCCATTCACATCCTGGTGTTCTCCTGGTGTTCTCCATTAGGCCTGTAGGTGGAGCTATGACAGCACACGTACAGTACACACACCGATGGTGTGTGATGTGTCCAAAAATGAATGGGCAAATGTGAGTGAAATGGTTGCACTGTATGCAGCTGTTTGTCTGCATTGCATCCCCCCCCCAACTCAGATTTAGGGTTGATACAACCATCATAATAATATCGTTAATAATAACAATAACAATAATGATGTAATAATGTAAAAATTATCATTACAAATACCTGATTATGAGAAAAAAAATTACGATGCATGGAATATTGTTGAGGCACACTAGTTACAACTATATTTCAAACAGGCACTCCATGTCAAAAAGGTTGCTGACCCCTGCTGTAGACTGATGAAAATATAATTTATTTATCTCCATATACCCAAATCAATGATGCAGACTGATGAAAATATAAATTGTCTCTCCATATAACCAAATCAGTCAACATTTCAACATGGAGAATCACAACAAAACATGTCCCAGTTTTCATGCTACTACAGTGCATAACACTGTAAGCTCAGCAAATATCAGACAAACATAAAATACTGTATCCAGTACAGGTTAAAATTACAGTAAAACAAAAACAAAAATAGAAAACATTTAAATAGAATACAGAAAATACAAGACATTATCTCTTTGCCTAGCTGGATCTGGCAAGATAATTTTTTGTTGTGATTCTCCATGTTGACATGTTGACTGATTTGGGTATATGGAGAGAAAATGTATATTTTCATCAGTCTGCATCATTGGTTGTCTTGTTGTGTAGTGTTTGGTGAATGTATTGTATATTTTCACGTTCTCTGTAGTGTGTACAGTATTTCACTCTCCTTCCATTTTGGTTGAAGACAGGTGAACTCACCTGCTGCATTTTTATAGTGCAGGTAATGTTTAAGCATTGTGATTTATGATAACCCATCAGAACAAATTGCTGCCTGTTACTAATAGCTTAAACATTACCTGTGGTGTTCCACAGGAGTCAGCATTGGGACCCAAATTGTTAATTTTATACATAAATGATATGTAAAGTATCTGACATACTGAAACTTGTCTTTGCGGACGACACACATATTTTATGTTCGGGGGATGACCTACAGCAGCTTTTAGAAGTGGCAAAGAAAGAAATGGACAAATTAAAAGGTTGGTTCAACACAAATAAGTTATCACTCAATTTGAAAAAATAAAAACGTCATGATATTTGGAAATTGTTAAATAAATACTGATCCTCAACTGGAAATTGATAATGTAAAAAATTTAGAGAGTATATACAAACAAGTTTCTAGGGGTTTTAATAGACCACAAACTCTGCTGGAAATCCCATATAAAATATTTGTGTTCAAAGTTAGCGAGAAGTATTGGTATACTGGGCAAGACTATATCCTGAATCAGAGAACTCTATACTGTATTTCACACTCATTGTACCATATCATATTATGTTGAAACTTGGAGAAATACTTATAAAAGTTACAAAAGATATGCACACTGCAAAAAAGAGCCATACAGATATAGTACATCAGATATTTAGATCACACACTTGTAAAGATTCAAACATTGAAATTCATGGACATAATCAAATTCAAAACTGCAAAAATTATGTTTCTGGCAATAAAAAACAAATTACCAAGCAACATTAAAAAAAAATTTCATGGCTAGAGAGAGTGGGTCTTATTCACCAACGGATTTAGGACAAAAGATCTGACCAATTTTGGTCTTAGCGCCACTTAAGACATTTTCGGGCCGATTTTGGGATTTAGGATCGCTGAATAGCAGACTGGTGTGCGCCAAGGGCTTTATTTGGGAGGAATCATAGTGATTTCATTCATGTCTCTACAGGCCTCCTTGGAATTAATTAATCATAATTTAAATAAATATGACTGTTTGTATGATAAAGAATTATGTTTTATATTTAAAGGCATGCCTCAACAATGCATTTGATGTCTGAAAATAAATAATAGCACTATACAAACACTGTAAATGGCGGTGGATAAATAAATAAGAACTAAAGCTAATCGCGTGGATATAGTGGAATAGACTGTATTAATATTCCATATTTATACATCTTGTTGCGCGCTCCAGCCTGGCCACCTGTTCAGTGAACACACACACGCACATACTGTATAGTCTATATAATGAATGAACAGTATAGGCTTATATTATTCTAATGACTTTATTTTTTTTTTGCATTTTTACAGCTTTATTGGTCACACAGGACCGACAGAGGAGAGGGCGAACGGGAGGAGAGGTGGGGGAGACATGCGACAAATAACGACGGGAGCTGGGATCGAACCTGGGTCGGCCGCGTAGGTGTGCAAGGCACTATGGTATGCGCCACGAGGGCGCCCCTAATGACTTGTTTTATTAGGAGATCACAGATACTGCGCTGCCCTGCAGGAGTTTGGTACTACTCCCCCCTATGCATTCTCCAGGAAGAGAACATGAAGATCCTGGACTATAGAGGTAAAACAGTAGAACAAGTCATTGAATATTGTGCGTGCCGTGGATGTGTACGTATGAGTGTATGTGTTTCAAGTTTCTTTAATAGTTGTCATGTACAGAATACTTTTATACAAAATGCTTCTTTCTGTTACGCTCCAAATACTGTGCTAGACAAAAGATAAGTATGAAATAAAATAGTATAGTATGTAAAAATAGAAGTAAAAAATAGAAGGTCCGTACGTAGACACAGTGTTCAGTATATACATATGTACAATGTTCAATGCAGAATAGAAGTAACTGAGTTACCATACAATATACAATATACTATGCAATATACTAATTACAATATACTATATAGTGCAAAGCAGAAATGGGATGAGGTACAATTTAGGTACAATTTACAGTAAGGTGTACTGAGGTATGGGTTGTAGTGCAAATCCTTTACCAATAAATATAAAGTGTGTTTGGGTGTTCTAAAGTGTGGAAAGTGGGTGCTGCAGTGTGTTGTTTGTTTTAAAGTGAGTGTGTGCGTGTGGATGTGTGTGTTGTGAGTGCATTTGATGGTTGTTGCATAGTGTTATTGTTCGTTGAGCAACCTGATGGCCTGGGGATAGAAGCTTCTTCTGAGTCTTTCTGTGCTTGTCATGAGACTCCGGTATCGCTTGCCTGACCGCAGCAGTTCAAAGAGGCAGTTGTTTGGGTGGCTGGAGTCCTTGATAATTCTCTTAGCCTTACCCCTGCACCGCTTGTTGTAAATGTTCTGGAGAGTGGGAAGCCCCCCTCCAATAGTGCGTTCGGCTGAACGTGCCACTCTCTGTAGTCTGCTACGGTCTTGTGCGGTGCTATTCCCAAACCAGGAGGTGATATTGCCAGTCAGGATGCTCTCTATTGTACATGAGTAGAAGTTCTTAAGGATCTTCTGACTGACTTGGAACTTCCTTAGGCGCCTGAGGAAGTAGAGGCGTTGTCGTGCCTTCTTCACAACACTGTCAATGTGTGTGGTCCATGTCAAGTCCTCGGATATGTGGGCTCCGAGGTACTTAAAACTGTTCACTCTCTCAACCGGTGCCCCGTCGATGCTGAGGGGGCTGTAGTCCCTGACCCCCGACCTCCTAAAGTCCACAATCATCTCCTTTGTTTTGCTGACGTTCAGGGAGAGGCTGTTCTCCTGGCACCATCCCGCCAGGACCTTGACCTCTTCCACGTAGGCCCTCTCATCGTTTGCAGAGATCAGGCCCACCACTACTGTGTCGTCAGCAAATTTGATGATTGTGTTGTTGTTCCGCTGAGCCACACAGTCATGTGTGTACAGGGAGTAGAGGAGGGGACTCAGAACACAGCCCTGGGGGGCCCCTATGTTGAGGGTGATGGATGAGGAGGTGCAGTTGCCTGCTCTCACCACCTGGGGTCTGCCCGTCAGGAAGTCCAAGACCCACTGGCAGAGGTCATAGTTCAAGCCCAGTGAGTGGGCGCACCATCAGCTTCAGAATATCTGAATGGTCAAGTTATTGTAATGTAGAGAACGTTTTCCTAAAAATCCCCTATGACCTTTACTAGTCGTCCTACCCCTGACACATACGACCTCTGACTCTGCCTGGCCCAACGTAAGACGGGACTCGCGTTGAGCTGTCAGAAATAGTAGCCTGCACATAATCTGCAGGGTGACAGGACCGTACTGTATGTCAGTTCAGCAGGATAGCACTGCCTTTCTGCACCGTTACTGTACACATACTTTCCACTCCGTAGGCGCTAGTAGGAATCGCTCCATAGCGTGCGATGCACACCACTGGCAGTGAGCCCAGGTGCATATGCTCTCATGGTTATCTTTCATAGACCAAGCCCATCATTGACCAGTAGAGTTACATACGCCATATTCAAAAGGTATAGGTGTTTGTATTGTACATTATCGTTCTTGTGCATGTGTGCATTATTTGTTGTTGAATGCAAATAATTTCCACATAAAGTAAGAGTAGGGATTTTAAAGATGCAATTTTATTGGTGGTCAGTTTATGAAATTGCATGAAATATTTACAGGCAAAACTATTTGTTGAATAAGGCATGAGGAAAACTACTTGTAAAACCCAACTGAGGGTGCAACATAGGAATGTAAATTTTCCCAAATGGAACCAGTTCCGCGGAATCTAGGCAGCATAGGCCATACATTCATACAACCTCAGATGGCCTGACATACTGAAAACTGAAATAGTTAGAAGCGATCTGGAATGGGTGGCTGGGTGGTGCAGCGGACATTGCGCTCGTCACCAACGCAAGAGACACCGGGTTCGACTCCGGCTGTCGGCGTTGCCTCCGGCTTGGGCCGGCCGTCATACTAACTCAATTGGCAGAGTTAGCGGGTGGAAGTCGATGGGTGGTAATCTGGACGTTGTGGACAGCGACTCCTACAGGTCGGTTGGGGGACGCCTGCACAGCAGAGACAGGAAAATGGCGGGGTAGTGTGAGCCTCCCACACGTTACACCTTGGCAAATGATAGTCCGCGCTGGCAGGTGAAAAGATGTGACAGGCTGCCTCCACATGTATCGGAGGGGACATGTGATGCAAGGCTTCTATCCTCCCTACAACTGGCCAGTGGGGGGCAACGTTCAAGACAGGGGAGGGGAGAATTGGCACGGCTAAGTAATGCTGTGAAGTGTGTGTCGGCGCCAGGGGCGGGATGGCTTGGTGAACGTTCCCCTGAAGTGGACGGGTTCCAGGCGATCCTGGAGCGTGCTGCTAACACTAATGCTAATGCTAATGCTAACGCTAATGCTGAAATGGGTCACTGTTCTAATGTTCCCCGCCGTGGGATGTTGCCGCTTTTCCCTCCTCTTAACCGGTTCATTAATGAAGGTCAGTCAGTAGCTAATGTGGGGGGTAAATGGGAGTTTAAGGGGAGTCCTATTTACCCTTTTTACGGGTAAATGGGTTGACAACAGGGTGCAGGGCGGGTGTACCGCGGCTAAGTAGCCAGGTAGCTTTGATCCTGTGCCCCGGCGGGGTTGAACGGTGTCCCACCCGGAAGTTGATGCTTGAGAGCGAATCGGCTCGGCGGGTGGCAGTATGGACGGATGAGAGCTATACTGCTGCAGGATGGTATTTAGTGGCGGCCAGTGTTGTGGCTCAGCTGACTATTTTCCTGTCCACATTAGCGTCGGGTAGTGGGGCTACGGGACCAGCCGACGCTGAAAACAATTTGCATGTTTGTGGTGTTATAGAAATCTTGACTCAGTCGCAAGCTATAACTGCGGGAAGGATTAGGATGCTATCAACGTTTGTTAATAGGCATGTCTGGTTGGAGCAATCTCCTCTTGGGGAAGAAGAAAGGTTTTCTCTCCTCACGGCTCCTTTTTCCACAGAGGGACTTTTTGGTCGTTCTGCGGAGGCGCAGGCGGTTGTTGATCTGGGTCCCACACCGCCTCACGCTATGCAGCCAGAGATTGGAGCACGGCCTCATCAGCGACTGTGGCGAGGCCCTCGACAGGCGGCCATGTTTCCCCCGCCAGTGGTACCCTGGGCGGAGAGTCAACAGGGGTCCACAAGGCCGACAGCCTTGGCGGCCGAGGGATCGGCCATTTTGGGTGTACTCGGCTTGGGAAATACAAGCCGTCGTCATTCTGCCGCGAACAGCCCGCTCCCCGTTCACTCCTCTCTCCGTTACCCATGGAAGCGGGGCTCTGATCGTTTTCCTTTGGCTGCGGGCCGCGAACCTTCTTTGAAGCGCATGCGGCCCCACTTTTCGCTTCTCATGGGGAACAGGGGCTGACACCCAGTTGATGGCTGAGCCTGGGTCTGTCCGTGAGAATGTTGTGCTGTCGCGTGGCTCCTGCACCACACGTTGTGTGATGGGTGAGCCTGGTGTTACGGCTGCCACTATTTACAGTGGTCAGCAGGGGGACTCAAGGCCTCTTCGTTTGAATGCTCAGCACAGGTTACCCCGGCCTCGCCTTCGCCAGACGGGGTATCACGCTGATGCCTCCCACTCCCGTGAGAGCGGCAGTGGTCTGCAAAGAAGAGGCGAGCGTGATTTGGGTGATAGCAATATCACTGCAGGGCTACGGCGTGTAGGAGCCCATGGGGTCCTCACGCCTTGCATGTCTAGCTGTAGAACAACTCCTCAGCATGCGCTAGAGGGGTGTTCAGGGGGGGAGCGTGTGTCAACCAGTTTGATGGCAGCTTCTCCCGTATCAAACCGGCCCTTTCTGTCGGGGTCCCCCCTTGGGTGTGACCTCCCTGTCCGCGTTGGCGGGTTCAGGGGCTACGCACAGCGGGAGGGACCGGGCCACCTATCTACTGTTCCTTGCGGCCCAGTGTCAGTTGACGGCGGGTGCGCTTTGGGATTATTATCACATATGGCGACAAGAATGCCGTTTGGAGGGGTGGATGGAGAGAACGTTGAGGGAGGGGCTTGTTTTGCAGTTCGCACAACCCCACCCTCCGTTTTCAGGTTTGGTGCAGACCCTATTGTCAGGGTCAGAAGCAGTGACAGCCCTGGCCGACGAGATCCAATCTCTGTTGGCGGAGCAGGCTATAGTCGTGGTCCCGAGAGAGGACGCAATGTCAGGCGTCTACTCCCGTTATTTTCTGGTGCCCAAAAAAACGGGAGGGGTCAGACCTATACTGGATCTGTCCGCGTTCAATCGTCTGATTGTGGCGAGACCATTCAGGATGTTGACCGTCAAACTCCTGCTGCTTGCTGTTAGAGGGGGAGACTGGTTCACCTCCATAGACCTGAAGGATGCGTATTTTCACATCCCGATTTTCCCTCCTCACAGGAAGTTCCTACGGTTCCTGTTTCAGGGCGTAGCGTACGAGTACCAGAGGTTGCCGTTTGGCTATTCTCTGGCTCCCTGCACATTCACCAAGTGCGTAGCGACGGCGCTGGAGCCTCTACGTCGTCGGGGAATACGGATTCTATTCTATCTCGACGACATTCTGCTCCTCAGCCGGTCGGAGGAGGTCGCCAGGTCTCATACCAGGCTGGTGGTGGAATTCCTCACCAGGCTGGGTTTTGCTGTGAACTGGAAGAAGAGTACGCCTCTTCCCAGTCAACAGGTGGAGTACTTGGGCTTGACGTTGAGGTTGAGCAACGGATTGGAAAGACGGTCACGGCGCTGCAAGTGATGCGCCTGCTCGGTATGATGGCATCTGCTCACACAGTGGTTCCTCTTGGCCTCCTCTTCATGAGAAGGATACAGAGGTGGTTCTTCAGTATGAGAATAGACTCGGTGAGGGACAAATGGAAACGGTTGACGGTTCCTTTGTCGATATGGGGGGATCTCGCCCATTGGAGGAGGCCTGGTATCCTCACCAATGGGGTCCCTATGGGCAGCAGGCGCTCACACGTCACGGTCTTCACCGATGCTTCCCTCACGGGTTGGGGAGGGAAGTGTCAGACCAACGCAGTGGGGGGCAGCTGGACGATCCATGCTGCCTGGTCTACCCTGCACATCAATGTGTTGGAATTGAGGGCGGTCCTCCTGGTCCTCAGACGGTTCGTCCACCTGGTGGTAGGCGAGCACGTTCTGGTCAGAACGGACAGTATGACGGCAGCGGCGTATATCAACAGGCAGGGTGGGACTCGATCCATCCGCCTGCACCGGGCGGCGGTCGAACTCTGGCTATGGGCATCTCGCAGGCTGCGCAGTCTGAGGGCGCTCCACATCCCTGGCATGGAGAATGTGGGCGCGGATATGATGTCTCGGGGCAGTCCTCGTGTCGGCGAGTGGGAACTGCGCCACGATATAGTCAGGCAGATCTGGGATCGCTTCGGGGAGGCTTCAGTGGATCTGTTTGCGAGCCGACGCTCTCACAAGTGCCCCTTGTGGTTCTCAGTCAGTCGGGCAGATCATCCCCCCTTGGGGGTGGATGCCTTCTCGATGTTTCCATGGCCGCCCGGCCTTCTGTACGCCTTTCCTCCTATACATCTGTTGTGTCAGCTGTTGGAGCGGATACGGAGGGAGCGCAGGACGGTGATCCTGGTCACGCCGGACCGGGGCACGGCGGTGTGGTTCCCGGTCCTGATCCAGCTACTGGTAGCTCCGCCATGGCTTATTCCTTGGTCGGCAACGACCCTCTCTCAAGCACACGGGTCGCTGTTTCAGTACCCGGTGTTGTGCCAACGTCTGATGGTGTGGCTGGTGAGAGGGTAAGTCTGGAGAGGATGGACCCTTCTGTGGTTGATACCATCCGGAATGCGCATGCTCCTTCCACTGTCGTGCTTTACGCGGGCAGATGGCGTATGTTCCAAGAGTGGTGTAAGGCGGGGGGCAGGGACCCGGTGTCCTGCCCCCTGGATGCTGTCCTTGTTTACCTCCAGTCTCTCCTTGATAGACTGTCGGCTTCGACGGTGAGGGTATATGCAGCAGCTATATCCTCTTATCATGAGGTATTTGAGGGTGATGTTTTGTTCAGCCACCCTCTTGTGAAGCGTTTCCTGCTTGGCGCCCAACGCGTTAAGCCGGTAAAACGCTCTTTGGCTCCGAGTTGGGATCTTCAATTGGTCCTCGGCCGGTTGTCCTTGGCCCCGTTTGAGCCTCTTGAGCAAGCGCCGTTGGAACAGCTGTCGTTCAAGACCGCGTTCCTGCTGGCTGTCACCTACGCTAAACGCGCGAGTGAGCTCTGTGCTCTTTCGGTACGTCCAGAGTGCCTGTCTTTTCGGGCCGATTGCGGTGCCACTCTGCGACCTAATCCTGCTTTCATGCCTAAGAATATCCGGAGTTCCTTCCGCTCCAGGGATATTGTGGTTCAGGCGTTTCATCCACCTCCTCACGCTAGTGAGTTGGAGGCGAGCCTTCACCTGTCATGTCCGGTCCAAGCTTTGGTGATTTACCTCAGCCATACTCAGGGCCTCAGGGCTACCGATCAGCTCTTTGTCTGTTACGGTGGTTCTCGTGCTGGTAAGGCACTATCGAAACAGCGCCTGTCCCATTGGTTGTGTGAGGGCATTGCCCTTTGCTACACGTTGGCCGGGCTGGCTCCCCCTGGGGGCGTCAGGGCGCAGTCACTCGTGGGGTGGCAGCCTCTGCCGCTCTGCTGGGTGGGGCCTCGGTGGAGGACATCTGTTCTGCAGCTTCATGGTCCTCCCCGGGTCCCTTCGTAAGGTTTTACCTCATGGACATGACCGGGGTTCTGTCTCCCAGGCGGTTCTGAGGTCTGTGGCCTCTCCTGCTTCCCGTCCTTTGGTGGGGTAGCAGGGGTGTGTGGGTATGGGCCACAGTGTGTTGTCTCACACGTGGTTCCGCCTGTGCTGTGTGTTCAAGGGGTTCTAGTTCCCTCTTGTTCGCACTCGGGTGGAGTTGACTGCGCCCCCTCTTCATTAGGAAGGATGGGGTGACGGGACTCCCCTCCCCCTTGATGTGGGCTTACGGGTCCGCTCTACCCCATATCTCGGTATGGCTTAAGAGCGGGACGTGATGCCAATACGAAATATAACGACAGGTTATGTATATAACCTAGTTATATGAGTACTCGCTAAGCGTCCCGCTTTTAGCGTGCCCTGAGTTCCCTTGGGGAAACTTTTCTTTGGAAACGATTTTTTCCGAGGAAGAGTGAGTGGTGACCACGCCTAGTACTATATAGTACGCCACTAGGGGCGGGGCCTGGCAGGTGATGGGTGTATTTTGGTTTTATTCGTTGATGGAGTACACTAGGTACATGAGATGAGGTATATCTCGGTATGGCTTAAGAGCGGGACGCTTAGCCAGTACTCATATAACTAGGTTATATACATAACCTGTCGTTAGTTCACCCTCCACTCAGTATCGGTTGATAATCAACACACCATTTTAAAAGCTGCTTCCCGTGCTTAAAGTGAAATGGTCAAGAACAAAGTAAAAGCAAAAACCTATTCTGTTGTATTCTAACCATTAGCCCTTATCTTTATTCTTTTAACAATAGAATATAACACCCTTATAGTATGCCCACCGCTCTACTGATAGTAGTGTTTTTCCCACAATCCCTTATTATGATGGATTGGATAAATGTCCACCCAAAGCCATTTATTACCAGTTTGGACAGCAAGGTTTCAAAAAGAGCTCTAGAGTGTCAGTGGCTTATGACTCACTATGATAAGGTGGCCACAACATGGCGTCCATACTCCAACCTGGCCGAACCCTGGTAATACATGGTAAGCACATTGTAAATGCTTTATAATCGCATCATAACATATAAAAATTCCTTATGAATCTGGCATGACCACCATGACATGAGACTATATATTTGTCACTGGGAGTCTATATATCTATTTTGGTCATAATGTGACTCATGATATGCTTCGTCTCTGGAAGATAATCATTTCACCTGGTCCAGTGGTAAAATAAGTGAAAATAGCAAGAAATTGCAATATTGAATCGCAATATGTATATATATATATAAAACCCCAAGAATCGTGATAGTATCAAATCGGGAGGTCCCTGCCTTAGTAGCTACCTATTTATTTATGTAATGATCACTTCAAAGCTATTCTGGTTTACAAGGACTTCTTGTTTGCCAATGTCTACTTGTTTGAGTTAATGAATTACTTATAAAACATTATGGTCCACATCACTTTACTTTAGATGTTATGATAAGCACATGAATTACTAAGTACACTAACTAACTCCAGATATGACAAGATATAAACTATAAATGTATAGACTCTAATGAAAACATATACTGTAGCTCTTTAACAGCCTCATGACATTATCATGCAAGATCATTATCATGATGAGCATTATGACATTTTCGGACAATATTATTTATAATGGCTTAAAATAAATATATAGGCTTCAGTGTTCAATTCACAAGGCTTTATAATGAATTATGATCTTTCCTGATGCGATTATAAAGCGATTTTTCTATGCCATGGCTGCTTCCAACAGGTGATGTGTAAGTAGTGATCTTGAAAAATGAAGTGGTTCCAGTTTATTTTATGTTTATCTAGAATGCATTTTATGCTTTACGACAAATGTATGTATTGATCCATTTTATTTACTGAGCCGACCAGTTAGTTACTAGTACTACACACCTACTGCAACGAAATGAAAGTCAGATACTTTACAGTGTGAATTTATTGTCTATTTACAGAAGTTGTTGGGTATTGAGATGAATGCTTAAATGATTGTTTGTGGATGCAGTTTGAAATTCAAGGTTGCCGGTCTCCATGGAGATCTTCCTCCAGTTAAGCCATAATCTGAAAAGGAAAGATGAGAGAAATAATGACATTTTGATGATAGAAACCATTGAACAACAATGTCATAAGCATCAGCAACACCACAGAATGGAGCGTTCCATTTTCAGCTCCTGTAGAGCATGAAGTGTAATTCATATGACGACACAGCCTACATCATGCAGGTTTAAATTGCATACAGTATTGAGTGTCCCCATTTCAAATACTGTGTTTTTTTTGGGATACTATATCTGAAATGAAGGAGAAAAAAAAAACACTAATCTTTTAACTAACTATACTGTCTCATGCACTTTTCCACTAAATAATCTTCCTTGACTATATTACTACCTACTATACTAATATGTCTCTACTACTATGCACTCAAAACTGCAGCACCCACGTTTGATGAACATTGTTACTCAGCTGATAGAGTTGTGCCCTTCCTGCTGACTTGTCGTCCAGAACTTGTAAGTCGCTTTGGATAAAAGCGTCAGCTAAATGACTAAAAGTAAATTTGTGAATGTAAATACTGACTCCATTCATCCAGCTGTTGTAGGCGGAGACGCGGGTGAAGACGGTGGGCTTCTTGAGGGCGTTGCAGCCATAGCCCGACACGAAGCTGGCCACACCATGGACCACCCACTGGCCGTTCACACTGCAGTTCAGGGGACCACCAGAGTCGCCCTGGAAACGGGGAGAAACCACACCATTGGCACAATTCATCATTGGCTTCTACTTATCTACAACAGGGGTTCCCAAAGTGGTCAGGCCACTGAACTTAGAAGCAGGCCAGGCCAGTGTTTCTAGTTGCAGCAGCGCAATAGTTTTTGATATATTGCAAATATATGCCATCACACACACTGGCATTTAAAGGGTTCGAATTATAAAATGAATATGTGGTGTTATGATCAGGGCTGAAGTTGAATAAAAGATTGTATTATTTTCAATCTGACATTACAAAAAAACATAAAATCCATCAAAATCAGTGTTGTTGCTAAGCCTGTTTTTTAACAATAATTTGTGATGCCATCACAAACACTGGCATTTAAAGGGTACAAATAAAACAATTCCTGCACCAGAATGCAGGAAATGAAGTCTTTGTAACAAAAAAAATCCTGGTGGGGAACCCCAGACCCCCTGCTTAAAAAGTGGCCTGACTGGGGCTATATTTTGCACTATATTTCCTGGCCTGAATGATTTCCCCAGTCCGGCCCTGGTTAAAAGCCTCCAATGCTTATTAGTGTGTGTGCGTTTGAACGTTTGCATGTTTCAACCATACATTTCCATTTATATATAATTTTTTTTTAAATTATAATCTTTTATTTTTATTATAATTATAATTATTATTATAATTTTTTCCTATAATAGTGGGGGTTGCGGCTCTCTGACACCGTTATTTGGGGGTCGCGGCCTGAAAAGTTTGGGAACCCCTGATCTACAAGACTCTACTAGGGAAGACGCCTCAATAGCCTCCTACACCCTTCTTTGTGACATCAAACAGTGACAGAATTAGGACTATAGATAACTGCAATGTGCACACATAACGTATAGTGTAACAAGGGGGGCACTAGGACCCAGGAGTACCCTGGCCAGGTATTGCCAGAGCATGTAGAGGAGGTCTCACGCGAAAGAAGGGTGTATCCGAAAGCTGTCTACAACATTTGTAACAGATGATGAAAAAGTGAACAAATAATTAACTGTATTAGATATTTGTTAATGATGAATAGGCTTCACTTTAGATTAGGGCACACAATAGCATCTGTAAATGATTTATAGATGTTTTATGAATGTCTTAACAAATAATTTGTTGAACATGAACAAATAAATGCAGGTACAGTATAGTCGTTTTTTCATATCCATTTTTCAAAGCATCTACAAATGTGTTACTACACATTAAACAACATTATTTAATGATGAACAAATCAAGTACAAACAATGTTGATAATGAGTTATAAATAATGTAGAACTAATTTGTAAATGTTATACAAATAGTTATAAATGATTTAATAATACGAATGTATATAAATGGTTTGTTCATGATTAGTTCATTATCAAATACCTTATAAAGGTCTTATAACTGAGTGTTATTATAAAGTGTTACCAATACATTTTCTGGAATCCTGGTCATGAGAAAGAACTCCACACTGCAAAAACTTTCTGACAATACAAACTAGTATTGTGTGCTTGAAACAAGAAAAATAATCTGCCAGCTAATTTAGCTTGGCAAGACTTGAAATAAGTAAGGAAAAAATATATATATATATAATCTAGGGTTCTCTCTCCTGATTGGATATAGTGGGAAGGGATACCAGAAAATGTATTTTCTGTTTACTGCAGAGTGAAGGGACTGGGAGACTCATGTTACTGACCAAACACTCAACATCAGTGATGGCTGTCAGAATATAGAGCTACTTAACGCTTATTTAAACAAAGCAATACCACTTACATTACATCCAGACTCTTTGCCACCTCCACCGCAGACCATGGACTCCTTCACGATGCTCCCCCACCAGGCACTGTGGGAGCAGGTCTTGTGGTCCACAAGGGGCATGTAGGCCTCCTTCAGTTGCGCAGACAAGCTGCCACCGGCTATGGAGAACCAGAGAGAAACAAGGGAATGGAGATGGTGAGATCACAGGGGACACTATAATACATATAACAGATGGCGATGCACGATAAGTAAATGGTAAATGGACTGCCTTTATATACATGTAGCGCTTTTTTCCAAAGTGCTCTACAACTTGTGCCTCACATTCACACACACCAACGGCGGAGGCAAACATGCAAGGTGCCAACCTGCTCGTCGGGAGCAGTTAGGGATTAAATGTCTTGCTCAAGGACATTTTGACACGCCGCCTGGAATCGAACCCGGGAACCTTCTGATTACCAGACGACTGTTCTACCTCCTGAGCCACTGTTGCCCCGTTTATATTCTTTTCTGATGATTGAATCCTTCAGATGAAAAACCATATAAATCCGCTCTATTTTTTCAGATGAACAATGTTGTCAAACCAAATTATCTTAGAGAGTTGTATATATTCATAAGGTAAAAACAGTAGATGTTGATTACTTTCAGGTGTATCACATTCACACTCAGATGGACTTATATGGTTCCCAATGTTGACTACTTCTAGTCTTCATTTATTTATTGAACAAAAAAAAACAAAAAAATGGATACATAAATGCTATGTAACGAGACACAGATTTGATACCAATTTAGATTTTGAGATCATGTTTTTTTTTACGTGTTAAAATGTATTCATACAACAGAGCTTTAATTATGGATTATACAGGCTATATAAAGTACTACATAGCCTGGCTTGGCTCAGAAAAATACACATTTTATTTCAACATTGTAAACTATTAAAATAATATTATTATAACATAACATTAACATTATGTCAACATATAACATTATGCTAATAGCAGTAGCTATTGCCACCAGTTACACTGAGAAAAACCTAATGGTAGTATTGAGTATTGTTTTTGAAATTTCAATTCTGTATTTAGGTCATTACACCCTTACAAAAATACATAAACACTTCTAGTCGTCCTTTACGAATACTCACTTGAGGTGAGTCCCCATCCAGTGATGTAGCAGTTGTTGTTGTGGGGCAGGACCTGGCCAGAGGGAGGCAGAGCACCCAGCTGGACGTTGTTATTGAGGGTGGCCTCGGTGGACAGACGCAGAAGGGCAATATCCCACCTAAAGGTCAGATCAGCACATCAGACAGGGGTCGAACTGGTAATGTTTCCCTCACATCCACACTGCATCTGCTCGTGCATCACATTCTAATTGAAGTAGTGGTGAACCCCCACCAATGAGGGACTGGCAAATATATATATATATATTTTTTAGGGTACTCTCACACCGTCTATATTTGCATACATGCAGCAGGGAATCAGACACCTGAGATACATTTCTAATTATTTAAAGTTGCTGTAAGTGCTTTTTTGTATGTTTAAATAAGTGTTAAAAGGCTCTGCTATCCCAACAGTTACTGATATAGAGTGTTTGGTCAGTAACATGGGTCTCCCAGTCCCAGCCCTCCTCTCTGCAGTAAACACAAAATACATTTCTTGTATCCCTTCCCACTTTATCCTATCAGGAGAGAGAGCCCTAGATATTTTTACTTATTTCAAGAAATATTGTCATGATTTTCTTACTGCACTGGTAGATTATTTTACTTGTTTCAAGGACACACAGATTACATTTCTTATTTTGGTCAGACCCTTTTTGAGGGACTGGGAGACCCATGTTACTGACCAGACACTCTATATCAGTGATGACTGTCGGAGTGTAGAGCTATTATTTTAACATGTAGACTACTTATTTTAACAAACAAAAAAATACCACTCACAGCACCTCAAGAGTCTAGGAGTCTAGTTCATCAAAAGAAGAACTGTGTGATTGGTTTAAATATCGATGAATCAATTAACGCAACCTTCAGTTCAGTGAGTTGTTACTGACCCTCCGGCAACGTTGTTGGAGTTCCAGTTGGGGTGGATGTGGACACGGCTGACGCTCATGTACTGTTCACTGCCCTCTTCGCTGTAGATGTCGTGGTCGCCAAGAACCACACGCCAAGTCATGGTCCTGGGGAACCACAACAAAACACATCACGCTCATTACACAACAACATATGGTGAACACTGTTATCACTGTTACTGAGTCCCATGAGTGTATGTATTTGTGTGGGTGCTCCATTAGGAATCACATGTGTAAACCTGGCGGTCTTAAGTGCCGTACTCTCGTACGTACATGCAGCATATTATTATCTATCCATCCGTTTGTACATAACTGCACATAATCATTTGACCTGTAGATACATATACCTATATCTGTACTGTACATACATGTATCCCTTACCTACTCTTACTAGTTGCGCTGCTGGCCAGTATGACTACTACCATACTGACTTTATACCTGTATCTACTCTGTACATACATCTGATTACCACTACACCCAGTAGTACTAATTTATATATTGTATACCCAGTTTATTAATCACCTGTACATTGTATATTACTATTGCACTTTACTGTTACATTTGCACTCTGGTTGAATGCCAAACTTATTTTCATTGTACTGTACTTGTGCTGTATAATGTCAATACATTTTAATTTATTGTAATGTAATCTAATATTATTTTTGTGACAAAATAATTCCAATCATTTCACATTGGAATACAGATGTGAATGTGGAACTTTTCCTTAATGTCAGGATACATTTTCTCCAGTTTCACTGGAATTATGTTGCTGGGGAACCGTTTGGACCCAAATGTACAGTATTTCCTGTCAACTATTGCATTAGCAAACATTGCAAGAGGAAATAAATTAGAATGTTATTGTTGTCACTTTGAAACCGTCTGTACTAGAATCCGCATCAGCTTTGGCCTCAGCAGCCTCCTGATCTCTTAGCGATCACATGGAACACCCACCTGTCCACACAGTGAGCTGCGGTCAGCACCCATCCTCTCCTGATCAGGGTTCCTCCACAGGTGTGACGGAAGGAGCTGCCGGACTTGTACTGGAGAGAGATCTGAGGGGAGAAATGCAGTCAGTTCGCTTATTTCCAGATACTCCGGTCGGTCAAACAGAAGCAGAAAAGAGGTGGTTGTGAGGTCAAGAGGGAACATACCTGCCAAGGCCAGGAGTTGGGTGTGACCACCTCCCCTCCTACAACCCTCTCCTCAACATTGTCCTCCAGGTACCTGGGCTGGGGCTCCACACTGTCCTCCAGGTACCTGGGCTGGGGCTCCACACTGTCCTCCAGGTACCTGGGCTGGGGCTCCACGTACCTGGGCTGGGGCTCCACCGCAGCCAGCACTGTGAGGGAGGAGACACACAGTATAGTCAAACATCAAGAGGTGAACGTTCTCTTCATTTGGTTGTCTTTTCCGCACGGACGGTGGTGCTACAACGACGGGAGGGAATGTCTTACCGATGGCTGCGAGAGAAGTCAACAAGATAAACTGAAGCATGTCTGCAGTCTGTTGAAACTTTCTGTGCTGGAGACCACGGCCACTGCCTTTTTATACCCACTCAGAGGTCATGGGGCTTCACTTACACAACAGCAGCCAGCCTGTACCCATCTGCGCGCGTCCCACAGTTTGTTATCACCGTCTGGACGGGGCCTAGAGACAACATTGTGGAATTCTCTGACCCCCTGTCAAACACTACAAAATGTGTTTGTTTTTCCATCGATATATTATTTGCTATGTTGCTATACCTGCCTACAGACGGTGTATTGCTTGTTGTGTTACCACTTTCGAGGTTCAGTGATCCAGCACCACTCAGGTTTTTCAAATGTTTGACATTGTTGTCATGTGTGGGTCGTTCCGCTGTACAGCACCACATAAGATAAGCCCTTGTTGGGGGCCTCCTGGGGGGGGGGGGGGACTGGTTTTGGACATGTGAGCATTGCCGCTACTCTCATTTCCCATACTGCATTTCACAATGTTACACATTTAGCAGACTAGCGTTCATCATTGCAGGTCCCATATAACTATTAAATAATCGCATTCATTCTGGAATAATGGAATAATGCAATTGATTATGTTACTGATAGCAATTTTAAACTGGTAATTAGACATTTGCTGCCATAATGAAAAGACTTCCATGCCCTGATCAGGATACGTTCATCTCACATAATTTCTTTTAAATAATAGAGAGGCTGGTGAATGTGTAGAGTTGATTACATGGCTTTACTGCATAGTTGATGCTCTCCCTTTTTGCTTTATAACATTCAGACTGTTGGAATGTTTGTAACAGGGTTGTGTGATCTTGCCATTTTAAACCTTGGTTGAAGGTGGACCAGGTGCTGCTGACAGAGGTCCCTTCCCAGGTGAAGACTGACAGAGTGACGGAGGGCTGGGTCCGGCCATTGTCCTGATGCAGACCATTTCAAAAGCATTTATGCTCAATACTACCCTAGGTTTTTCTCAGTTGGTAATAGCTACTGCTATTAGCATAATGTTATATGTTGACATAATGTTAATGTTATGTTATTATAATAAATATAATTTTAATAGTTTACAATGTTGAAATAAAATGTGTATTTTTCAGCCGATGATGGACAGATTATGTTACCACGTCCAAAATCAAATGCTTTAAAGAGGACGGTTGTTTATCGTGCCATCAATCATTGGAATAACTGCCCACTGAACATAAGTACATTTAATAGCAAAGTGTCTGTCAAGTACAACCTAAGAATGCACTACTTAAATATGTGAGCAAATACTGTTCACGTTTGGGAGTGGAAATACCTACTGTAGGAATGTAATAATGAAATATTTACTCATGAATGTAATAACCTTTTCTGAAAATATTCTGATGTTTATAAAGATGTCTACAATGTTTTACTGTTTTTAGATTATCATTGTTAATTAAATTAATTGTGATTGTCATATGTATCTCATGTATTGTTATGTTTTGTGTTGTCTTTCTGTGTGGACCCCAGGAAGACTAGCTCGCCACTTAGGTGGCAGCTAATGGGGATCCTTTTAAACAATAAACAATACTTTGTTTGAATTAAAGTGTTCAAATAAGTGTTAAATAGCTCTACATTCGAACAGTCATCACTGATATAGAGTGCTTGGTCAGTAACATGGGTCAGTCCCTCTGCAGTAAACACAAAATTATTTTTCTGGTATCCCTTCCCACTTTATCCAATCAGGAGAGAGAACCCTAGATATCTTTTTACTTATTTCAAGAAATCTTGCAAATCCAAATTTGCTTACTGCACTAGTAGTAGATCAGACCATTTTTGCAGTGTGGAATCTTCTCTCCTGATTGGATAAAGTGGGACATTTATTTTCTGTTTACTGCAGAGTGGAGTGACTGAGAGACCCATGTTACTGACCAGACAATCTATATCAGCGATGGCTGTCGGAGTGTAGAGCTATTATTTTAACATATAGACCACTTATTTTAACAAACAGAAAATACACCTTCCAGCTACTTTTCAGTAACACAATCGTGTTATAACATCATGCCACCTCCCCCCACCCCCCCCCCCTCCCCCAGCCGCTCCATGCCTTGTCATATAGCTGCGTTTTGTCTGCTCTGAGGGAGAGCACAGCTACATGAAGAAGGCTGATTACAAGGAGACAGAACAGGCAACAACAATTACAAAGGCCCTTGTTTTTGCCGAAAGAACGTGACACCCTTTAGTCCATAACAGTGGATAAGCTCCTCTAGCAGGTTTTGCGTCTAGTTTGTATCGTTTGTGGATTGTCTGGCACAGTTATTCATCTGCTGTGTTCCAGCAGTCAAGCTGCTTTGAACAGAGGGGAGAGAGAGAGAGAGAGAGAGAGAGAGAGAGAGAGAGAGAGAGAGAGAGAGAGAGAGAGAGAGAGAGAGAGAGAGAGAGAGAGAGAGAGAGAGAGAGAGAAAGAGAGAGAGAGAGAAGAGAGAGAGAGAGAGAGAGAGAGAGAGAGAGAGAGAGAGAGAGAGAGAGAGAGAGAGAGAGAGAGAGAGAGAGGAGAGAGAGAGAGAGAGAGAGAGAGAGAGAGAGAGAGAGAGAGAGAAGCAGGCACCCCTTGTTAGATACTTCACATATGAACATACTGGTAAGTAAGACATTTGGAAGACCAGGCACAATCATTTTTGTGTGATTACATTAATCTGGGACACTGGAAAGCAGATTGTGAAATGAATAGAAGAGCTAAGAGCCCTTCAAACACATTGTTGCAGTTCGAACATTTTACCAGGTTTGAATGATAGTCTGATGTTCACACTAAAAGTGACTGCTTATGTTTTACCCTAATCACAGATTCCATGCAGTGATATTGATTTGCTGCTTCTGTACAATATTTAAACATAGTTGACCAACATGTCAGGAGTCTACATAATCAGACAGAGGCAGGGGTATGGCCCTCTCTAATCCCACTGTCCCAAATGCTTTGAGTCATTCATCCAATCAGTCAAAGGCAGCAGTGGATATCGGTGGGCAGTTTTTTCCACTGTATATTGAGTGATTTCTGTTATTAGCTGCATTATTGTGTATACCCAGATAAGAGAATATTTTACACTGTTATGATGAGGCATTTTAATGATTACCGTAAAACCTCAACTTAAAAGTCGAGTCCCATATAGACGCCTTCCCATTTTACTGGCTGATTGTGGCTACAAATATAGGCCTATCTCAATTAGAAGCCGGGTTTGTTATGTATTGGGTTATTTATCTGGTTGCCATTGACTGGGAATCAGTTTCTTTTTTAACTTTCAAATGTCAGTCGCATTTGCTGATCACCATGGCAACGTAGAGAAAAAAGTACAACCTAAAGGGCCAGACTGCGTGGTGGGGGAGGAAGCGTATTACAATGTCTGGACAATTCCTGAGTGGCCCAACTGACCAAGGTTGCCAGTTATTCTCTGTATTCTCTTGTCTGATTCTCACTCTCTGCAGACCGAGCTGTGTTGATTGATTGATTGAAAACTTTATTAACAGATTGCAGAATGGGTACAGTACAGTACAGCTCAATACATACAATTGTTAAGGGGATGCAGACCAGAGAAAGACTTTCGTCTTGTTTACATCAGGGTCCCCCATTTTCAATTCATCGTAACATATATGACATACAGATAGACAGTACTGCTACATCTATACATTTATGACATACCAGATTTGCAAATACAGTACTGTTTGTGATACGAAAAGAGTCCAGAAAAGAAGTATATACATTTGATGTAGAAACTGTACATTGGAGGAGGTTGGGTAGGTGGGGGGGGGGGTACTGTACATTGGAGGTGGTTGGGTGGGTGGGGGGAGGTTGGGTAGGAGTGGGGGGGAGGTTGGATAGGAGGGGTGGGTGGGGGACACTGTACAACTGTACAAGCAACACTGTACATTGGAATATTGACAAGACCATACTTGGTCATTTTTACTGTACATTGGAGGGGGTTGTGTTAGGACATTTACAGGGGCCAGTTTCGAATTGCAGTCTCCCGTAGGTATTTTTGAAAGTGGGTAGTGATTCACATTCCTTTACAGCTTTGGGTAGTGCGTTCCACATTGATGTGGCATAATTGCGAAACGTGTTTAGTCCCTTGTTTGAGCCGAATCTGGGTTTAACATGATTTGTGGAGCTCCCTCTGGTGTTGTGATCGTGGTATTCACTGACCTTTGGGAAGTATTTTGACATGTACATGGGTACCTTGGTCGTGTAGTGTATCTTGTAGACCAGGCCCATTGCAAGTTGCTGTACTCTGTCGTCTACTCTAAGCCATCCTAGGTTGTCAAAGTGGGCAGGGGTGAGGTGGGTTCTAGGAGTAAGGTCAAGCAGTAGTCTGACGAGTTTGTTTTGAGATGTTTGTAATTTTGTTTTTAGCGCCTTTGAGTACCATGAGGTGCAAGCATAGTCGTAGTACCCTTGAATGAGTGCTCCTGCAAGAGTCTTCAGGGTATTCTTGTTTACCAGTGAGGAGATCCGGTACAAGAATCGAGTTCGTTGGTTAACTTTTTTTATTACATTTTTATTACATTTTTATTACATTTTATCACAGGAAAGATTTGCCTCTAGGATGGAACCCAGGTAGGTAATATCTTCTTTCCTTGTGACAATATTGTCACCCACTGTAACTGAGAAGCCGTCGGTCTTGCTGAGTTTGTTATTTGAACCGAAGAGAATGGACTCTGTTTTGCCCATGTGTAATGATGTTGTTATCAGCGAGCCATATGCAGATTTTGCCTAGTTCTGAGCTGAGGGTTTTTTCAACCTGTAACTTGTTCTTGTCAGAGACCAGCAGGGCTGAGTTGTCCGCAAACAGGAACAAGTTGCAGTCACAAGCTGACGACATGTAATTTGCATAAATTAGGAACAGTAACTAATATGCTTCCTTGTGGAACACCACAGCTCAAGTCCGGTAGCATGTTAACGGAAAAGCTTCTATCACTAAGGTAGGAGGTGAACCAGGATAGGGCTGTGCCACTGACACCAACTGCCTGGCAGAGACGATCAATAAGGATATCATGGTCTATCGTATCGAAAGCTGCACTAAGGTCTTCTGAGTCCCCTCCTCTACTCCCTGTACACACACGACTGTGTGGCTCAGCGGAGTAACAACACAATCATCAAATTTGCTGACGACACAGTAGTGGTGGGCCTGATTTCTGCAAACGACGAGAGGGCCTACCTGGAAGAGGTCAAGGTCCTGGTGGGATGGTGCCAGGAGAACAGCCTCTCCCTGAACGTCAGCAAAACAAAGGAGATGATTGTGCAATATATGCAATATATAAAATAAGGAACCCAGTTTTGGGAGCAATTGAATGTAGGCAACCAAAACTAGACAACAACTTCCAGATTGAGACGTTCCTCTCCTCTCTTGATTTACCCAAAATCACAGTCAAACATAATAATATAGGATTTGCACGCTGCAATTTCTAGACTAAAAGCAAATAAATCCCCGGGCACAGATGGCTTCACCGCCGTATGGTATAAAACATTTAGAGAACAAATGACCCCAACACAACTGAAGGCATTTAATTGGGTACTAGAAAAAAGGGAACCCCCCCCCCTGGAGAAAAGCAATAATTTCTGTCATCCCGAAGGAAGGGAAAGACAAACTAGATTGTTAAACTTGGAATATAAATTATTTACATCTATAATATCACAAAGAATAGACAAGATCCTACCCAACCTCATTCATTTGGACCAGACAGGCTTCATTAGACAGAGGCAGACACAAGACAACATTAGAAGAACATTACACATTATTAGACATATCACCCAAAACGGAATAGAGGCAGCCCTAACAAGTTTGGATGCAGAGAAAGCATTTGATTCGGTAAGGTGGTCCTTCTTATATAAGGTATTAGGGAAATTTGGCTTTCATGAGTCTATAATAGCAACCTTTCGAGCACTATACGACAAACCAACCGCAAGGATCAAAATTAACAGGGACCTATTGAAGTCCTTCACCCTAGGATGTGGGACTAGACAGGGTTGTCCGGCTTCTCCAGGACTGTTCACCCTTTTTATAGAACCTCTGAGCCAATGGATAAGACAAAATGTTGACATAAAGGGAGTGGGCTTGGCAGACGGAGAACATAAACTCAGTCTCTTCGCTGACGATGTCATGGTGTACCTAACTCAACCCACACAGACAATCCCAAAACGAATGAACTTACTAGAAGAATATGGGACGCTTTCAGGTTACAAATTAAATATTCAAAAGACTCAAATACTTACGTTTAACTACAATCCCCCCAACCATATTAGAGGGAAATTTAAAATGAAATGGGAAGTAGACTCATTAAATTACCTGGGCGTGAACATGCCAAGGGATATCTCAAGAATATTTTATCTCAACTACGGCCCTTTAAATGTAAAACTAAAGTCAGATATATTAAGATGGAGCCTCATCCCCTTCTTAAGTTTAAGCTCCAGGGTGGACTCAATAAAGATGAACATCCTACCGAGATTGTTATACCTGTTTTAGACCCTCCCAGTGGAGATACCCACTAAGCAATTCATGGAGTGGGATAGATTAATATCGAGATATCTATGGCAGGGGGAAAAACCCAGAATCAGATATAAAACGCTACAGATAAGAAAAGAAAGGGGGGGAATAAGCCTGCCCTGCTTACAGGATTACTATTATGCAGCCCAGTTGAGGCCAATAGTATGTATATATTCCACCTAAATACAAACAGCCTGAGACCTAAACTGGCTGAAATCAGACAATTGTTTTTAAACGGGAAGGCAAACATATTGTGTTTCACAGAAACAAAGCTAGACTCATCTGTACAGGATCCAGAGATTGAAATCGAAAACTACTCAATAGTCAGGAGGGATAGGAATCAATATGGAGGTGGCGTCTGTGTGTATATACACAAAGATACCAAATCATCAACCGTACTGACCTTAACCATGATGAAATTGAAACTGTTTGGATTGAAATCTTATTCGATAGGGCAAAACCAGTACTAGTAGGCACAATCTATAGACCGCCAGAACAGAGTGGCTTCTATGACACACTTGATGGGTGTTTAGCTGGGGTGGAGGGTGTAGAAAAAAATCTTATTGGGGACTGGAACACGGATATGCTGCGTAAAGCAGCACCCGTCTTCAAGGCCTTCAGTAGGTTTTCTGATCTGCACGGTTTCAGCCAGCTAATCACCCAACCCACAAGGGTATGTGATTCGACACAAATATGGCACCCCTAAGAACCACCAGGGTTAAAAATCGCGCTGAGCCATGGATGCACACTGAAATACTGGCCGCTATGAAAACCAGAGAAAAAAAATGCTCTGAACTTCATAAAAGTCAGACAAAGCTTTCCAAAAGCTCAAACAGTGAACTCCAAGCCCACGTGGTTGAACAAAAAATTCTAAGAAATGACGTAAACACCATGATCAAAACCGCAAAAAAAAATTCATCAATGACAAAACTGAGGAAAACAAAAACAAACCATGTGAACTATGGAAATTACTCAATAATCAACTAGGCTGCAGTAAAAAACTTAAAACCAGATTCTCAAACATAAACATAAAGACGGACAACACGCTCATCACAGACAAGCTGGATGTAGCCAATTACTTAAACATCTTCTTCACAAACATAGCCACAACACTGGTAAACAAACTACCCTCCCACTCAGGGCATTATGGGGTAGAACACATAGTAGCATACTACAAAAACCTAGGGGTCCGTAAAGACGACTTCAAACTAGAAATGGTAACAACCGATGAGGTACTAAAAAAATTTAGCGCCCTCCAACCTAACAAGGCCCCTGGCCATGACAACATCCCCTCCAAATTTCTCAGAGACTCAGCAGCCGCCATCACCCCAGTCATCACACACATAATAAACCTCTCCATAAAACAGGGACACGTCCCCAAGGACTTTGCGAGAGTGACCCTGAAGTGTCTTTCTTGCTTCATTTATCTCTATCTAAGTTCATTGATCGTATAGTTTTCTATTACCCTTTTCCTCTGCATTGGTTAGGTATTTTTCTCAGATGTTCGGTTCAAGTGAGGGGAGACGGACAACGTGGTCAAGATCAACGGGCGGCGGTTGTTTATTAATACCATAGCTTAGGAATCAACAAGTACATCGTCTCTTTGGTTCAAATCTAATTGTCTCTTTCATGTGGCTGTTGTCGTCTCAGGTTGTCCATGGCAACAACGAGTCCTCTCTTAGTGGTTCGCTGGTCTGGTTGTTAACGGCAACCTTGCTTTCGGATCCTTGGAGGTTTGGGAGCGCTTGGTTCTTTCATCTACCCTCGGTGGAGTCTGGATCCCCTGCTGCGAGGCGATTTCGTCTGTCATCGGGTCTCAGTCCCTCTGTGTCACTGCTTGGCTCTGCAGTAGCTGGCTTGGCGAGTCTCAGGCTCTTCTCTCCAGTTCTGTGTGGCTCTGCCTCTCAGGGGTCCGTCCCCTGTGTCTCCGGGTCTGTGTCAGCGCTTCCCCAGGTCCCTTCTGGGTGTGAGTCGTGTGTCTAGTGTGTCGCCATCAGCCCTTTTTATCAGAGGAAGAGAGAGAGAGAGAGAGGGGGAGGGGGAGACAGAGAACGAGAGGGAGGGGGAGACCCTGCCTGCCTATTCTTGTCCATGATCTGTCTTATTTTGGTCACATTCCAGCAGAAATGTGTCTGCTGGTGTCCTGTGACCACATGTTTCGCTGACACAACCTCCTGGGTCTTGTGACAACAGCTTCACAGTTTAAATCTGCTGACACTTTAATCATTACTTAATGAGAGGATTAGTTTTTCCCTGAGTAACATCCTCATGCTTGTGACAAAAATGTTTACATAGTCTAGATAAGAAACAGACTACTTTGTCCTGACAACAAACCATATATCCCCGTCCTTTAATAGAACACTTTATTTTCCTGATGAACATTTGACCAATACTGTATAGTTTTACCTTCTAGTTTTAAGAGTTTTTATTCTTTATTGTGACTAAGTTATTCTAATAGTTTCTAAGAGTTTATGCCTACATGTAACCTATGAAATTGCTAAATCTTGATGCATTTTGAACACTTGGCCTCACTTGAGTGCTGCTGACTCATCTATCTGAGAGGCTCTTTTTACAGTCCGATTCACTCTGTCCCCTGACCACTCTGCCATGTCGTAACTTGAAAGTCCTTACTTAGGGTAGGGGTCAGTTTTATTGTCTTAAGGTCAGCCATCTGTTTCTGGGGAGTCAACCTGCCTCAAGCCTAGGGTCTCAGAAATAACTTCACATGGTGTACTCTACATGGCCCTTCTCTATCAATCAGCATTTTGTCTTTCTAATCATTTTCCTTGTACATTTCACTTGCATTTATTCATGTTTTCATTTAGAAATATACGACAATCCACCCTTAGGGGGTTTAATAACCCACTATACAACATTAATTTTCTAAATTAAACATGTTAAAAATCATAACCATAATTTTTGCTAATATTTTTCAAAATATCAAAAAAATCCAAAATTTACCCAAATCGAACTACAACCCCCTTTCCATCTGTACAGTTACAAAATCATCATTTTACCTACCTTTTCCTCCTTTCACAGTTTATACACATTATCAGTTATTATTATGACATCCAGTCTAAGAAAGCTGTTCCTGTTTTTACAAGAAACACTCTTTCACTAATAGCTTTGTTGTTTAGACTATTTTTTATCCGTGTAATTAGCTTAAATGTCTATTTTGTGTAATGGACTCTGCAAGAAAAGATTAATACATCACACCACTAAAAGATTAACTCTCTAAACATTTGAGGGAAATTCAAACAAGCATACATAAATCCTTTTTACTCCTTAAAAAGACCACTGAGGCCTCAATTATTCTTCGCTTTCATCCCTGTTTAAACCTCCTGAGGCCTTTACTGCTAACTCGTTTTTGACCGTTTTCTTCTTGTTGTATCTTGTGCTAATCACCGCCTCTTCTTCGTTGTATGCAGGTCTCTGGTACTGCTCCGATTCTCCACAGAAGGAAACGATTTTCCCTCTGTCCTTTTTGCACTTTGGATTATTATTTACAAAACACACAATAGATTGGAAACATTTATTTTCGCAGATACATTCTCTACTGTTCTGCATTCTGACAATACATTTTTCTCCAAATTATTTATCTATGTATTTCACAGCTTCTTAAGTTATTTATTCAATCAAATCAACTTTGTCTCATTTCTTTTTGTGCTGTACTGTTTTACTAGATATGCAATATCTCAAGATCAACACAACTACCACTTCCACCCTTGACAGTGGAATATCCATTATTTCACTTTCAAATACCTTGTTTCCCGACAGCTCCTCGGTCCGGACAGTCAGCTCTAGACGAGGCCAATCACCAACAGAACCTATGTGCATGGTCAACAAACCACAGTCCCTTTTAACACACATCACACACACTCCGTCAGCTTTCAACAAGCCGGTGCAGAGTCTTCCATAAGTCAATCATCAAATTCACATGTCTGCACCCTACATGAACACTATTCCGGCCAATTCGCGACCAAAAACCTACAGAGCTTTCTATAGACAGAGAAATATGTTTCCCCAACTCTTATCATAACCCAAAAAGTGACACAACCCTCCAGATTCTACATCTGGAGCCTTAATGAGCGGAAAACAAACCATGAACCAGCTCCCGTCCATTCCCAGTTTCCAGCTCATTATATCAGACCTCCTACCAGTCTCGCTGTGTCACCACCACCTGCTACCCCTGACCGGCGAGAGACCCCCCCAGCCAGCCAGTTCCTATAACTATCCGAGTACCAAACAAAAACAAACAAATTAACAAAAAAATTGTGAGTGCCTACATGCTACACACCCATCAAACAGAACTTAACTATCATCTAGAGGCATAAATACCCCCGCAAAACTAAGACAGCAAAATTAGAAATCCAAAAAGAAATAAAATAAGTAATGAAATAATAATTGTGTTTTTTTTTTTTTTTTTTTTTTTTCCTTAATTCAACTTTGACCACCCTTTGATCAAGTATTGTAATCACCACTATAAATAGTCCTTTGTTTCTAACTCTGTCTAATATTATATGTTCCACTTTTCCTGTCTAAAACCATACATTTTGTTAGTTTAGATTAACCCATGCAATTTTCCCAGTTACTTCATCCCATCAACAGCCCCAACTTACCCTGGTTAGTCTTCCAAACCATTTTAGTAACTTGCACACCTAATCAAACCTTATCCATGTATCCTCATCTCTATCCTTATCCTAATCAGTCTCATTTTCCATCTTAATTTATCAATAACTCTATTTACTCGAACACCCAAAGGCTTTGTTTGTGCATTTCCGCTTTGCTCTTAATTAACCTATGACCTATGCAGACACCCCCTCTGAAAATGTCCCAACTCTCCACATTCCCAGCAACCCTGTTTGGACTCTTGCTTCTTACTGGACGTTCGCTGAGTCCGCCACCCTTTGTAACATGACCGAGCGAAATGGCCAACCTCCCCACAATTCCAGCACACAGCCGACGCCGGCCATCCCAGGGGTTCCAGTTTACCACGACTCCCACAGTCTCTCGGCTGGCATCCCACAGTCCTCGCCAGGTCCACCCCTCTCCCGTCCTCTGGTCGCATGTCCTGTTGCCTGGAGGAGAGAGGGGCATACCTGTCCTTTTCTGCTGCCTCTCCTCGGGCCTTCTCTTGTTGGGAGGGGCCTAGAAACTCACCCCTCCTGCGGTTCTGTTCACCCTGTCGCGGCCCAGTTCCCTGTCCGGGCAACGGGGCACAGGGCACTCTTTGATCACAGCGGCCTAGGTCAGACGCCCGAAGCATGATCTCAACAGCTGTCGCTTCTAGCAGCGCAGCCTTTCTTGCCAGTTCTTGTTCCAATCTCTGAGTCTCGTGTGCGGCTTGACCGATCTCCAGCTGTGTCTTCATCAGATCTCGATGAACTGCCTCGTGTTGTTCGAACGCTGTCACAAACGCTCTCCGTCGTCTATAGGATGCTGCCTCCTCCCCCATCTCAGCACCGGCGGTTTGACTTCCCATCGTTGGGCTCCGCCTCTCATCTTGGCTTTGGTGCTGAGGGCAGGGTGGACATGGGAAACGGGTGGGCTGTAGAAACTGTTCGTGTATTCCATACCTGCTGTCGGTCTCAGTTCCAGCCCTCCGGCCAGAGTGGACTTCGTGGGACTGCTGTAACCTCAGTCTCTTTTTCTGCCCCTTGGTTAAACCGCAGTCGCCTGCAATGGACACTCCAGCTTGAATCGGTTCTGGTTGGAGTAACACCGTTGTCACTGGTTCACTCCCCTGTATCGGAACCAAAGTCAACATCTCAAGTCCTTCTGTCGCACTGGTCACATGAGAGAAGTCCCAATCAATCAGATCATTATCACTGGTAAAGTCTATCTGGGAAATGTCTGCAGAGGCTCTCGGCCTACTCCCCCCAATGGCCCGATCACTAAGGCCCTTTTCCATATTGTTGTCACTGTTATTCTATTGTTTTTGCATCTAACGCTTCAGTCGTTCCTATTAATGTTCCACTAAGGTGAACTTCCTATGTTACTGTCATTCACACCACTTCCAACCACTCCTGTAATCACCGTTTGAAAAAACAAGTTTCTCCGTCTCACACTATTTTCTACTTACTTGAGTTAAAACACTCACACTGTCAAATTTCTACTGTGCAGACAAGGATTGATAACTGGCTTATCATTCATACTTATACCAAGGCTCATTATAGCCGTTTTCCCTAGATGGTTATGGAAATCGTTAGAGCTCCTGTCCGGCCGAGCACCTGTACAGAAAGAAAGCAGAAACATCCAGACTTAATACAGTGGCATTTCCCTTATTATTTCCACTCTTCGTTATGCATTGGAAATGTCGGGCAACACTATACTAAAATATTTAGAGAGACACAGTGTGATTTGTTTGAAAAAATAACGATACAGCTTATCTTGTTTTTTGTCCGTTCCTTCAACAGGAACACTGGAGGTTTCCAATCCCCTGTGTGCTCTCTCCACCTGATTTCCTGGGAAATATAATCATTAATCCCCTTCCTATCCATTGTCTAATAATCCTTTGTAAACCTGGTCTTCCATCCGTTCCAACCTCTCTTTGCTTGATGAATCTGTTCATCCTAACCTTATTTCTTACTTTTAAATGCCCGATTAGCGTATCGACTAAATGTATTATTCGCTTTTGCTTCACATTCCTCATACAACATCAACTTCATTCACTCCTTATACACACACTTGTACCCCCCACAACACTTAATAAAAATTAATCAGTGTTGCTACTGCTACCAACCACCGATCAGGGAAAACAATAAACCTTTAGCAACTTAGATCACTAAAACCCTGACCGACACATAGTACAGCTGGCCACGTTAATAAATTCACGGACACCCGCACTATGCCACCTGCAATATTCACCCCGTTCCCTGAATACACAAAGAACCGTCAACTCACAGCCCAAAGCGTCCTCCCTTCAGTTTCGAACCTGAACGGAAACACCCCAAGCCTTCCTCCCAAGGAATATCACAAATCATCCTACCACCACCTGCACCTAGACAGGCCAACGCCCATCCGGTACCTACTTCACATACACAATAACAACGCAGTTCAAATAAACCTACAACCAAATGCCCACAACACACGCCACAAACCTAGGGATGGCGAAATACAAGGATAGACAGAGGGGGGGCGAAGGGAAAAGAAAAAGGAAGGAGGGATACAGGGATACAGGGACTAAGGGGAGGAAAGGGGGGGGGGCACACAATGCAACATTAACTATTACCAAAAACCGTCTAAATCAACCTTAACTTCAATCAGACTAAAAGAGTCCGCATGGAGAGACATAGAGGGAGGGGGGGAGGGCTCCAAAATAACCATGAATATCCTATTTACCCTTACGCAATAATTTAGCAAGTAACACCATTCTAATATAACCAATATAACCAATTTTAATATAACCAATACTCCACGCCCATGATGAATTGAAAATGGGGGACCCTGATGTAAACAAGACGAAAGTCTTTCTCTGGTCTGCATCCCCTTAACAATTGTGTGTATTGAGCTGTACCGTATTGTACCCATTCACAATCTGTTAATAAATTCTTCAATCAATCAATCAATCAGGCAATCTATCCTAAACAAAACTCCCTTTGTGCACCTGTCATCTCACAAAGTTAAGCTGGGAGACAGGGATGGAGCGGAGGGGGGCGTGGGTGGAGGAGGGAGGGAGGGAGGGAGGGAAGGAGGGAGAGAGGGAGGGAGGGAGGGAGGGAGGGAGGGAGGGAGGGAGGGAGGGAGGGAGGGAGGGAGGGAGGGAGGGAGGGAGGGAAGGAGGAAGGGGAGAGTGTGAACGAGGAAGGAAGAGACAGAGGAAAAAGGGGGGGAGGGGGGGGGTTCACGCCAAATCCCATCACAAAACGCCGCTGCTCTCACTTCAACCATACTTGGCCCATAACAAATACAGATTTATAATCAAACAAGTATACACATCCATCATCAATAACTGAAAAAACCGAATATAAAGAACTCACAAATTCCCACAGATTGCCGCTACTCAAAACCTATTATAACCACAACTGCTCTCTATTGCTTACTGCACCTCGTTCCACCTGTAAAGGTGAAACTATAAAAGAGGCAACAGCGCCCTCCGCTGGAACGTCTTGTCCATCACCACCATTTCACTACAGCACTCACCACTTCCTGTAGGAGGCGCCCACGCCTCCCCCGCAAGTGCGTCATCACGTAAACCACCCCAAGACGTCAACTTGACGTTCTACCTCAACCACAAAACTACAATTCCCAGAACCCTCTACACCGGAAGTCCCTGTCCACCGTCTCTCTAAGATCCCGCGCCAGCAAAAAGTAGCAACACGCGAGATTCCCCGAGAGTTCAACCATGCTATATTGTTAGCACAGGTAGCTTAGCATCTTAGCTTCGTTAGCTCAGTGCTACTAGCTCCTATTAGCTTAGCTCAGCATCCAACATCACTCCTCCTAAACGGCCCCTTCTCCTGTTGATCCGAGCGGCACAACACATCGCAACGTTTACACAACCCCTGCTTTCCCCCATAACATAACTTTAATCCTATTTAGCCCCCGTTCACAGAACATATATCATTATCCTTATTCTAGCATGCTCTCCCGATTGGCCCTGCCTGACCGAAATACACAGTATATCAAACGCACCCCAAGCTCCGACGCTCCCAATGACGTCACCAGCTCTAAAATCCCCGTCTTCTTTGATCTTTACTACATTACTTTTAGACTTCCACACCACCGTTATGAAAAATTCCAACGCACACTTCACATCATCTAGGTTCCATCTCACATGCCATTCATTCAATTCACTCGAAAACGCAACACAGCGACCACACGCTAGTCCCGTCGCGCTCAGCTAATGCTGGCAGGACAGGGGTGTGGTTTCTCCCCGCTGCAGCCTTGGCCACCTGGTTCATAATAATACAAAAAATACCTTGACATTCACTCAGAGCTCCTAACATTCATCCATTTAAACACATATACTTAGCAAAACAATATCCCATTCATAAGCATACCATTCATTTGCACACATTCATTCCTAAACGCATTTGCTGCCCACTTCACACAATATCCTCCTATGTTCTAATCCCCTGTACAGTATCTACTCCCAAAGTGCTTCATATATCTACTGAGTCCGCGTTGCTATACCCCTGAGAAACCCACTCCATTCATGTATAGTAGCCCGTGAAAAGTTTCAGCAGCGCCCTTTGTTGGCTTGTATCGGAGTGTTATATGGCCAAATCGTGTGTTCGACCGTACTCCCCGCCACCCGTAGAGCCCCTTGCATTCCTCCACGCGGCTGATGTTCATCAGATATCGACCTTAGCCAATCTGAGCCTAAATGACGTCGGACTAGAAGTGGTAATTCGCTTATGGAACGTCTTCCAAAGTCCATTACTCCGTCGCACCGACTCTAAGTGTGGTTTCTACAGCATTCTAGCCCGAACCTAACATCTCCCTGTTCTCTGTTTCTCTTCGCGGAACCAGGCTATCCCCGTACTTCACCACGGTACTCTTATTCTACTCTTTGATCTGACTACTCCTCTTTACCCTCTAATGAACCACTACGTCACGCACAGTCCCACTTCCCGCTATCTGTGACTAATCTCCGTTCTACTGCTCCTACGCCGGTCCCCTCAAATATTTTACCTAATCCCTAGCCTATCCCCTAAACTGATATAACTAAATACAGACATCTATTTCCTCTCCTCACTTGGCCTTGTACATTTACATTTTACATTTAGTCATTTAGCTGACGCTTTTATCCAAAGCGACTTACAAGTTCTGTACGACAAGCCATCAGGAAGAGCACAACTCTATCAGCTGAGTAACAATGTTCATCAAAGTGTTGAGTGCTACAGTGTAGGTTAGTTTATTAGGACAAGTGCATGACAGTATGGTTAGTTAGGGTTAGATTTTTTTTTTTTTTTTTTTTAATTCAGATAATGGTTGAAGAAGTGAGTCTTTAGTCGACGGCGAAAGATTGGACGTGTTTCGGCTGTCCTAACTGGGGTGGGTAGTTCATTCCACCATTGTGGGGCAAGGACTGAGAATAGGCGACTTCTCTTTGATGACCCTCCCGGAGCTTGGATAGGAGTAGGTCTGAGGCGGCCAGAAGATGCAGAGCGTAGGGGTCTTGAGGGTGTGTAGTTAGAGACCATTGACCGGAGGTAGGCGGGAGCAGTTCCCTTTGCCGCACGGTATGCTAGGTCAAGGGCCTTGAAGCGGATTCGTGCAGCAATGGGGAGCCAGTGCAGGTCCCTAAGAAGTGGGGTGACATGGGCCGACTTCGGTAGGTTTGAGATCAGGCGGGCCGCTGCGTTCTGAATGAGTTGAAGAGGCTTAGTGGCAGTGGCCGGGAGGCCAGCGAGCAGTGCGTTGCAGTAGTCGAGGCGGGAGATGACTGTTGATTGGACGAGGAGTTGGGTGGCTTCTTTTGTCAGGAAGGGGCGTATCCTTCTGACGTTGCTCAGGAGGAATCGGCAGGTTCTGGTTGTCGCTGCGATGTGAGCAGAGAAGTTCAACTGGTCGTCGAGGACAACACCAAGGTTCTTGGCGGTCGGGGACGCGGTCACAGCTGCATTCTCGACTGTGATGGAAAGGTCGGTCAGGGGGGAGGATTTGGCCGGCAGGTGGAGCAATTCTGTTTTGCTTAGGTTCAGTTTGAGGTGGTTGGTCGTCATCCAGGCGGAGATGTCGGACAGACAGGCCGAGATCCGCTCAGAGACGTGGATATCTGAGGGAGGGAAGGAGAGGAAGAGTTGAGTATCGTCGGCATAACAGTGGTAGGAGAAGCCATGAGACGTGATAATGTTACCCAGTGATTTAGTGTAGAGGGAGAAGAGAAGGGGTCCTAAAACCGAGCCCTGGGGGACACCCGTCCGCAGGGGGCGGGTGGCCGACAGGGTCCCTCTCCATGACACTTGGTAGGAGCGGTTAATGTATCTTCTCAATGATTCTATGTTATAGCTATATGATCGTTCTCTAATGTATAGTGGAATAGCTTACTCTGCTCGTTGTATTTCCCGTTAAAGTAACAGTTCATTCAAATGTGGTCCTTTGGAAATCACGTGGAGGCGGAGACAGCGCTGCGGGTGAAAACGGTTCTGACCGTTGTTTTATTGGAATATCCAACAGCTTAAATTATCTGGTTCACAGCATCAATTATTTTCTATCTCTAATCAGCTTTTCCCGGAGGGCTTCTTAGTGGCATCTCTTATTCTCGAACTGGTGGGGTGGATTCTCCGTCTCTGCTTCTCCGTTCTCTCTGCGTCTCGGTGTCTCCGTGTCTCTGTCTCACCTCCATCATTCAACCTGTAGGTTTTATAGAGAAGAGAGAACCCCCCCCCGCCCTTGCGCCATCCAGTGCCGTCACCCCAGAGAGCCTGCTTTCCTATTGGCTAGAAGGTCTCCCCTCTCAGTGATTTGGGTCTTGCGAAACAGCGTTACAAGGTGACCTTACAGAGGGGATATGAACTAGTTTCCTTTTAGAATGATTTACCCAAGTGTCCCTGAATGCGACCCTCATACAGATGGAAATATAGTACCCACTCAACCTAACAGTGGGTATCACAGAATGGCCTGTTTGGTCTGCTTAGCTAAAGTAAACAGAACTCGGGTGTTGGCCTTCAGGCCGTCACTTCTTGACTTAAAAGTTAGTTATTGGGCGCACCATCCCTGTTCATTGTGGAGGAAGATGTGTCATCTGTTTGCCATTTGATCTGTTCTTTTATCTTTATGGCACTCTGGGCCTTTCCTATAACTGCTAAGTGAAGGCTGAAGGGGTGCACTGTTAGCTTTTTGACTGAGTTCTCCTGTGGCTTTTTCCATCAACCGCTAGATGATTTTAATCCTTCCTGTAATGCTTATATGGGTCATTTTGATCCATTTCGACTGAGGCCAGTTAACAGCCTTCTTGTTGACTCAAATGTATGGTTAACCTAACAGGTGATTTGGCATGGCTGTGAGTCTCTATTTTTCTAAGAGAAAATAACCTAGTTCTTTGCTATTTCATATATGTGCATAATTTCTATTGTTTAATTTACAGGTTTTATTTAGATAAATATACGACACGGTCATTGAGGTATGATGACAACCATGTCAGCGCAGAGCCAGCCACTCCCATTCCTGCGAGGGCCGCGAGGAGGATCTGGTGGTTGACTGTGTCGAAGGCTGCAGATAGATCTAGGAGAATCAGGACAGAGGAGAGGCCTTTCGCTTTTGCTAAGTGAAGTGCCTCTGTGACCGCAATGAGGGCTGTCTCTGTGGAGTGACCAGTCCTGAAGCCTGACTGATTAGGGTCTAGGAGGTCATTCTACCAACTATAGACATCCTAACTGAACATCCCCTAACCCCTATGCTTCCTATAAGTGCAGCGCCGGTGTGTGGCTGAGACCAGAGCCAGGTTGTGAACCCTGGACCCCGGTACTCCTCCAACACCAACATAACCTGATCCATCTCATTTCTACCTAATGCAATAGCAACCCCAAAAATGCGAGACTGCTTCGACCATTATCAATCTTAAACGCCATTAATACTACTTACCTATCCCCACTGGCCACGGTCGAAATGGTGACGATCCTCAGTCCTCAGTCGTAGAGAGCTTCGATGAGGGGGAGAGAACCTCTCCGTGTCCTTGAGAAGTGGCTGTTGTCGTCTTCAACCGGTTCTGGTCGAATGCAGGACGGGTCACGGACCAATTGAAGTGTCTTTCTTGCTTCATTTATCTCTATCTAAGTTCATTGATCGTATAGTTTTCTATTACCCTTTTCCTCTGCATTGGTTAGGTATTTTTCTCAGATGTTCGGTTCAAGTGAGGGGAGACGGACAACGTGGTCAAGATCAACGGGCGGCGGTTGTTTATTAATACCATAGCTTAGGAATCAACAAGTACATCGTCTCTTTGGTTCAAATCTAATTGTCTCTTTCATGTGGCTGTTGTCGTCTCAGGTTGTCCATGGCAACAACGAGTCCTCTCTTAGTGGTTCGCTGGTCTGGTTGTTAACGGCAACCTTGCTTTCGGATCCTTGGAGGTTTGGGAGCGCTTGGTTCTTTCATCTACCCTCGGTGGAGTCTGGATCCCCTGCTGCGAGGCGATTTCGTCTGTCATCGGGTCTCAGTCCCTCTGTGTCACTGCTTGGCTCTGCAGTAGCTGGCTTGGCGAGTCTCAGGCTCTTCTCTCCAGTTCTGTGTGGCTCTGCCTCTCAGGGGTTCGTCCCCTGTGTCTCCGGGTCTGTGTCAGCGCTTCCCCAGGTCCCTTCTGGGTGTGAGTCGTGTGTCTAGTGTGTCGCCATCAGCCCTTTTTATCAGAGGAAGAGAGAGAGAGAGAGAGGGGGAGGGGGAGACAGAGAACGAGAGGGAGGGGGAGACCCTGCCTGCCTATTCTTGTCCATGATCTGTCTTATTTTGGTCACATTCCAGCAGAAATGTGTCTGCTGGTGTCCTGTGACCACATGTTTCGCTGACACAACCTCCTGGGTCTTGTGACAACAGCTTCACAGTTTAAATCTGCTGACACTTTAATCATTACTTAATGAGAGGATTAGTTTTTCCCTGAGTAACATCCTCATGCTTGTGACAAAAATGTTTACATAGTCTAGATAAGAAACAGACTACTTTGTCCTGACAACAAACCATATATCCCCATCCTTTAATAGAACACTTTATTTTCCTGATGAACATTTGACCAATACTGTATAGTTTTACCTTCTAGTTTTAAGAGTTTTTATTCTTTATTGTGACTAAGTTATTCTAATAGTTTCTAAGAGTTTATGCCTACATGTAACCTATGAAATTGCTAAATCTTGATGCATTTTGAACACTTGGCCTCACTTGAGTGCTGCTGACTCATCTATCTGAGAGGCTCTTTTTACAGTCCGATTCACTCTGTCCCCTGACCACTCTGCCATGTCGTAACTTGAAAGTCCTTACTTAGGGTAGGGGTCAGTTTTATTGTCTTAAGGTCAGCCATCTGTTTCTGGGGAGTCAACCTGCCTCAAGCCTAGGGTCTCAGAAATAACTTCACATGGTGTACTCTACATGGCCCTTCTCTATCAATCAGCATTTTGTCTTTCTAATCATTTTCCTTGTACATTTCACTTGCATTTATTCATGTTTTCATTTAGAAATATACGACAACCCCTCTGCACAAAAAAGGCAGTAAATTAGACCCAGGCAACTACGGCCCTGTTTCTATCCTTACCTCCATCTCGAAAGTCATGAAAAAAAAAACAGGTCGAAAAATACCTTGCGGAAAAAAATCTAATCTACGAATTCCAATCTGGCTTCAGAACATCCCACTCCACTTTCAAAAACACTCTCAAAAAACACCTACGGGAGACTGCAACTCGAAACTGGCCCCTGTAAATGTCCGAACACAACCCCCTCCAATGTACAGTAAATTACCAAGTATGGTCTTGTCAATATTCCAATGTACAGGCTCCAATGTACAGTTTCTACATCAAATGTATATACTCTTTTTTCTGGACTATTTTTTGTATCACAAACAGTACTGTATTTGCAAATTTGGTATGTCATAAATGTATAGATGTAGCAGTACTGTCTATCTGTATGTCGTGTATGTCATATATGTTACGATGAATTGAAAATGGGGGACCCTGATGTAAACAAGACGAAAGTCTTTCTCTGGTCTGCATCCCCTTAACAATTGTATGTATTGAGCTGTACTGTACTGTACCCATTCTGCAATCTGTTAATAAAGTTTTCAATCAATCAATCAATCAATCCTCCCCACCGCATGTATATATTCTCTCCCCACCGTATGTATATATTCTCTCCCACCCACCCACCCCCTCCAAATGTACAGTCTCCTCCCCACTGTATGTATATTTCTCTCCCACCCACCCACCCCCTCCTAATGTACAGTCCCCTCCCCATCATATGTATATACTCTGTCAGGATCTATGGGTAACAGTACTGTATATTTGAATACCGTTTATGTCACAGATGTATCAGTACTAAATACCTGTATGTCCCTATGCCATAAATGTCATGTATGTTGTGTATAATTGTGTGTAATGTTGTGTATGTTGTCATAATTGTCAATATTAATTGAAAATGGGGGACCCTGATGTAAACAAGACAAACGTCTTTCTCTGGTCTGCATCCCCTTAACAATTGTGTGTATTGAGCCGTACTGTATTGTACCCATTCTGCAATCTGTTAAATAAAGTTTTCATTCATTCATGTTGGTGTGCTCCATCGTACTCAGCCAGATGGAAGGACATTGAAAGTGTAATGATGACAGATGGGATTCAAATAGCAGCAATAGTGGCAGATAGTGGGTTAATAGACAACATGACAAAGAAAAACAACCCGTGGATTAACGTAGCACTGAGAATTTGGCAGGATACGATAAAGCTGTGCGGAGTGAGAGGATCCCTCAGAATGTTGAGATGGTGCGCATACGATTCTGACTTCCCTCCCAACAAAACGGACGGGAGTTTTAAAGGGTGGATAGAAAAGGGCCTTGCAAATTATTTCTCATTCGTCCACAAAGGGGTGTTCCAGAGTTTGGTTAAATGCTATTCTGCTGGTCCGTGATTGTATACTATATCAATAGTAGAGTACTCTGCCGTTGTTGTGTACATATGCTACTTGCTGCAGTACCTGGTACAAGAGAAGAGTCGGCATTCGACGGCTGTGGACTGAAAGGAATTGGCAGACAGATAACAGAGCTCAGATCAAACATAAATGCGTTTAATTGCATAAAAACAACGCATAACTAGTCTAAAGGTTTGGATTTCAACAAGCACTGTAGACATGAGAGTCGGCTGAGAGTTTTCATATTTAAGAATGATCAAAGCAGCGTTGAATATTCTAGCTAATAAAGTTCTGTTTCTCTGGAGCCAGGAAGCTCTCCATCGATGGATTGGTTGTTGTTTGGCTCGTTGCTATGGTGATGGGTTTCTTCGTCTTCTTCTTCTTGTAAGTTTCCGGCGGACTACGCATCTAGGCGTATTGCCGCCCTCCACATGACAGTGAGATCACTGTAGAAACAAAATTATGGCGGGTCGCGACCACAAAAGCCGCACACCGCCACCTACTGCACACACCATTCCACAATAACCTTCTTCTTCACTGGGTATAGTGGCAGATTGCGACCACAAAAGCTGCATACCGCCACCTACTGTACAATCCATTCAACCCCATAACACACAAAACAACAAACCCATCCCTAACATCACCACCCTCCAAACCTAACATATGAGTCCCTCCTTGCCTCCTGTGGGCTGACCCTGGCCTCCTTGAACACTCACCACCCCCTTCTCCAACTCTACTTGATCCCTCACCCTATTTAACTCCCTTATAACGTCCTCCACTGTCAACCCCTTCATACCCAAGTGTCCCACTGCTGCTTGAACTATCAACTGGGTCCTAACTGTCCTACTACTAACCGTCGCTGTTGTATTTACTACTCCTGCCACAAAGCCCACTAAATCCAACTTCTCCCCCCACACCCTCCTTTTCTCCTCCTGAACTTCCTCTACTGTCAGATGCCCTCTTCTAAAACCCTGATCCCCATCTTGCTTTCCCTGATCCTCCTGCACTATCCTCACTGCCAACTCCCCTTCTCTAAACCCCTGACCCTTGCCTTGCTGTCCCTGTCCTACCTTCCTAGCTGCCTCTGCATAAGAAATCCTACCTTCCCTTCTCACCTGCTGGACCATTACCTCCCGTTTCACCGTTTCACCGCCTCACAACCCCAATACCCTACACTATGCTTCCCACCACAACTACAACACTTCGGCTCCACTCACTGTTCACACTCCCCATACTTATGCTCCCCACTACACCTACCACATCTCTGTCCCTTCCTACACAACTTAGCTATATGTCCAAACTCCTGGCACCTGTAACACCTCAACGGATTTGGCACAAACTCCCTAACCCTATATGCCAAATACCCTAAAAATACCACTTTCGGACTAACCTCACCCTCAAACTGAATGACTATTGTCCCTGTCTCCTCCTTCTCTGCCCCTCTCTTCATCCTTTCTACACTCTTAACTTTCCCATTACGATCGTCACTCCTCAAATCTCCTAACAGCTGATCCATACTAACCTTAATTGGAATTCCACTAATCACCCCCTTGCAACCCCCATCCCTTTTCTCCCCTACTATCGCTACTCTACAGATAACCACTTTGCCAATGCTCTTCATTTCCCTTGCCCTCTCTACCTGCACTACACTTACACACCCTATAAACAAGTTCCCATCGTCTAACACCTTCCCGTACCTTACCTCTCCTAACTGTGCTTTAATGAGTCTCGACAACTGGCTCGGCTCTATATCCCTAACTCCCTCTTCTCCCTCAAATCGCACCACTACATTCAACCCTACAAAACCTTTTCCTCTACCCTCATCCTCTGACTCACTCGAGCTATCTCCCCCCTCTTTCTTCCTCTTACTCCCCTTCCCCTCACTCTTCTTCTCCACCTTTGTCCACCCTTCTCCCCCACTCTCATCCCCACTACACTCCATACAGTCACCACCCAACCCCTTGCCCTTGCTATTCTCACCCCCATCACTATCGTTCCTCTCCTCCTCGATATATCTCTTCATGAGCAATTCCCACTCCTTGCGACTCCATTTGTGTATCAAGTCCTCACTGAACTTGTTCAAATCTTCATCCACCCAAAACCCCGGATAATCTTCCGTGGGCCGGGGCCAACCACGAAAACTACACGTCTCAAAAACTGACCTGTGCGCCTCCCACCACTGATCACTCCCCTTCGAGCCATCAATCAATCTTCTAAATGACTCTGCCTCCGTCTCCACTAAAGATTTCTTCTTCTTCTTAGGCATCTTGCTACGAGTCTCCATCAACGACCAAACTCAATTTTCCTCTCCAAACAAATCTCATTTGATTTCGCAGCAACAACAACAACTGTGACCGCGCCGCCCGACCAGTTTACCGATAGCAAGCAACAACAAGAATCGTCCTACCGCCTTGTTTACTTATATCTTTCTTCGTCTGTTCTCGTTGCTGTCTTCCGTATGAACTCTCTTCCTCCGTGTCTGTGTGAGTCTGAGTGACTCTCCTCCCCGCTCAGTCCGTCTCTTTTTATCAATGAGTCTGAAACGTCTGTGTGATGTCATCAGAGTGACGTCACCTAGACGTTTCCTCCAATCACGGGCTTTCACAGTTTGAATTTGAAATTGAGGGTTGTCTTTAACAGCCCAACCGTTCTTCCCTTTGTTCCAAATCAGAGAAATAGAATTACTGTCCAAATTAACTAAATACTTTGGCTATTAAACCCAAGATGTATATATTCAAATTGAGATTGATTTTTTAAACACAGACATATCACTTTTGAATAGTTTTCTCTTTATATTAACCAAGAATCACTGTCTTTTTACCATCAAGTCCTTTTCTACAGGTTCTAATCATTTCTTTTAGCTTATATATCTATTTTAAACAGCTATTATTCAGCACTTTGGGTATTTTCCAGTTTGGTTCGGAAAAGGTTTAATGGCAAAACTCCGTGATTCTTAAGCATACATACAGCATATTTCATCTCATTTCCTTCAGAATAATTACCACCATATGACAGAATTATTTGTATTTCAATTCACGCTAATTTAAGTATATTAAAACACATTTGAAAGTTTACCATGTTTTCTATAATGCTGGAACATAGGCCCTCCTCTCTGCAGCTGTCTTTCATGTAATTCCCCTGGGGCAGTTTTTAACAGATAACACAGATACGTGACTACTCCCGCCATTGTTTCAGCTGTTGACAACACTTGTATGTAAATCGACTCAGTGGGATCACATTCCAAACCTCTAAACCACACACACTATGAGAACTAAGTTACCTTAGTCTAATCCAGGTTACTAGTATATTTGATTTGTCAATCATTACACTTTGACTGTAACTGAAAGTATAAAGCATTCATTTTACACACAAATTCAATAATGTTTCCTAAATAAATGACTTATAATTATTTGCAGAGTTTTCTTTTATCTGCACAGCCATCTGTTCTATGTAAGAATGTAGATGCCTCCAAGGCTTGACCCCTAGTGTTTATATAGTCGTACTGGCGAATCGCGTCCTGCTCTTCGCCATCGAGATATACCTCATCTCCAGTACCTAGTGTACTCCATCAACGAATAAAAACAAATACACCCAGCACCTGCCAGGCCCCGCCCTAGTGACGTACTATATAGCACTAGGCGTGGTCACCACTCTTCCTCTATTTTCGTTTCCATCATAGCGGATGCTTGCACCCTGTGTAACTAGTTGTTATGAAAAGTTTAGAGAAATTACGCAATATTGAGTGCTTACCGGAGATTTGCCTACCCCTGGAATCTTCGCGGCATGTTCCAACAACACGTCGGGTCTATCCTGATGTTTCCTCGTCTTGTGGCAGCAGATCGAGGGACAGCGTGCAAGGTTTGGCTATCGAGCCGGCTCGTACACAGGTAGGCCCTGTGTCATCAGGCATTAACGCTAGTGTTAGTAATGCTGGTTGTTTTGTTACACAACCGAGTTGTGTGTCGGTGCCAGGGGCGGGATGTTTTGGTGAACGTTCCTCTGAAGTGGACGTTTTCCAGGCGATTCTGGAGCGCGCTGCTAACACTACTGCTATAATGCTGGGTCACTGTTCTAATGTTCCCCGCCGTGGGATGTCACCGCTTGAGAGCGAGTCGGCCCGGCGGGTGGCAGTATGGACTGATGAGAGTTATACTGCTACAGGATGGAATTTAGCGGCGGCCAGTGTTCTGGCTCAGCTGACTGTTTTTCTGTCCACATTAGCGTCGGGTAGTGGGGCTACAGGAGCAGCCGACGCTGAAAACATTTTGCATGTTTTTGGTGTTATAGAGATCTTGACTCAGTCGCAAGCTGTAACTGCAGGGAGGATTAGGATGCTATCAACGCTTGTTAATAGGCATTTCTGGTTGGAGCAATCTCCTCTTGGGGAGGAAGAAAGGTTTCTTCTCCTCACGGCTCCTTTTTCCGTGGAAGGACTCTTTGGTCGTTCTGCGGAGACGCGGGCGGTTGTTGACCTAGGTCCCACACCGCCTCACGCTATGCAGCAAGAGGTTGGAGCACGGCCTCGTCAGCGACTGTGGCGAGGCCCTCGACAGGCGGCCATGTTTCCCCCGCCAGTGGTACCCTGAGAGTCAACAGGGGTCCACAAGGCCGACAGCCTTGGCGGCCGAGGGATCGGCCATGTTGGATGTGCTCGGCTTGGAATATACAAGCCGTCGCCATTCTGCCGCGAGCAGCCCGCTCCCCGATCACTCCTTCCCCCGTCACCAGCGGAAAAGAGGCTCTGATCGGTTTCCTTTGGCTGCGGGCCGTGAACCTTCATTGAAGCGCATGCGGCCCCACGTTTCGCTTCTCATGGGGACAGGGGCTGACACCCAGTTGATGGCTGAGCCTGGGTCTGTCCGTGAGAATGTTGTGCTGTCACGTGGCTCCCTCGCCACACGTTGTGCGATTGGTGAGCCTGGTGTTACGGCTGCCACTATTGACAGTGGTCAGCAGGGGGACTCGAGGCCTCTTCGTAAGAATGCTCAGCACGAGTTACCCCGACCTCGCCTTCGCCAGGCGGGGTATCACATTGATGCCTCCCACTCCTGCGAGATCGGCAGTGGTCTGCAAAGAAGAGGCGCGCGTGATTTGGGTGGTAGCAATATCACTGCAGGGCTACGGTGTGTAGGAACCCATGGGGTCCTCACGCCTTGCATGTCTGGCTGCAGAACAACTCCTCAGCATGCTCTGGAGGGGTGTTCAGTGGGGGAGCGTGTGTCTACTAGTTTGATGGCAGCTTCTCCCGTATCAAACCGGCCCTTTCTGTCGGGGTCCCCCCTTGGGTGCGAACGCCCTGTCCGCTTTGGCGGGTTCAGAGGCTACGCACAGCGGGAGGGACCGGGCCACCTATCTGCTGTTCCTTGCGGCCCAGCGTCAGTTGACGGCGGGTGCGCTCTGGGATTATTATCACATATGGCGACAAGAGTGCCATGTGTCGGGATGGGTAGAGAGAACGTTGAGGCGGGGGCTTGTTTTGCAGTTCGCACAACCCCACCCTCCGTTTTCAGGTTTGGTGCAGACCCTATTGTCAGGGTCAGCAGCAGTGACAGCTCTGGCCGACGAGATCCAATCTCTGTTGGCGAAGCAGGCCGTAGTCGTGGTCTCGAGAGAGGACGCGATGTCAGGCATCTACTCCCGTTATTTTCTGGTGCCCAAAAAAACGGGAGGGGTCAGACCTATACTGGATCTGTCCACGTTCAATTGTCTAATTGTGGCGAGACCATTCAGGATGTTGACCGTCAAACACCTGCTACTTGCTGTCAGGGTGGGAGACTGGTTCACCTCCATAGACCTGAAGGATGCGTATTTTTACATCCCGATTTTCCCTCCTCACAGGAAGTTCCTGCGGTTCCTATTTCAGGCCGTAGTGTACGAATACCAGAGGTTGCCGTTCGGCTACTCTCTGGCTCCCCGCACATTCACCAAGTGCGTAGAGACTGCGCTGGAGCCTCTACGTCGTCAGGGGATACGAATTCTATTCTATCTCGACGACATATTGCTCCTCAGCCGGTCGGAGGAGGTCGCCAGGTCTCATACCAGGCTGGTGGTGGAATTCCTCACCAGGCTGGGTTTTGCTGTGAACTGGAAGAAGAGTACGCCTCTTCCCAGTCAACAGGTGGAGTATTTGGGCTTGACTCTGAGGTCAAGACCCATGAGGGTAACCCTCTCGGAGCAACGGAGGGTGTCTATCCTCCACGCGCTCGGGGGTTTCCGTCTTGGAAAGACGGTCACGGCGCTGCAGGTGATGCGCCTGCTCGGTATGATGGCATCTGCTCACGCTGTGGTCCCTCTTGGCCTCCTCTTCATGAGGAGGATACAGAGGTGGTTCTCCAGTATGAGAATAGACCCGGTGAGGGACAAATAGAAACGGTTGACGGTTCCTTTGTCGATATGGGGGGATCTCGCCCATTGGAGGAGGCCTGGTATCCTCACCAATGGGGTCCCCATGGGCAGCAGGCGTTCACACGTCACGGTCTTTACCGACGCTTCCCTCACGGGTTGGGGAGGGACGTGTCGGACCGACGCAGTCGGGGGCAGCTGGACGATCCATGCTGCCCGGTCTACCCTGCACATCAATGTGTTGGAATTGAAGGCGGTCCTCCTGGTCCTCAGGCGGCTCGCCCACTTGGTGGTAGGCAAGCACGTTTTGGTCATAACGGACAGTATGACGGCAGCAGCGTATATCAACAGGCAGGGTAGAGTACGCTCCACCCATCTGCACCGGGCGGCGGTCGAACTCTGGCTATGGGCATCTCGCAAGCTGCGCAGTCTGAAGGCGCTCCACATCCCTGGCAAGGAAAATGTGGGCGCGGATATGATGTCACGGGGCGGTCCTCGTCACGACGAGTGGGAACTGCGCCCAGACATAGTCAGGCAGATCTGGGATCGCTTCGGGGAAGCTTCAGTGGATCTGTTTGCGAGCAGACAATCTCACAAGTGCCCCTTGTGGTTCTCGGTCAGCCGGGGAGACAATCCCCCCTTGGGGGTGGATGCCTTCTCAGTGTATCCATGGCCGCCCGGGCTTCTGTACGCCTTTCCCCCCACACACCTGGTGAGTCAGTTGTTGGAGCGGGTACGGTGGGAGCACAGGACCGTGATCCTCGTTGCGCCGGACCGGGGCACAGCTGTGTGGTTCCCGGTCCTGATCCAGCTACTGGTAGCCCCGCCGTGGCCTGTTCCTTGGTCTGCGAGGGCCCTCTCTCAAGCGTACGGGTCGCTGTATCAGCCCCCGGTGCTGGGCCAGCCTCTGATGGTTTGGCTGGTGAGAGGGTGAGTCTGGAGAGGATGGACCCTTCTGTGGTTGACACCATCCGGAATGCGCATGCTCCCTCCACTATCGCGCTTTACGCGGGTAGGTGGCGTATGTTCCAAGAGTGGTGTAAGGCGGGGGGCCGGGACCCGGTGTCCTGCCCCCTGGATGCTGTCCTTATTTTCCTTCAGTCTCTCCTTGATAGACTGTCGGCTTCGACGGTGAGGGTATATGCTGCGGCTATATCCTCTTATCATGAGGGGTTTGAGGGTGTTGTATTGTTCAGCCACCCTCTTGTGAAGCGTTTCCTGCTTGGCGTTCGACGCCTTAAGCCGGTGAAACGCTCTCTGGCTCCGAGCTGGGATCTTCAATTGGTCCTCGGTCGGTTGTCCATGGCCCCGTTTGAGCCTCTTGAGCAAGCGCCGTTGGAACAGCTGTTGTTCAAGACTGCATTCTTGCTGGCCATCACCTCCACTAAGCGCGTGAGTGAGCTTTGTACTCTCTTGGTGCGGCCCGAGTGCCTGTCTATTCGTTCCGATAGCGGTGCCACTCTGTGGCCTAATCCAGCCTTCATGCCAAAAAATATCTGGAGTTCTTTCCGCTCCAGGGATATTATGGTTCAGGCGTTTCATCCGCCTCCTCACGCTAGTGAGTTGGAGGCGGGCCTTCACCTGTCATGTCCGGTCCGGGCTTTGGGGATTTACCTCAGCTGTACTCAGGGCCTCAGGGCTACCTATCAGCTCTTTGTCTGTTACGGTGGCTCTCGTGCTGGTAAGGCACTGTCGAAACAGCGCCTGTCCCATTGGTTGTGCGAGGGCATTGCCCTTTGCTACACGTTGGCCGGGCTGGCTCCCCCTGGGGGCGTCAGGGCGCACTCCACTCGTGGGGTGGCGGCCTCTGCCGCCTTGCTGGGTGGGGCCTCGGTGGAGGACATCTGTGCTGCGGCTTCATGGTCCTCACCGGGTCCCTTCGTAAGGTTTTACCTCATGGACATGACCGGGGGTTATGTCACCCAGGCGGTTCTGAGGTCTGGAACCTCTCCTGCTTCCCGTCCTTTGGTGGGGTAGCAGGGGTGTGTGGGTGTGGGCCACAATGTGTTGTGTCACACGTGGTTCCGCCTGTGCTGTGCGTTCAAGAGGTTCTAGTTCCCTCTTGTTCGCACTCGGGTGGAGTTGACTGCCGCCCCCTCTTCATTAGGAAGGATGGGGTGACGGGACTCCCCTCCCCCCTGATGTGGGCTTTCGGGTCCTCAGGGGGTGCATTTGTCGGTCCTCGCGTCTGATCTGTCCCCATATCTCGATGGCAAAGAGCAGGACGCGATTCGCCAGTACGACTATATAATGATAGGTTATGTATATAACCTAGTTATATGAGTACTGGCTGAGCGTCCTGCTCTTAGCTTGCCCTGAGGTCCCTTGGGGAAACTTTTCTTTGGAAACGGTTTTCCGAGGAAGAGCGAGTGGTGACCACGCCTAGTGCTATATAGTACGTCACTAGGGCGGGGCCTGGCAGGTGCTGGGTGTATTTGTTTTTATTCGTTGATGGAGTACACTAGGTACTGGAGATGAGGTATATCTCGATGGCGAAGAGCAGGACGCTCAGCCAGTACTCATATAACTAGGTTATATACATAACCTATCGTTTTTATGACTGAAAAGCCATCTGTTTTGACCAATCCTGGGTTAGTTTTCAGAGACAATTCTCCACACCTTATAATTAGCATTCAGAGACCATTTTCAACACGTGGCATGAGTTTAAATAAAGCATAATATACCACAAGAGCTTTGAATCTCTACAGAGAATACACGGACTGGAAACGATTTCTTTAGATACCTTCAGGTACGACATTATTTCAACCAACATTTAGGGGGAGAAATAGAAATGGGAGAATCAGTAATTATGGAAGTGTTCACATCAGCAGGCAGATCATCAAAGTGTAATAGGATCGTCTCGCGAATATACGGTGGACTTTGTCAGGCAACACGACAAAGAAAAACAACCCCTGGATTAACGTAGCACTGAGAATTTGGCAGGACACGATAAAGCTGTGCGGAGTGAGGGGATCCCTCAGAATGTTGAGATGATGTGCATACGATTCTGACTTCCCTCCCAACAAAACGGACGGGAGATTTAAAGGGTGGATAGAAAAGGGCCTTACAAATTATTTCTCATTCGTCCACAAAGAGGTGTTCCTGTGAGGGCTGGCCCAGTACTGCGCGCTTCTCAGCGCCAATTACCATCACGCACCTGAGAGGAGTTTCCAATCAGCTCGGCGGGAGCACTCTTATACTCGGTTTGCTGATCATTCTGTGTCGGGTCGTTTTGTCACCACCAGCTCTACTGCTGTTCCCTCTCGTTGTTTCTCCAGTGCGACCACCTTGGAGGTTGCTGCTGTGTTTCTCTCTCTGCCTCCGTGGACCCGTGCCTCGTTACCCACTTCCACTTTGCTTTTGGTGAGTTCATTTGGAGGACTATTTTTCCATGAACTGCAATTCTCGTTCTGCCCTGGACTCTCCGCCTTGGTTCCGTTTTTTGTGTGTTTCCTACAACACTGAAGAAGTGTAGATTTGTTTGGTTACTGGACTCCGCCCTGTATTTTCTGCGTTCTGGGACTAATGAGATTCTCCGTTTCGTTTTCCCTGCAAGTTGGGATAACCTAAGGCTGCAGAGCCGCAGAACCGCAGAGTAGACTCTGCTAAGGACAGCGCTGCAGAGCCGCAGAACCGCAGAGTAAACTCTGCTAAGGACAGCGCTGCAGAGCCGCAGAACCGCAGAGTAGACTCTGCTAAGGACAGGGCTGCAGAGCCGCAGAGTCAACCCTGCTGTGGGCAGTGCAGCAGAGCCCTACTTGACTAGAAGACATTCCCCTCTAATGGAGTTATTGTTTTGTTGCACATTTCTGTTTTTTGTGAAAATAAATACACCCGTAATTTTTGGCTAACTCTGAACTACCTGTCTGTGTCGTGCTGTTGGGGTTGTTTACAAAACCTAACAGTTCCAGAGCTTTGAATCTCTACAGAGAATACACGGACTGGAAACGATTTCTTTAGATATCTTCAGGTACGACATTATTTCAACCAACATTTAGGGGGAGAAATAGAAATGGGAGAATCAGTAAATATACATTTGAGGGGGAAGAAACTGTACATCGGAGGAGGTTGGGTAGGTGGGGTGGGCGGTTGGGTAGGTGGGGTGGGAAACTGTACATTTGAGGTGGTTGGGTGGGGGGGTGTTGGGTAGGCGGGGTGGGTAACTGTACATTGGAGTGGGTTGGGTTAGGACATTTACAGGGGCCAGTTTCGAATTGCAGTCTCCCGTAGGTGCTCTTTGAGAGTGGTTTTGAAAGTGGGTAGTGATTCACATTCCTTTACTGCTTTGGGTAGGGCGTTCCACATTGATGTGGCATAATTGCGAAACGTGTTTAGTCCCTTGTTTGAGCCGAATCTGGGTTTAACATGATTTGTGGAGCTCCCTCTGGTGTTGTGGTCGTGGTATTCACTGACCTTTGGGAAGTATTTTGACATGTACATGGGTACTTTAGCCGTATAGTGTATCTTGTAGACCAGGCCCATTGCAAGTTGCTGTACTCTGTCGTGTACTCTAAGCCATCCTAGGTCACATCAGCAGGCAGATCATCAAAGTGTAATAGGATCGTCTCTCGACTATACGGTGGACTCTGTCAGGCCAAATTGAACTCAATTAGCACAATGTATAGGAGAAATGGGAAAAATAATGTAATGTCAATCACGGGGGATGTGTGGGATCGACTATGTACACGACAATGGGAAACAACATGCTCGAATAATATCACCCCACTATAGAAAAGACATCAGGGGACCGGGGTGGGATGCTGGAGATCCTGTGGACTAAATGAAGCTAATCACTTACATGTATTCTGGGAATGCCAGACTCTGGTGCCATACTGACAAGAGATTCACAGGAACCTAGAAGCCATTTTCGAGACTGACATCCCCTTTGAATTCGACACCTTATACCTAGGAAACATCTCCTTCGAAAAATGGGATTTCAATGATAAGAAATTGATTATTGTTGTGAAGGGCCAGATTAAACCGAATATATATATTTATTTATATATATATATTTAATTGTATTTGTATATTCTCTAATATTCCCTGATATCCCTTGTATATTCCTTGTACAATATGCATTGAATATCCATTCTAGCCTACTGAACATCCCATAATAGTCTCCATTCTACTATTGGTCGAGACCTTGGTGCCAGGCTGCCATACCCCTCAGACCCAGTTCAAACGTACCGCTCCACATGTACGGACAAGTCCTAGTTCCGCGTAGGAATCTGACTACCGCACCACTAATGGGACTATTTGTTCATAGTGCGTATATATACTGCGCTACTAAAGTAGGACTTTCCTTTTCAGTCCAGTTTCTTACCCTCCAATAGAGTCACAGACGTAAAGCCTCCCCGCGACGCCACGTGTGGGAGTAAGGCCAAGTTCGCCTACCATCGGTATTGAGACATCGTGTATATTAATATTTGAATAGTCATATTTGGCACTATATCGTCGAGTTGGACGTAGTCTATTAAGCTAATAATAGTCTGTTAATATATAGTGCTTCGTGCGGTGAGAATACTACCGTAGTCAGTACCCCATCGTTTCGGGCAGAGAACTGGCTGCTTATCCAGGGTGGTTGACCCCACGTGAAGCTGCACCCGAGGAGCCCCAGAGCCGACGAGCGAGTGGACCTGTATACCGGATTATTCTACCGACGACAGCCCGCCTTCCCAGGCACGGATTATGCTTTGTATACTTTGATTATTCCATGGATAAAGACCCCCGACACCGCCGTGTGTTGGAACCCCCCCCCCTGGAGAGGACGCAAGGTGAGGAGACGCTCTGCAAGACGAGGTCGCTTCACGTCTCTCCTCCGTGGACCGGAGAGAGCCGGCCCACAAAGAGTCCACCTGCTTTCATCTGTGGTCCAAGGATCGCCGGCGCATTGAACGGCACTACAGTGGGTTCACCTGGGATACCCTTGGCCGGATGAGGCAGCCGGATTCTACCCCCCCCCCCCCCTCCTACTCCTGTCGGCTTACAAGCGACCGGATTAACCCCCCCTAGTGTATCCAGTATATAATCATTAAAGTATCATTGCTGTTATTCCTTAAACTATTCCAGGTCGTATATGTACCACCTGCGCCTTCAGAGATTGGACCTTCTCTATTGATATACCGACGAATACTCTTGCCATAAAAGTGCATACTAATTCCATTCATAAATGTGATTGATTTGATTAAGTGCTTGCTCTACACACCATCGCTGTGTAGAAATAAAGACCTATTTCTAATTCGTACATTTGTGTTGGATCCGTTTCATCTACGTGACAGTGTTCATCATAATATATTTATGCCGAGTACTGGGTGGCCGAATATTAAGTACAAAGGTAGTGGTAGTAAGTATCATATCTAGTAATACAGTCAGGGAATTGTACCCCTCAGTTACAATTGGTCCTTCGAGCCGGAGGGTAATTAGTGTAATATTAATATAGTGTTATTAATATTGAAATGGCCTATGATGAACACTCCACGAAACGATCCTCCTAACCAACGCCCGCAGCGCGAACGACGGCTCCCTGAGTACTTAGAGGCTTACGCTGTCAGTCAACAACCTAGTCTTCTACTAACAGTAAACGCGGTAAAACTAGAAAGTAAAAGTATGTCTAACCCCAACGCCCAGACTACCCCGACCATAGAGGCCCCTACGGGCTCTAATGTAACTGACCAAGTTCACGGTGGGGACCAGTGGGAACCAGACATGACTTCACACCCCGCCAGTACTGAAGAAGTAGTCCCCGATGAGTCCCGGGAGGAATACAACGCTACCGAGAGAGAACTCGGCACGGAAGAAGACGGGGAGAGCACCGTGGAGATAGAGCTCCAAGGCTCCGCAAGGAGTACCCCGAGGGAAGGCTCCCCTATACAACCGCCTTCTCCCAGCGAGGCAGAGAGGACCCTACAGCAGGCCTTCCTCATCAGCCTGAACGCCGCTGCTGAACGCGACCGACTGCAGATCCAGCAGCGGAGCGAAGAAGAGCATATACGTCTAGAACTAAGACGCATTCAGAGAGAAGAGAATGTGGCCCGAGACCGAGCAGACAGCCAGCGAGCAGCTGCTGGTGCTCTACGGGACGCAGAGCGCGACAGACAGCAAGCGCAACTAATAGAACAGCTGATCAGACGGACAACACCCTCTCCCTCCGCCAGAGGCTCCAGGAACTCGTCTAGACACACCTCCAGGGCGGCATCCCCTAGCCGAGTAAACAACCCTGAACTTGACCAACAGACGAGGTCTATACCCCCCACAGACCACCTCCCCCCACCGGTCCAAGCGAGACCTAGCAACCGGGAAGGAGCAGCATATCCTGTGGAGAGGCTAAACCAGAGACTACAAGCACTGGATGACCTAACTGAAGACGAAGAGGAAGAGGAGGAGAACCACGCCCGACGACAGCACAGTACTCTACCGGACCAGGAGGTCCGGTACAGCCCAGGCTATACTCCCGCGGAGCTGTGCTACAGACCCCCGACTCTATACACGGGTGAGCACGACGCACGACCCGCACCGAGGAACAGCACCTGGACAAGCGGGCCATGGTACACTGCCGGTACCAGCCCATACCAAGGAGCGGGAGGAGACTCGCCTAGGAGGCCTCTCCCCCAACGCTCGCCGATGTATCCACAGTCAGCGTCATACATTGGCCCGCCTATGGTACCCGACTTCACCCAAGAGAACCGGGCCCAGTATACGGAACTCCGCATGTGTCTGGAGACCATGTTGGTGGATGTATTGGATGAACGCCACAAATACGCCATCCTACTGAAGCACTTAAAGGTACCCCGCGCACATAATATAGCGCTCGCCTACGCGACTTCCACCACCCCATACACAGCAGCGCTGGTAGCATTGGACCAGAGGTATGGGCGCATATGGGATTACGTGATCCAGGAGATCCGACACATCGACCGCTTACCCCCAGCAATAGACAATCGAGCACTGGACAACCTGTCCATCAGAGTGCAGTCCCTGGTAGGGATGTTGGGAGCGCAGAGAGAGAAGGGGAGGCATGAACTTTACGCCAACTCAAATGTGGAAAGGATCTTGGAGAAGCTGCCGCCCGCTCGACAGGAGCGTTTTAGGCGACAGAGGGACCACCGAGACCCGAATGGCCCCGAACCGAACCTCCTCGATCTAGCAGACTTCCTGGCGAGAGAAGTCAGCAGCCTACGGCTAGATACATTCGGACGGAGCACCCCTGGCTCCAGAGAAGGAACCAGACGACTAAGTGATGGAAGAAGATCGGTGACTGTGATGCACCAATCGGAGTCAGTACCGAGCAGCAGGAGCCACAGTACCCCCTCCAGAACGGAGAAGTGGAAGATAGTGTGCCCCTACTGTGAGAAAGAACACTGGCTAGCGCAATGTGACTCCTTCCCCAAGCTGAACGCGGAGGAAGCAAGTCAATGGATAAAGTCCAACAAGCGCTGTTTTCGCTGTGCGCGCTCACACATGGCAGCCGAATGCCGCTTAAAGAAAAGGTGCACCAAGTGCGATGGAGCCCATCTGGACATACTTCACGACAGTAACAGACGGCGCCCTTCACCCGCACCATCCAGCAGCAAAGCGAGCGTCATGTACATCGATCCCGCCAGCAGCAGTGGAGCCCGAGTACTCCTAAAAGTAGTGCGTGTGACACTAAGCTACCAGAATAAAGTCCTGGACACTTACGCCGTCCTCGATGACGGGTCAGAGAAGACCCTTCTGCTCGCCTCCGCTGCGGCCCAGCTAGGGCTGCGGGGAAGCGAAACCCAAATGACAATTCGGACAATAAGACGAGATTTGAAGACGATAAAGGGCGAGAATGTCTCATTCTCTATCGCAGCAAGCGGCCAGCCTGAGCGACGGTACCAGATTACAGACGCTTTCACCAGCCAAGAAATAGGACTGTCGCGGTACACATACCCCGTCGCCAAGCTGATGGAGAAATATGCACATCTGCGCAAGTTACCGATCCCGCTCATAGACAATGCTATGCCGACCCTGTTGATAGGCTCCGACCATGCAGACCTCATTGTCCCGATAGACCGGGTTCATACCGGACCCCGAGGCTGTCCTGCAGCAGTCGAGACCCGTTTGGGATGGACTCTCCAAGGCCCGCTCGCCAAATCTCTCAACCGAAGTACAGCCACTAGATGTCTCCACTCCCGAGTCACAGAGGGAGAAACCGCACTCCTGCAACACGTAGAGCGGCTATGGACCTTGGAACAAATGCCCTTTAAGAACGGAAAGAAAGACATTCGCTCTAAAGATGACATTTACGCCATTCACCTCCTCGAGACAGGGACCAAGAGAGTCCCGGTCAACGGCGTGTTGAGATACGCCACGCCACTCCTGCGGCGAGAAGGAATGCCTACTTTCCACGCCAAGACAGACGCCACAGAACGGTACCTGCTGAACACGGAGCGGCGCTTAGCCAAGAACCCCGCCCAAGAGAGTGTATACCGCGCTGAGATTGAGAAGCTCATCACAGCGGGACACGTCACAAAGATGGACATTAAAGAGGCTGACTAGACCACTGAATCGTGGTACGTGCCTCACCACAAGGTCCATCACAACGGTAAAGACCGCATAGTATTTAACTGCAGCTACCAGATCAGATCCCAAAATCTGAATAAAGAATTACTGCCCGGTCCCACACTCGGCCCCTCCCTACTCGGCGTTCTACTCCGCTTCCGCCAGGAAAAGGTGGCCATCAGCGGGGACATTAAAGGAATGTTCCTGCAGGTGAGATTAGTAGAGGCGGACAAGCCCCTGTTACGGTTCCTATGGAGAGAGAAGCCAGGAGATGAGCACCCAGCCATCTACCAATGGGAAGTCCTCCCCTTCGGAACGACGTGCAGCCCCTGCTGTGCTACATTTGCACTACAGAAACATGTAGCAGAGGACCCAGCAGCGAACGAAGAGGTCCGACACAGCGTAAAGAACAGCTTCTACGTAGACAACTGTCTACAAAGCCTTTCAACCCAGGAAGAAGCCGAGGCTCTCCTGATTAAACTCCGCGCCTCATTGATCAAAGGCGGCTTTGATCTCAGGCAGTGGGCCAGCAGCGATCCGCAAGTACTGCGCAGCCTCTCCTCCGAGGACAAGGCAGCCAGCAGCGAGACCTGGATGGCTACAATCCCGGGAGAAGCCCAGGAGATGACCCTGGGATTGGTGTGGCGATTCAAAACAGATTCGCTTCACTACAGACACAAGCCCCTGACTACAGAGCAGGGAAGGCCGGCGGCGGCGCCGACCACCAGACGGAGTGTGTACACAACACTCGCCCGACAATATGACCCGCTAGGATGTATTCTACCGTACACCACCAGGGCAAAAATGATTGTACGAGCATTGTGGGACAAGGACCAGGGCTGGGACGACCCCATTCCCGCACACCTTGCATCCACCTGGAGAGAGTGGGAGATGGAGCTCCACTCACTCCCAGGCGTTAATATGCGCCGAAGCTACTTCCCACCCACGGTGAGGCCAGAGACATGTAAAATGGACTTACACGTCTTCAGTGACGCCTCAGAGGTCGCATACGGATCAGTAGCCTACTTGCGGGCCCAAGAGAAGGGGGGAGAGATCTACACAGCATTTGTCCTCGCCCGCTCGAGAATAGCCCCACGCAAGCAACAATCTATCCCACGTCTAGAGCTCTGCGCAGCCCTAGCCGGAGCGCACCTAGCCACGCTCATCCAACGTGAGCTCACCATACCGGTGTCTAGAACAATCCTGTGGTCAGATTCCACGACGGTACTCGCCTGGATCAAATCGGACTCATGCAAGTACAAAGTCTTCGTGGGAGTCAGAGTCACCGAGATTCAAGACTTAACCGAAGAGTTAACCGGAGAAACAGAGTGGCGCTACGTTGATACAAAACAGAACCCAGCTGACGTCATCACCCGGGGGATCCCCCTGGATGACCTCACCCGTCACAATGCTTACAGTGACGGCCCCGCATTCCTAAGACTCCCGGAAGGACAGTGGCCCATGCCTATCCCGAGGGAAGCAAGTCCAGAGGAGGTGGAAAATAAGAAGTCTGTGTTCTGTGGATTGAGCACCGTAGCCTCCACCGACCCTAACATAGACGATTGCACGTCCATAGAGAGTGCACAACAAAGAACATTCCTGCGGTACCACCCGGAGTGCAAGTCCCCCGCTGATATGTCAGCAGCTAACTACGAGGAAGCAGAATTGCTTCTACTGCAGCGAGCCCAGAGAGACTCGTTCCCCGATGAATTGGCCTGTCTACAGGGAGGAAAGCCCGTCCCATCCGACAGCAGATTAATTCATCTGGCCCCCGAGAGCGACGCTCATACCCTCATCAGAGTGGGTGGTCGCCTACGCAGAGCCCCCAATCTACCGGATGACATTAAATACCCGATCGTATTGAACAGCCGACACAAGGTCACAGAGCTGATTATAAAGAAATACGATGAGGATGTACATCACGCAGGAGCAGAAAGAGTCTTCGCAGAAATCAGACGTCGTTACTGGATCCTACAAGGAAGAGAGGCGGTACGACGCTTCCAGCGAACATGTCTAGACTGCCGCAAGTGGCGCGCGCAGCCCAGCATACCAAGTATGGCTGACCTTCCTCCATGTCGCCTCCGAATCGGTGACAAGCCATTCCACTCAACGGGTATGGACTGCTTTGGCCCGCTGCACATAAAGAAAGGAAGAGGAACCGAGAAGCGGTGGGGTATTGTATTCAAATGCATGACCACCAGAGCGATACACATCGAGCTTCTCCCGACCATGAGCACAGACTCATTCCTTATGGCCTTCCGTAGATTCACATCACGGAAAGGAAGACCGTCTACCCTATTGTCCGATCATGGGACAAACTTCAAAGGCGGCGAAAGAGAGCTGAGAGAGAGCTTCCAAGCTATGGGCCCAGAACTTAAGACCCACCTCGCTCCAGCACAGGTTGATTTCCAATTCAACCCCCCAAACGCACCCCACTTCGGTGGCACTTGGGAACGAGAAGTGCGCTCCATAAAGACAGCCCTGTACGCAGTACTTGGGGCCCAGACTGTGGCGGAAGAAGTCCTAATGACAGTCCTCACGGAGATTGAGGGAGTACTTAACTCGAAGCCCCTCGGATATGTCTCCAGTGATGTGGCGGATATCGACCCAGTTACCCCCAACACACTCCTGATGGGGCGGCTAGATCCTGCATTACCCCAGACAATGTACCGGCCTGAAGAAGCGAACGGCCGACGAATGTGGAGGTACAGCCAAGTATTAGCCGACAAGTTTTGGAGCAGTTTCCTACTGCACTACCTACCGTCTCTACAGACCCGCCAGAAGTGGGTAAAGGAGAGAGACAATTTGACAGAAGGAACAGTCGTCATGATTATTGATCAATCACTGCCCAGAGCTATGTGGCCGGCCGGCCGCGTAAGCAAAGTGATCACCGGTGCCGACGGCAAGGTCCGAGCAGCTGAAGTGCTCGTCCAGGGTCGCACTTACACCCGTCCCGTGGCGAGGCTCATAGAACTGCCTCGACTCCCAGACACAATCGATGATGACCATGACCCTATAACCCTATGACTTTGTGAAGTTGACTGACCCCTACAGCAAACCCTTATGTGTAAATAGACAACGCGATTAATCTGTCTCTGTTTAACTGATTAGGTCTGGGACCAATCAGGGGGTGGCTGTTGTGAAGGGCCAGATTAAACCGAATATATATATTTATTTATATATATATATTTAATTGTATTTGTATATTCTCTAATATTCCCTGATATCCCTTGTATATTCCTTGTACAATATGCATTGAATATCCATTCTAGCCTACTGAACATCCCATAATAGTCTCCATTCTACTATTGGTCGAGACCTTGGTGCCAGGCTGCCATACCCCTCAGACCCAGTTCAAACGTACCGCTCCACATGTACGGACAAGTCCTAGTTCCGCGTAGGAATCTGACTACCGCACCACTAATGGGACTATTTGTTCATAGTGCGTATATATACTGCGCTACTAAAGTAGGACTTTCCTTTTCAGTCCAGTTTCTTACCCTCCAATAGAGTCACAGACGTAAAGCCTCCCGCGACGCCACGTGTGGGAGTAAGGCCAAGTTCGCCTACCATCGG
>NC_140170.1:90175392-90392526 GCF_963971535.1 Notolepis coatsorum | reverse complement strand
AGTGAATCTTCTTTATTGTGTAAGAAACGTATAAAGTATAAAGATATGCTTTTCAAAAAAAGTATACAGTCCTGAAATTCAAGTAAAAAAGAAATGGCCGCTTTTCTGGGTGCATGGAAGACAATATGCAAGCTATTATGTTATTTAAACTGTATAACAAACAGCTTAATGTAAACATTTTAGTACAAAATCAATCACGTCTCCTTTCAACCCTGCATTCATTATGAAATAACCATGGGGAAATGTTTCTTTGATGTTTCCTACCTAACACAGACTTATTGAGAAAAGTACAAATTAAACAAATAATCTCTTGCCATATGGCAGCATGAATAGAAGGCAACACACACCACTTGTGTGGCGGGTGGCATTAATGAGAAAGGAGGAGGGGCCTCAATGAGCCAGGTTCCGTTATAGGGGCTAGGGGCTACCTGCGGGAGGAACGTTAGTTGGAATTGTTTGTTGCGGCCGGTGCAGTGAGGTAGGTGCACACCTCACTCCGTGATGCAGGAACAAGCATTACACACTAAGGTAGGCATTGGTAGTATTATGGTTTAGGAATAGCGGGTTTTAATATGTGCTGTGCAATATGTGTGACATGGAGTGTTTGTTCCAGATCACTTGCCTGGTTCCCAGCGGGATTGAAGGTAGTCGGTAGGATAATAGGACCACCGACGGACCAGGTATTTTAGTGTAGCACTTTGTTTTAGCATGTAATGTTGTCTAATAATTATGTGTGTTATTGTTTTAATAATAAAGTGTTTTAATACTGTTGTGTTTGTTTCCCGGCAGATGGTATGTCATAAATGTATAGATGTAGCAGTACTGTCTATCTGTATGTCATGTGTGTCATATGATGAATTGAAAATGGGGGACCCTGATGGAAACAAGACGAAAGTCTTTCTCAGGTCTGCATCCTCTTAACAATTGTATGTATTGAGCTGTACTGTACTGTACCCATTCTGCAATCTGTTAATAAACTTTTCAATCAATCAATCAATCAAGCACCAGTGGTCCAGCTGCTCTTGTCGTGAAACACGTTTTTAGTTATTGTTTGGTAGTTATAATTATGTCTAATCCGCCCGGGCCAGTGGGCCGGTAGACGGGCAAAAAGAATTGGGTCTTGCCCTTGGGGCGGATTCGTTTTCTTTATCTACGTTTGTTTGTTTATTTGTGTGTCCGTTCCCCCCCCCCCCCCCCCCCCCCCCCCACCATAACACCAACCCATGTACCAGGTACCTCTCTCAGACGTGAATACGGGCAAGCCTAGTGTGCCATTATTATATGGATGCCGTGGTTATGCACACGTGTGCCAATGTTTGATAAAGTTGAATCACCGAGTGGTATGATATCCGTTTACTTCATTGTGAGAAGTTTGATATCTCTTTTTATACAGTTCTTGAAGTGGTATTTATTGATGTGTGATAAAGTTTCCTTCATTGTGTGAAGTGCTATTTATTGACATTTGATATCGTATGAAGTGCTATTTATTGACATTTGATATCGTTCTCCTTCATTGTGTGAAGTATCACTAGGTTGCCGTGAATCAAACCCTGCCCGGTCAACGCTGATTGGGGTTCCTGACATGAGGTTGAAGTGGGCTTATAGTATTTTTGTCCACCCATTTTTATACAATAAATACTATTGTTAAATTAACCTACACTCTTGTGTCTTTCTTAAAGCTAGGAACTTAGCGTGTGTAACACATTGCTTTGCCTCTTCTGTGGTGCAGGGAATCGATTCCCTCCAAGATCCAAATCCAAAGGAAAAAGTCAACTCCCGCACACACAGTCACCTCAGCATTGATTTATTTAATTGAAGTCAATGTTTCGGTCACAAGGACCTTTCTCAAGGCATACCAACCACAAAGTTGGGGTCTCAGACTCAAATAATCATTTCATGCTCCAACAGACCAAAACAACATGGAACACGCAGGACAACAACTCCTGTTGAACAGACAACATCAGGGTGAGAGAGGCTTTGAAAGATTTGCAATCAGCCAAGAATCTCATTATAAAACCAGCGGATATAAGAGAGGCCAGTGTTGTAGTCGAGTCACTAATTCTCAAGTCCGAGTCGAGTCTCGAGTCCCCAGTGTTAGAGTCCGAGTCCAAGTCCGAGTCACCAAAGAAGAGCCAGAGTCGAGTCCCCATTACTCCAGTCTGAGTCTGAGTCCAAGTCATCAAGGTTGAGTCCACTCCACTTTGGCAATCAAAGAGCTGACATACAAATAAAAAAAGGTCTCCATTAAACATAAATGACACAGCAGTCACAGTTTCTTTACTTTGTGACACAATAGCCAAACAAATGCACTAGCCATCAATATCTTATGCCAAATGATTAGGGGAAAAGTCTGAGTTTAATATCAATTAACAAGTCAGAGTCCTCGTCTGCACCTTCCGAGTCTGAATGCAGTCAATGCTCAAGTCCAAGTCCTCAGACTCGAGTACTACAACACTGAGAGAGGCAGTTACAAGATGTGTCAAATTACAAAACCAAAATTGATCAACCAATTTTTGGAAGAGGCTGTAAACAGAGGCGTCATATCTAATTATTTAATTTCTTATACGCAAAATCACCCTCCTCCGGTACATGTCACCGGTTGACAGAGACTTTGTTGTATTACCCCCCCCCCCCCCCCCCCCTACAACGTCGGATCCAGTATCCACCGTCTACCTCCACCTTCCATCTTTAAACCATCAGAGATCCAGAACAACAAGTTACTGATAGATTTTCCTCCTCCACCAGCTGTACTGTCTCTGTGGGACTGACCTGGCCTGAATCAATGGAGCGTTCAGAGGACCGGTGTTTAGTCGAAGCTTTTAAATCCCTGCTTAATTAAGACCCATCTTTTCTCTCTCTCCTTCAACCTACCCTGATCTCACCTGGTGTCCTGGTCTGAATGAGTTGAAGAGGCTTGGTGACAGTGGTCGGAAGGCCAGCAAGCAGTGCATTGCAGTAGTTGGGGGGTGGGGGTATATATGTAACGGTTGTGACAACGTCACCTCAAACTTCGAAGGGAGACGAACCCCGGTCTCCCACACCGTGGGCAGCAACACAGACCGCTATACCAAGAGGTGAATTCACTTCTAAGTACTGGGTCTATGCGTCTTTTGAGGATGTGAGAGTGAGTTTAACCCATAGCACCACTACTCACCCCAGCCCTTCTTTTTTTTCACTTTTTTGTTTATTATACTTTTTTTGAGGACATAGAAATTATAAGTATATGTCTGCATATATACATTATTGTATTGTCATTGTCCACATAGAACAGATAACAACATTAAACAGAAGAAAATAAAATAAAAAATAAAAAACAAGAAAAAATAAAACAGAGTTCAAAAGTAAATAATAATACAAACAAACACTGACTTGGTCGCACGACAGTCGTCTCAAACGTATATACATAGTATATCAAATATATAGCACATGTTTAGGTACCCAAATATGCTTCTCCAATGTATATCCGGTATATCAAATAACTCACGTTGAATTAACATCCACACAGATGACTACCAACAAGCAGCATACAAATTTCTATTCTGGAATAGTATGGAACTGTACATCATCCACAAGTACAAGGAATGAACCCCACGTTTTCTTGAACATAGATGAAGAACCTCTCAGAGTGCATCTTATCTTTTCAAGTTTGATAAAGTATAGTATGTCTCTAATCCAGTGAAGGTGAGTGGGGGGAGCAGCGGACTTCCATTTAAACAGAATCAGCCGCCTGGCCAGTAGAGTGGTAAATGCCACAACGTGTGCTTTGTGCTTTGAAAGTGATAACATAGGTGGAGAGTATCCAAAAAGCGCTGTCAATACATTTGGTTCAAGATTTGTCTCAATACTTCCCGAGATGGTTTCAAAAATATTTGTCCAATACCTGTGCAAGGAGGGGCATGTCCAAAACATGTGAGTATGTGTGGCTGGGGCCGAATGACATCTATCACATATAGGATCGATATCTTCATACATTTTGGCTAATCTGACTTTCGTCAGGTGTACTCGATGAACAATTTTGCATTGTATCAGCCCGTGTCTTGCACAAATAGAAGAAGAATGAACAAGACGTAGAATGTCAACCCAAATGTCATCCGAGATCTCCTCCTCTAAATCCTCCTCCCATTTACTTTTAATATTGTGTATTGTGGTGGGACATAAGGAGAGAATGAGATTGTACATAGTCGATATCATGCCCTTGATGGAAGACATCGGGGTTAAAAGGGAGTCGATGGGTGTTACCTCTGGAAGGTTGGGAAATATAGGGTTAATGCTACAGACATAGCTACGAATCTGTAGATACCGAAAGAAATGTCGGCTATGGATTGAATATTTCTCTGATAATTGCTGAAAGGAGGCAAAAACATTATCTATATACAGGTCACCTAGTGTGTTAATACCGAGTGAGGCCCATAAGGAGAATGCTCCATCCATCAATGAGGGGTGAAATAAAGGGTTAGCTGCTATCGGGGCCAAGTGGGATAGAGTTTTAAACCCAAAGTGGCGTCTGAATTGATTCCAAATTCTGAATGTAGTTTTAACGATTATATTTTTGAAGTAGGGGGCCAATGGAGAACTAATGGGGGCATGTATAAGACCAGTTAGTGAAGCAGGTTTGACAGATGAGCCTTCGATGTCAACCCACATAGGGCACACCAGAGGTTTGTCTGACTGTAGCCATTGCTGTATGATTCTGAGATTGGCTGCCCAATAGTAGGCTCTGAAGTTAGGTAGAGCCATGCCACCCAGAGATCTACGCCTTTGTAATAGAGCTTTACTAATTCTGGGAACTTTGTTATTCCAAATAAATTTGGACACTAGGCTGTCAATTTTTTGAAAGAATGAGTGGGGAAGAAAGATAGGCAGGCACTGGACAAGATAAGAAAACCTTGGGAGAGAGTTCATCTTAACGCAATTGATACGTGCAGCAAGAGAGAGAGGTAATAATGACCAACGTTCAAAATCTTCCTGAAATCGAGTCAGTAGAGAGCCAAAATTAAATTTGAATAGGTCCCCAAATGTATCCCTAATTTGGATACCGAGATATTTGAAGCCATGGGGGGAAATTTTCAATGGGAAGTTATGCAGTGGATAACTTCGAGCTTCTGCATTCAATGGAAGAAGTTCACTTTTGTCAAAATTTTGTTTATACCCTGAAATACGGCCAAATTGGGTGAATATGTCAAGTGCAGCTGGAATAGATGTGGAGATGTCAGACACGTATAGAAGCAGGTCATCTGCATATAGGGAGGTCCTCTGTTCAACACCCCCTCTGATTATACCTTTTATACGAAGGTCTGATCGAAGTGCGATGGCCAACGGTTCAATGGCAACATCGAACAGGAGTGGGCTCAAATTGCAACCCTGTCTCGTGGAGCGGTGTAGATGGAACTGTGCTGAACGTGTGTTGTTAGTCCTTACTGAGGCAGTGGGAGAGGTGTAAAGTAATTTTACCCAGGTTACAAAGTTATCCCCCAGTCCAAACTTTTTCAATGTGTCGAAAAGATATCCCCACTCCACACGGTCAAAAGCTTTGGCCGCATCTAGTGAGATGACAGCCTCCGGGCTAGTTGTGGAGGAAGGGCTATATATAACATTAAAGAGATGCCTAATGTTGGAAAATGAATATCTGTTCTGGATAAAACCTGTTTGGTCTGGAGATATGATAGTGGGAAGGACAGGTTCTAAGCGCATAGCTAAGAGCTTTGATAGAAGCTTTAAATCTACCGTCAACTGACTGACAGGACGATAACTTCCACAGGATAGGGGGTCTTTATCTTTTTTTAGCAACAGAGAAATCGAGGCTTGAGTAAGGGATGGGGGTAACTTAAGTGACCTAAATGAATCTGCATACATGTCAATTAAAATGGGTGCCAGTTTATCAAATAATTTCCTGTAGAACTCTATAGGGTAACCATCTAGCCCCGGACACTTCCCTGTTTGCATAGAGTAGGCGGCCTCTCTGAGCTCATCTATCGTGACTGGTCCCTCCAGCCCCGTGGTAGCCTCCGGGTTTATCTGTGGTATATCCAATGAATTAAAAAAATTATCATAGGCAGAAGGGTCAGAGGTTTGTTCAGATGTATATAAGGAGGAATAAAAGTTTTTAAATTCTTCATTAATTAGCTTGGGATCCGTAGTTAAACCATTGGTTGTCTGGATTTGAGGGATCTGATGTGAGGCAGAGGCCTGTCGTAACTTATGGGCCAATAATTTATTAGACTTGTCTCCATGCTCATAGTAAGTCTGTCTGGATTTAATCATTAGATCCTCCACGTAAGCAGAGGAGAGGACATCAAATTTAGCTTGGAGGGAGAGACGTTCTTTATAGACATCCGGGGATGGTTGAGTAGCATGTATGCTATCTAATTGACTAATCTGCTTAGTCAAGTCACTCATCTGTCTTTTTCTAACCTTCCTTTCATAGGCGCTATATGAGATTATCTCACCCCTCAGATATGCCTTCAATGTCTCCCACAGTAAAGATGCTGAAATCTCAGGGGTCTTATTGGTTGATATAAAAAAAATCGATTTGGTTGTGTATGAAATTAACAAAATTCTCATTTGACAATAAACGGCAATTTAGGCGCCAGGGAGGTGGCGAGTTGTTATATTCCTGGAAGCACAACTCCAGAAGCACTGGAGCATGATCCGACAATACGATCGCTTCATAAGAGCAGGAGTGTAGTGATGGGATGAGTCGATAATCAATCAGAAAAAAGTCAATACGAGAATAAGTTTGATGAACATGTGAAAAGAAAGAATATTGTCTTCCTTGTGGGTTTAAAAATCGCCAGGGGTCAGAGACCTTGAATTCATTCATAAAAGCATGAATGATTTTGGCAGATCTTGAAGGTACACTATTCCTGGGTGATGAGCGATCTAATCTCGGATTAATCCAGACATTGTGGTCTCCACCCTGAATCAGATAATGTGTTGACATATCAGGTATCCTGGCAAACAGTGTTTGAAAAAAGTTCTCATTATCCCAGCCCTTCTTGACTGCGCTTCACGATACCATCCGTTACACTCACCCTCCCAAACTCACTCCACTCCACCCAAGGCATCCGGGTCACGGCACCATTGTAGCGGTTGTGACAACGTCACCTCAAACTTCGATGCCCAGTGTGGGAGTCGAACCCCGGTCTCCCACACCGTGGGCAGCAACACAGACCGCTATACCAAGAGGTGAATTCACTTCTAAGTACTGGGTCTATGCGTCTTTTGAGGATGTGAGAGTGAGTTTAACCCATAGCACCGCTACTCACCCCAGCCTTTCTTGATTGCGCTTCACGATACCATCCGTTACATATATATGCAGTAAATATACATTTATAAATCTACTGTATATACATGTACAGCACTATTGTACATGCTAGCATATAGACTTATACGAGGTACAGTAGGTAGTTATGATTATATGAATATTATAATTACAGTCAGTGTAGGGCAGTTACTTCAATCTGGGAAATAATTTCTACTAGCAATACCGTAGTTGCTATGGGCACAGTTGTAGTAGCCTACCCAAACTATGCAAATCTCTATGTTGGACTTTTTGAAATTAAACACATTTTGAGTGAAGACGATAATTCTATATATAAAGTAAACTTATTGGACCTGTATATAATCATATAAAGTTATGTGATGTAATATTGTAGCTAGTTGTGTTTTTTATATGGTAATCAGGCAGTAGGTTAGCCACAGCAGAGCACCAGCCAAATGGGATTACAGCCCAGGCCGGAGATTTAATCACGGCAGAGATTCATTGCTTCATTCATAATTATATAATGCATTATTTTCTGATTACTGTAAGTTAATTGTTAAACAGTTTTCTAAACGTTTCTGATAAGCATGACATGTAGGGTAGGCCTTTGTTGTTTTATAGCTAAGGGTTAGTTTATAGCCTTCCAATTAACATGTTAACATGTCATCTGAATAATGTTAGCAATTATTAGCCCATGTCAATCATAGTTAAGCAGCCTCCTAAACCTGCTGCAGTTATGACCGAAAGTCCTGATCGAAATAGAAGGAAGAGAGGAATAAACAAAACAGATGTTCACCAAGCAGAGCATTAGAATGCTGGTATTATGATGTAATGATTATTTTATAGTTTGCTGCTTCCATCCTATGACAGGTACAAGATTCGGACGACAATTTCCTGTACAACCACTGGTGTCATATACCTCATTAAGTATCCTTGCAGTAAAGTACATGTTGGCATGACAACTAAATCTTTGAAGACTAGAATGGCGGAACATTGTTCTGCTATTAGAAATAGAAACACAGACAGCCCAGTTGGCCTCCATTTTGCACATATGAATGAAGCTATACATCCCCTGACCCCTCACGTTTCGCAATTATGCCACAATAATGTGGAACGCTCTACCCACAGCCGTAAAGGAATGTGAATCCCTTCCCTCCTTCAAAACCACTCTCAAAGAGCACCTACGGGTGGCTGCAATGAGAAACTGGCCCCGGTAAATGTCAAAATACCCCCCCCCACCTACCCAACCCCCTCCAATGTACAGTTTCTTCCCCTTCGAATGTATATTTTTTTATGATCTCTTTTTCTTACACAGTACCGTATTTGTATGTCTTGTATGTCATAACTCATAAATGTCTTGATGAATTGAAAAAGGAGGACCCTTATGTAAACAAGACGAAAGTATTTTTCTGGTCTGCATCCTCTTAGCAGTTGTTAGTATTGAGCCGTACTGTATTGTACCCATTCTGCAATCTGTTAATAACGTTTTTAATCAATCAATCAATCAATACTGGTATACTAGTATTGAGAGAGTTCAAATGTCCAGACCAGGTGGCGACTTAAAGGAAGCCCTTCTGAAACGTGAAGCATATCGGCTTATTGATCTCTAGAGAGACTCTCACTCTCATCAGTGGGAAAGAACCAAGGCAAATAAATGTCACCAGTCAGCCATCCAATGGGGGATGTGGGTGTGGTGCATGCTCAGATTGCGCTGGTGTAGTGATGCGGCTAAATTGTGCATGTATCATTACCCCAATGTTTTTGGCCCAATATGACGAGTGGCATCTTTGGTGACATCTCCTCGATTTAACCCTCCTTAGAGTACAATTTTGCACTTAGATTGACTCTTGTTGGTTTGTGGTTGTCAGGAGTTGGTTTAAGTCCTGCCCCTTTCTATTTTAGGCTTTTGGTGGATTTGAGCCTTTGATTGAATCTTTGTGAGGATTGGTCCATTCCCGCCACACGCTTCAAGGTACTGTGAGGAGGATTGGCTCATTGCCGCCACACGCTTCTAGGTCAATTACCAATTGCCGTCACGCACCTGTCGTTTGTTTGTAATCAGCGCTCCAGAGCCCTTCATATACTCGGGGCTTTCTGTCAATCGTTGTTCGGGTCGTTTTGGATTACCACTGCTGCTGCCTGTTCCCCCCGTTGTTGTACCTCGTCTGTTTTTCTTCAGGACTTCTATGGAAGTCGCCGCTGTTGTGTTTCTCTATCATCCGTTGGAGCTGTGCCTCGTTGCCCGCTTTGCGCATTTGCGCTTTGGTGAGTTTTTGGAACGAACCTTTTGGATTCTCTGTTTCTGTGTGTTTGGATAACACTGAAGATTTGCCGTTTTTGTTTTGTACTGGACTCAGCTAAACTTGTGTGTTGGTAACACTGAAGATTAAGTCACGTGTGATTGTACTGGACTCAGCTAAACTTGTGTGTTGGTAACACTGAAGATTAAGTCACGTGTGATTATACTGGACTCAGCTAAGGAGGACTGGACTGCCTCTGTATTCCGTTGGCTTGTTTATTGACCACTCTCTCTCTCTCTCCGTTCCTTCCCGAGTTGGATCCTGGAGTAGCTGCAGAGCCGCAGAGGCAGTGGCGCTACGCCGCTTCACCATCTCAATACCGGGACGATCTGCAGAGCCGCAGACAACTCTGCCAAGAACATTCTCCCCTTTGTTGTTCTTATTGTTATTTCGCTCATTCCTGTTTCAGAAATAAATACGCCCTAGTCTTTGGCTAACTCTGAACTACCTGTCTGTGCCGTGCTGTTGGGGTCGGTTTCAAACCATAACATTACGACCCGACCATGACGACCCCAGCCGACACAGACAGAGTTAGGGCAGCGTTGGCGGTCCAGATCGAATTGACCAACGACCACAGCCTACAGTTAGGTGCGGCTGCGGCTGCTGTGCAGGACCTCCGGGCCCAGGTCCAGCTTATTCTGGATTGCCTTGACACTCTGGCCACCCGGCAGACTACCCAGGGTAATCAGCAGGCTGTTATTCTGCACCAGCTACAGGCTCTCAGTGCAGCATTTAACACCCTGTTTTTAACCCCACCTGTCCCAGGAGTCTCAGCCAGATCACCACCCACAGCCGCGGCAGACCCCGCGCCTCCCGACCTCGCACCTCGGGAGCCCCGTCTCTCCGAACCACGTTTGTTCGAGGGTAACTTCGAGGATTGTGCCACATTCATCATGCAATGTGAGTTGGTTTTCCTTCATCAACCCAGCCGATTTTCGTCTGAGGGAGCCCGAGTAGCTTACATGACTAACCTGCTCACAGGCCGAGCAGCACAGTGGGTCACTGCTTCCTGGTCTATGAGGGCCGATTTTTGTTTCTCCTACCCAGACTTCGTGGCAGAGCTCCGAAGGGTTTTCCACCACCCAGCTCGTGGCCAGGACCCGGGAGCTCGGCTGGGCACCTTCCGGCAGGGCAGTGTCACCGACTACGCGCTGGAGTTCAGACTGGCCGCAACCGAGAGCGGTTGGAATGATCTGGCGCTTCATCTCACCTTCCTGAAGGGGCTCAACGACACTGTAAGGGACCAGCTCGCGACCCAAGAGGAGCCAGATTCTCTCGAGGGCCTAATCAGCCTCGCTATCCGCATTGACGGACGCCTCCGGGAGAGAAGGCGTGAGAGAGCACGACTGGGACCCCCAGACATTCCCCAGACCCCCCGTCCTCGTGACCGTTCTGCTGACCGTCCTGCCCCCTCCGTGACTGGTGGTTTTTTTCCCTCCCGAGCTGTCACCGAGGAGGAACCCATGCAGCTGGGACGCACCCGCCTTAGCCCGGCCGAACGGGAGTCCAGGCTCTGGTCCGGCCTTTGTCTCTACTGCGGCCGGGATGGACACCGTATCTCCAATTGCCCTACCCGGCCAAGAGGACCAGGCTCGCCAGGACCCCGGGAGATCCTGGTGAGCCGTTTTTCCTGTTCCCACACCCGTGCACCACCTAACCGTCTGACGAGCGTCACCCTAGCCTGGGCGGACCAGCGGGCGACGGTGGGTGCACTCATTGACTCTGGTGCTGATGGGAGTTTCCTGGATGTTGAGTTTGCCACCCGGGCCAACATTCCACTTGAGGACCTCGAGAGGCCCTTGGAGGTTTTCGTGCTGGATCATCACCGCCTGGCTGACATCACTCAACGCACCTGTCCTGTCCTCCTCACCGTTGCTGGTAACCACGTTGAGAGACTCCAGTTTTTTATTACCAGATCCCCTCTTGTCCCAGTAGTCCTGGGTCGGCCCTGGCTCGCGCTGCATGAGCCCCACATCGCCTGGTCCTCCGGCACCATCAGGGGGTGGAGCTCCTCCTGTCATGCCCAGTGTCTTCAGGCGGTGTCCAGTCCTTCGCCCCGGGGTTCCCCTTATGTCCCTGTCTCCAGCCCCCTCACCGGTTCCCCGTCCCCGGTCCCCCTTTCCGGGCCTCTGTCTCTGTCCCCCTCTCCAGTGCCCCTGATCACCGGCTTCCTTCGGTCCCATCCGGGCAAGCCGAGGCGGGGTAGGTCGCCGGGTGGCTCCCGTGGAGGGGGGGGTACTGTGAGGATTGGTCCATTCCCGCCACATGCTTCAAGGTACTGTGAGGAGGATTGGCTCATTGCCGCCACACGTTTCTAGGTCAATTACCAATTGCCGTCACGCACCTGTCGTTTGTTTGTAATCAGCGCTCCAGAGCCCTTCATATACTCGGGGCTTTCTGTCAATCGTTGTTGGGGTCGTTTTGGATTAACACTGCTGCTGCCTGTTCCCCCCATTGTTGTACCTCGTCTGTTTTTCTTCAGGACGTCTATGGAAGTCACCGCTGTTGTGTTTCTCTATCATCCGTTGGAGCTGTGCCTCGTTGCCCGCTTTGCGCATTTGCGCTTTGGTGAGTTTTTGGAACAAACCTTTTGGATTCTCTGTTTCTGTGTGTTTGGATAACACTGAAGATTTGCCGTTTTTGTTTTGTACTGGACTCAGCTAAACTTGAGTGTTGGTAATGTCGCGGGTGGGGGTATGTGTGTGTCTGTGTGTATTCATGGAGCGGTGGGATCTACCCATGGGCGTTCCCTCTCTTGCGTTACAGGCTGTGCCGTTGGAGGAAGCTGATTGGCTGGCTGGCGCATAGGGGCGGTGCCCTGGAACCCCGCGAACTCGCTCAAAAGGGAGGCGAGTATTGTCAGCTGGGGGCGAGACACAGAAGGACGAGACCCGGAGCAGAGGAGGAAAGAGAAACCAGAGGACGCCGACTGGTGATATTGCTGGTACACACGGCGCTAATACCGCTATTGCTGCTTCCTTGAACGAAAACGGGAGTTGAGAGGACGGTAGCAGAGGACGCAGGGCTGAGAGGACACACGGCTCTTTTTGTGTTTTTACCTTTCCTCCAGTGGAACCAGTTCATAGCGGCGACTGCGGTGTTTCCTCCAGAGTGGAAACGAGTGGAGCTTCAGACCGGAGGGACATTATCGCCACACCGGGCGCCGTGAGTAAAGAACGCAAGACAGTAGAATACGTGCCTAAACAAACGAACTATTTTCCCGAGTGGTAAATGAAGACATAGACGAACGGTGACTGCATTTGAATTAGGAATATTATTAGTGGCGTAAAGCTGAAGATTATCGGAACGGCATACAGTAAAGCCAGTAATACTGTCGAAGACTGGAACCTAGTATTGTGGATTCTCCATCCTCTGTGAACTACCTTTTCTCTCTTTTCTAAATCATATGGAGGATATCTAATCCATTGTGCATTGTGACGAACCCGTGAACGGGGGGAACCTTGCTCTTACTGACTGTGCCTTTCATTGCAGGCACAGTCGGTAACAGTACAGACAGAACAGTTTTTAGCCCGAAGCCGAGAGGGGCTACGGGAGCGGAAGGAGGTGGCGTCCTTCCGGCCCTCAGCTTCGGGCCCCGGTTATCATTAACCTTTTTTTTGTATTGTTTGTAACTCAGCGCTTCCACTGCCCCAGACCTAGGTTACGATATGGGAGGAGTATTCTAGGCCTGGTCACAACCCCTAGCGGTGAACAACACCCACTATCCTATTCAAACCCCCTTAATTTACCGTGTGAACACTTAGTGTGTATTTATCTACCTATATTCTCCCTAAATCATTGGCCGTGGCTCCCCGAGGGATAGTGTGATATCGATGCTTATTTCAGGATGTTTGCAGTGAACCGTGTGGTATAGTGTGATTCTAAGTTGACGTTTGATAGTCATAGACCCGTGTGCAGGGCAGACTCTTTTTCCTTCACGTGTGTAGTGTCTCAGAGGCGGGGATAGGTGGCGTGGGTGGGAGTAACAGTCTGGGGGTGGGTTTACGGGGCATGGAGCACTTCCTCCTTTTAAACTACCTTAGGCTTAAGAGGCGTGGGTATTTTAATCTAGTCTAATAGTGTTTAGGTAGGTTTATGAATTTGTATCTTATGTATTAAAGTATTGCCTGTTTTTCTTAAATAACATTATGTAATAAAGTATTGCTTGTTTTTGCTAAACATTCTCTCCTTGTCTGTCTGTGGTCCTGGGGAATCTGTTGTGGTAGTTCAGCTGAGCTCTTTGGAAAGTACACCTGTGCGCTTGCACTTCCTAGCTGTAGACTGGGGTGCTTTTCATTGGGGTCTGGTGACAGTAACACTGAAGATTAAGTCACGTGTGATTGTACTGGACTCAGCTAAACTTGTGTGTTGGTAACACTGAAGATTAAGTCACGTGTGATTATACTGGACTCAGCTAAGGAGGACTGGACTGCCTCTGTATTCCGTTGGCTTGTTTATTGACCACTCTCTCTCTCTCTCCGTTCCTTCCCGAGTTGGATCCTGGAGTAGCTGCAGAGCCGCAGAGGCAGTGGCGCTACGCCGCTTCACCATCTCAATACCGGGACGATCTGCAGAGCCGCAGACAACTCTGCCAAGAACATTCTCCCCTTTGTTGTTCTTATTGTTATTTTGCTCATTCCTGTTTCAGAAATAAATACGCACTAGTCTTTGGCTAACTCTGAACTACCTGTCTGTGCCGTGCTGTTGGGGTCGGTTTCAAACCATAACAATCTTATTGAATGAATGAGCTGCTGGGAACAGAGCTGGGGACTATTGTGCAAATCATGTAACCGCGGACTATATTTAAACACTGTCACTGTGTGGTTGCAACATGTATGTCTTGACAAAGGTCCTTGTGACCGAAAAACGTCAACTTCACTTTAATAAATCAATAGATTATAATGTCTATTAATAATAATATAATCTTCGGATCAAATAACAAACTCAGCCAAACTCTGTTACAGTGGGTGACAATATTGTCACAAGGAAAGATGAAATTACATACCTGGGTTCCATCCTAGAGGCAAATCTTTGCTGTGACAAGATGGCATCCAATGTAATCAAAAAAGTCAACCAACAAACAAGATTCTTGTACCGGATCTCCTCTCTGGTAAACAAGAATACCCTGAAGACTCTAACAAGAGCACTCATTCAAGGGTACTACGACTATTCTTGCACCTCACGGTACCAAAGCACCTCAAAGGCACTAAAAACAAGATTACAAACATCACAAAACAAACTGGTCAGACTACTGCTTGACCTTACTCCTAGAACCTCACCCCTGCCCATTTTGACAACCTAGGATGGCTTAGAGTAGACGACAGAGTACAGCAACTTGCAATGGGCCTGGTCTACAAGATACACTACACCACTAAGGTACCCATGTACATGTCGAAATACTTCCCAAAGGTCAGTGAATACCACGACCACACCACCAGAGGGAGTTCCACAAATCATGTTAAACCCAGATTCGGCTCAAACAAGGGACTAAACACGTTTCGCAATTATGCCACATCAATGTGGAACGCCCTACCCACAGCCGCAAAAAATTTGAATCCCTACCCTCCTTCAAAACCGCTCTCAAACAGCACCTACGGGAGGCTGCAATTCTAAACTGGCCCCCGTAAATGTCCAAACCCCCCCTCCGCCTCGCCCACCAACCCCCCCCCCCCCCCCCCCCACCATAAAAAGCTGTGGCTCTGTGCCATATTGTATGGCAAAGAAAAGTCATGAGAATACTATGGATAGCTTTCAATGACCAGTAGCCATTGACATTGATGACATCACCATCTGAAAGTTCCCAACATTACAATCTCGTATGTGAGATGGTACACCTGAAAGTGTGGTGACATACCATTCTGAAGTATATGTATATGGTCGTAGGCCTATTAATAAAAAAATATGCTCTACCAAAACTTCTCTTGAATTTTACACAATTTCTAAACAATGCTGTAGTGATGGATGGATAAATAGCTGGGATATTGACAGCCCCCCACTAGATGGCGGTAAAACCCAGCAAACATACATCTACCTTTCAGCATAAATGGACATAATTTGATAGAAGCAGGGATTTGATTTTTACTGTGTTGTACACCATGTGTGGAGTGCCAAATTGCCACAAGCAACATACAACAGAACTATACGGTTCTAAGAATACATTTTACAGAGTTGGCCTATCATATACACACACCGACACACACACCGACACACACAACGTCACACACACACTGACATAAACACACACACCTATACAAACACACACACTGACACAAACACACACACATACCATCACAAACACACACACACACACACACACCAGCACAAACAAACACACACTGCACACACACTGACAAACACACACCGACATAAACACACCAATACAAACACACGCACACGACACAAACACACACACGCACACACCGACACAAACGCACATACCAGCACACACACAATTAGATGCATACTAACTGTCATTGTGAGAAAAAAGTACAAGTTGGTCTCTCCTCTTCATTTCACTGTGAACTCTTTGACATTGGCATTGTCATCATTGCCGATGGATTAGTTCATAAGATACTTTTTAGGAGTCCATAAATACACACCAAAAGGGGCTATAGAAGGGGACATGGGGTGGGATTCTTGCTTGGTCAAGCAAAAAGGTGAAATGGTGAGGTTATGGAACCGCCTGGTCCAGCTGCCAAATGGCAGGGTGACAAAAAAGATTTTTAATTGGGACAGAGCACACGGTCATCCCTGGTCAAGAGAGATGTCTATGATTTTTTTCTTCTACTGACTTGAGTATGATTTTTATGAACAATTTGCAGTGTAAGGTTCACATAATTAAAACAAAATTATCAACAATCCATCAGGATAAGTGGAAGGTGGAGATTTTGAAAAAACCTAAACTTAGAAAATATATTGCAATTAAAAATGAGTATTTTACTGAACCTTATGTAATGTTAAACTTAAAGAGAAGACGGAGGTCTCTGTGTGCCCAGTTGAGGTCTGGCACCCTGCCATTGGCTGTGGAAGTGGGTAGATTCCAGGGTAAACCTGAGGAGGAGCGGTTGTGTGTTCTGTGTGATCTGGGAGTGGTGGAGGATGAATATCATTTTGTTTTTTATTGCCCTTTGTACACCACTTTGAGGAGGGCTTTATTTGAAAAAATAGATTTGTTTTGGCAGTCTGAGAGCTGTATGTTGAGTTGTTTTTTTGTGGAGGACATCTTCGGTTTTGCAGGATTTTTGGAGAAGGCATGGCACCTGAGACAAAACACACTGTATCCTATATAATTGTATTTGAATTCACCTTGTTTTTCTGTTTATTTATTTACATTGAGTACAGCTTGTGTTATATTACGTTTTATTGTATTTTCTTGTATTTTTCTTTTTTTTATGGCCATCTTGGTCTATGTCATTTGTTAAGTAATTGGTAAAGTATATTATTATATACTTATTGTTATGTGTCTTGTAAGCCCATATGGGCTGGGCATACATCTGTATGTAAGACACGAAAATAAAAAATATCAAATAAAAAAAAAAAAAAATCAAAGTTCATCATTTGACGTATTTCCTGGTAAAAAATCATATTCAAATAATTCCACAGGCCATGCGGTAGTTGCTGCCAGGGCCGGACTACTGATCGCTCCAACAATAACCCTCTGGACAACGTGGAGGTCTCTCGACGCAACCGTCCTCTTTTTGGTACGATTCCTTAATTAGAGCCAAAGTCATTAAAAGTGTCCGGATTTTGGATTATTACCTTATCAGCCTCTTTAAGAGATAGCCATGCCGACTGGTAATTGAGTCGGCCCCTCCGACACGCGGGGGATAGGTCGGTGTCCTAGAGAACAACAGGCCACTGATTTTCTCATGGAGTTTCTGTGACTAGGCCCCAGATCTCCTCGTCTCTCTCGCTCTTCCCTTTCCTCTTCCACTATTTGTTCCACCCCAAATGTCTCCTTGCCGGGGCGCATAAATCCAACGGGAAGATCAAAGAGGGGAAGTGCAGGCGACACGTTAATTAAAGATGTTTGTTCTTGATACAGCTTCCGCTTCCCCCCGTTAATGAACAGTCGATTTAGTCCCCATAAAGATGTCTCACGCACACGGGCAGGAAATTGAGGTCCTGATTGGGCCTGTGATAGGAAGTCAGGGAGGGTTATCACAGAGCAGCTGTTGATTGGGCGAACAGCGTGGCGGCATTTGAAGCTGTTGTCGGGGCCGAGCTAAAAGATTCACCTCGTTAAAGTTGAACTTTTGTTCGCAACATTTTAATCCAAGGTACTCCTTTATAAGCGACGGTTTGTTATTTATTTGGGGAAGTGGGAAGCACCTCTATGACCAGCGATGTCCCTCACTCACTCATTCAGCTATTAACTTGGGGTTAGCCACTCTGCCCCTAGGGGCGGATCAGGGGTAATGCGCTTTGTGCCATCTATGACACATGGGCTAGTATCCCCTTAAAATTTTTAATTTTAAATGTTGTACTCTGTTTTTATAATTTGTTATTCTTTTATTATTGTTTCTGTTATCTCCCTGTGAAGTTCTGTGTATTGTTATTATGGTTATTGTATTGTGTTGTCTTGTTTTCATGTGAATAATAAAAAAAATGTATCAAAAAAGAATGGATTGCACGGAGCAAGTTGCACCCTTACTTAAATGTCATTATGAATTGAAGATGGGGGACCCTGATGTAAACAAGACGAAAGTCTTTCTCTGGTCTGCATCCCCTTAACAATTGTGTGTATTGAGCCGTACTGTATTGTACCCATTCTGCAATCTGTTAATACAATTTTCATTCAATCAATCACCGCGCAGATTGATTGATTGAATGGACATTTTATTAACAGATTGCAGAATGGGTACAATACAGTACGGCTCAATACACACAATTGTTAAGGGGATGCAGACCAGAGAAAGACTTTCGTCTTGTTTACATCAGGGTCCCCCATCTTCAATTCATAATGAATTGTAAGTAAGGGTGCAACTTGCTCCGTGCAATCCATTCTTTGTGGATCTGGCCCATGTGTGTCCTTGCACTGGGGAGGGACATGCAGATTTAAGTTGTCATCTTATTTATAGATTTATTTTTATTATTATATGTTGATGTTGATGTTAGAAAATGTTTGAGTGGTGACGTGGAATCATTGCACACACACCATGTGAAGCATACTGCAAAACGGGAAATCGCTATTGGAAAATTAAATCGGGGGGTGATGGTTTTGTTATTTTGCTAATCGAACAAGCAAGATGTTGATGCCTTCCTTATGAGGCTAACATGACTGAAGCTGAACCTACTGTAGCATGGGCTTTTCAGAAGATAGACCTGACGAAGATGGAAGAGAAGTGAATGTTTGCCATAATGTTTGCTTGCAGATTTGTTGCCAGCCAGTAGGCTCGCTAACGCTGCGTGGAGCTATCAGAGACATTTGCCTTTCATTCAAACCCTAGGACGTCTCTGCAGACTTTGACAGACTTTCGAACTGCTCGAATTCCTGAGCCGCTTGATGACCACATAAGGTAAACACACATAAGGGCTGTTATACGGACTGATTTTGTCCTGATTGTTGCTCATATAGGCTACGTGCATGAATGTGTCAAATCAATAATTGACTTCTATTTTAGTCACATGTAGGCTGATACTGTAGAAAAACTTTTTATTTAGATTGTACATTTATATAAGCCTTTTCTAGAACACAGTTGCTTTACAATAAGGAGCGGGGGTAGTGAGACAAACAACATACATACTATAAGATAAGGAATATCTTATCTTATAAGGTGAAGGTGGGTTTTGGGGTGGAATTGGAAAATGGAGACAAACTCTGAGTGCCTCATGTCTTGGGGGAGCTAGTCCCAGATTCCTGGGGCGGCCCTGGATAACGCTCTGTCCCCAAAACTGCAAAGGTTGGACCTGGGAGTGGAGCGAAGGCAGGCTGAGGTAAATCCGAGGGACCCAGAAGGTTGTAATGGGAGAGGAGGTTGGTGAGATATTGGGGGGTTGTGGAGTTGGGGGGGGTTGAAGGGCTTTGTAGGTGAGGATCAGGATCTTATCATTGATCCGGAGGGAGCCAGTGGAGGCCCTTGGGGACTAGGGTGATGTGGTGCAAGGATCCAGTGTGGGTTAAGAGTCACGTTTCCCCAATACAGATTTCCACTACAGCCTGTAGTGCAGGGCTTTTACCATCAGTCTTTCCCGTTGCAATGGAGTAGAAACGCTCGTATACGGTCGCTTTTGCCAGCAGCCGGCCAGCAAGATTTGCCTTTAATCCCAACTGTTGTTAGTGTAGTGAGGTGCGGAGACTCAGCGACATCAGCAGCAGCGCTGCATTACGCCTGATCATGTCAGAGGCCCACAGAGGAGCCATGGGTGGAATATATCAAACACACGCGCGGGCGTGTGTGTGTGCGTGAGTGTGTGTGTGTGCATGTGTGTGTGTTGGCTGTATTAGAGTTAAAGCACAATTAAGTGCAGATCATGCTTGGGTGTAGCTAACAGTGTATTGAGTGAATGAATGAATGAAAATTTTATTTAACAGATTGCAGAATGGGCACAATACAGTACGGCTCAATACACACAATTGTTAAGGGGATGCAGACCAGAGAAAGACGTTTGTCTTGTTTACATCAGGGTCCCCCTGCACTGGGATGAAGGTGGTGATGCTGTCATGTATGCGCGACTGTAGCAAGCTAACACACACCATGAAATAAAATATCAATACCTTGCCTTATAATTTCTCTGAGCTGTAATTAACACAACACAAGGATTCAACGTCCCTGATGACATCACTGGTGGCCATATTCAAACTCATGTACTCTCAATAACCGTCAAACTAAATGAATGTGTGCACAACTGTTTAGAGTAGTTTTTTGGTGAAGTGCCCCTTTAATAAACCCCCACCCCACAAATTACTTGATATCCCAGATGTTTGTTGTTGTCTCGCTGCACGAGTCCTCTTCTTCCAGCTCCTTCATCAACACCAGCACTGAGTCCCAGAGGATTGGCTACAAAACCATCAGATGGCTGGAAACTCAATCCCAAAACCAGAGTCCTCCTCCCCAGGTCTGGACAGCGCCTTAGTGTCTGTGTAAATAGGGAGAACTGTTAGATGTTGTTCCATAAACTTTTACTGCAGTTACACAAACGCACACACACACACACACACACACACACAATGGAGAAATATGCTGTGATGACGATTCTGTACTTCTGTACAGATCAAATATTGCTACAGTATACAGTGCATGAAACGACACAACGCTGTGAGATGTCCTGGTGGTATTAGCAGGCTAAGGCTCGTACCATTACACCCACAACCAGGGGCGTAGCGGGGGGGGGGGGGGGGGGGGGGGGTAGCTTAGGATGATTCCAAAGGCCCAGCACTGGGGGGGGGCCCACATTTTTTATTTATTTTTTTTATTTTTTTTACTAGACATCACTCAGGTGTATTATTGATGCTCTCATTGATACTATGTTTGTTTCTGAAGTGTGTGTGTGTGTGTGTGTATGTGTGTGTGTGTGTGAGATATATAGAGAGAGAGGGGGGGCTTTGGTAGACTATTGCATTGGTCCATTCATTGAAGATGAACGCAATGCGACATCCTTTACTAGGCTCACCCACCAACAGTGCAGGTGCTGAACTGCTGATCCGAATGTATAGGTAAAAACCATATTATGCGTTTTCATCAATAAAAAAATGGCAAAAAAAGATTCCGCTCACGCGCTCGCATTCACTGGGGGCCTACAAATACATTCTTTCATGGGGCCCAGAATCTGGAGCTACACCCCTGCCCACAACACGTGGCTTTGAATCCAGCCGATGACCTTCACTGCTTGTCACCCCTCTCTCCTATCTTTCCTGTCAAAATAATTAGCTCACAAATGGCATCACATCAAAACAGAACAAAGTTTGAATGAACTAAGCTATTTATAGTAGTGCTGTTGACCCTAGGAGGACAACAAACATATTCTATACTCCCGCTGAACTAAAGGTCAGTTATCATAAGATGGCCGAGCTCTAGTGACTAGATCAGGGGTTCTCAAACTTTTTCATACCGTGACCCCATTTTATTTAGGATTTTTTTTGAGGACCCCACACTTAATGTATCGTGTAATTTTAATGGAATTAAGGAATATCAAAATAAAAGCACACGTTGTTGAACTTGATCATGCATATATATTAGAAAATGTAATTACAGCACTATGTTATCAATACACATTTATAAAACGAGGCATATTTAGCCAGAATATGTTGCCAAAAAAATAAAAAAAAATAAATGAATAAAATAATAATAAATGCGAGACCCCACTGTCACCTACCCGCGACCCCAATTTGGGTCGCGACCCGTAGTTTGAGAACCACTGGACTAGATGAATGTTATAGGTCTGCTGGCTCCAAACAGAGTTATCACTGTGTGAGGTCAGTTATCATCGGACCAATGAATCTTATGGCTCTATTAGATTTATTTTCCCAACAGAGTTCTCACTGCGTGTCCATATTCCATAGTACAGAGCGTGAGTCTAATCCATATGTGACTATAGTCTATGAAAGCAGAGTGGGTCATTCCTCCCTGTTTAATATGGTAAATCAACGATTTATTGGTATAATTGCAATCATAGCCTACATCCAGATAGTTCAGTTGGGGTCAGAAATATTTATCTTTTTTTATAAACCGAGCCTCTGCTCCACAAATGCCTTCAAAATAATCTAAAAACAAGCATATTTTACACAGTAAACACAAAACAGATTTATTGGTTCAACGTTAGAGCTGGCAACTCATCCACACTGTAATAAGGGGGTAAATTAATGCATGATGGGAACGACTCATTAACACCCCGCTGTACAACCTATTGGCCGCCGCGTTCGTTGTTTGCTGATACTCCCTTGATGCATAATAAAGCATTTGGTATTCAGAGTGCAAAGTTATTACACTCTATGACACTAATCTGCACACTGTATACTGTGGGGATTCCCCATGTATCATTAACGGTTTGGGACGTGTAGAGACCCATCAGTGCTCCCATGCATCCTGCCGGGTGACAGCAGTGAAACTGATCCACCAGGCAGTGTGCAACCTTTAATTGCAATTATACCACAGTGGAAACAATCAATACCGCCTGCCGCCACCCAACCCCCCTACCCCCCCCCCCCCTCTCTCTCTCCCTGATCAACTCACTACTGTACCTTTCACTTCACTTGCTCTGTGTTTCTCTCTGCTTTCCCAGTCTCTATTCTGCCTATTCATCCCCCCTCTTCTTCTGTCTCCATCTCTGTCTCTCCCTCTCTCTATATATATATATATCTCTCACATCATACATACGCATGGGGGTGATATGGGTTATGGAGAGGGAAGGGAGGGGAGGGGGCCCTGGGTAAACGTAAACGTGGAGCCCTGCTGCAGGGCAGAGAAAGATGATCTGCTGTGGCTCCGAGTGGCTGATTGATCCCAGGGAGTACCGTCCATCCATCTCTGTCCTCCAGAGCCTGCTGCTGCCTCCACCCCCAAACCCCCAGCCCCCCGCCACACCACCCCCACCACGCTGCCCTGGCCTCAGCTGCCCCCCCCCCCCCACACACCACCACCCCACCCACAGCCCCTACAGATGCAGCAGCGATGTAGTCCACTGGCCTGGAACTGGACGCCGGCTTCTCTGAGCTCCACTCCTTGCGAGAAGAGGAAGGCAGGAGAGAGAGGAGAGGTAATTAAGAGCCGTCTCGCCCTGATGTTCTGTCCCGTCACACGGCTCCGGCTGCAGGACTGATGTTCTGTCCCGTCACACGGCTCCGGCTGCAGGACTGGTCTCGCCCTGATGTTCTGTCCCGTCACACGGCTCCGGCTGCAGGACTGGCCGCTGGTTGTCATAGAAGGGATTCATTAGGAATTCTAAGAATGCATTATGACGTCGCACATAACGTCTCTTTAATCACAGGAGGTTCCATTAATAAGGGTTTCTCAAAAAAGGAATGTATCTAATTAACCTTAGATGACCTTTGAGAAACCAAATGAGGAAAGAGATAAGTAAAAGAATAACAGAAAATAAAGAAATATAGGGTTAAGGCTAAAGCCCCCCCCCCCCCCCCCATAAGGAATAGGGCTATGTCTAATTAAAAGATGTGAATAGAACAGCAAGACAGCTAGTGTAGTCATTATTTGTTAAAGGAACACGTCAATATTATGGGAAATGTGCTTAGCGTCTTCTCCAGAGTCAGACAAGAAGATATACCAATTTCCACTCTGTGTTCAGTAGAAAGCTATTCGGCTGTAAGCTAGCCTATTTTAGCACAAATTAATGAAAGCAGATACGGAGTGGCTAGCCTAGGCGTTGGCCAAAAACGCCTCTCCCAGAGTTTTAGGCTAGGCTAGCTGATCCATATCCACTTTGATTAATTTGTGCTAAGCTAGGCTAACTTGCAGCCGGATAGCTTTCTACTGAACGCACAGAGAGGAAATTGGTGTCTATCTTCTTGCATGATTCTGGAGAGGACGGTAAGCGCATTTCCCATAATGTTAGCGCGTTCCTTTGAAGCAAGCATGTTTCCACTGTGCCACCCATTTATACCTGTCATCTGCTGTCTGTCAGCCTAATTATTCCTAGTGGGGGGGGGGGGGGGGGGCATGACTGTTAAGTATGTCAATTAGCATTGTGTTACAAAAAGAATGTCAATCAATGAAGTGTGATAAAGAAAAAAAACTTGCTAATTTGCTCGCTAGAAGAACTTGCTCATTTGTAGGATAATGTGTCACCAGGCCTATGAGACACCAAAGGCAATGGTGGAAGCCAGATACTGTGTGCTGCTGTGAGGAACCACTAGTGTAGTCAGATTGGTCCATTTGGTGCCTGGAACGCTTTGTGCCAGAGTTTGAGCAGTGACATTAAACAAACCTTTGTTTTCTCAATTCATTGTGTGTTCTGTCAATTATACTTCCATCATTGACATCTGGGAGTATGTGGACAGAGAGGCAGAATGCTGTCTTGGAGCATCATCTGTCTCTGCAATGCGACCCTGTGCATTACTGCAGCCTAACGGCACATTATAGAAATGTAACAAGGTAAAGAGCAGACATCAATCTTACTTACACACTAAACAGAAAAAAGTTATATATTTCTTTTTTTTATTACATTTTTACAATGGTAATGTTTGTAAACACTGGAGTTCTCAAACCCCTCCCTCTTTTATTGACCCTCCAATCAAAACGGTTGCTTCTCTTGGACAGGTTGTCCGAGGGAAGCAACAGTTGTGATGGGAGCATTAAGAAAAGAGGGTGGGGCTTGAGATAGGTCAATTATAATGTATGATGGGTTGTGAACGTTTGGTAAACAATAACAACACACACACACACACACACACACACACACACACACACACACCCTCTCTCTCACTCACACACATACACATACACACACACACACACACACACACATACACACACACACACACACACACACACACACACACACACACACACACACACACACACACACACACACACACACACACACACACACACACACACACACACACACTCTCTCTCTCTCAGTGTGTGAGGAGGAATTGGTGCTAGATTGAGAAGGGGCTGTCTCTCAGAGCGAGATCAAATTAATGAAAGTTTATGGAATATAGAATGGACATTCATACACAGCAACGCACCTCTGAACAAGGTGTGATAAACATGAAACAATCTTTTCCTTGGCATGAAATGGGAAATAGTAATAATTAGGGGTGGGAATAGCCAGAGACCTCACGATACGATACTATCGCGATACTTGCGTCACGATACGATAGTATCGCAATACTAAATACATCGCTATACGCTGAGTATTGCGATATTAATAATGCGATATTTTATAAAAAAAATTGATCAAATTTTATTTATTACCTTTTTTCAACTGCAAAGTAAAACTTTGTCAACATGTTTTTTCTAATAAAATAAAGTTCAGTCTGTTCATCTCACTTCAATAATTTGTATTGCAGAACATGGTATTTTCTCAAGCAGACAGATGTAAACACTGTAATCTGTGTTGCATGTACCTGACAAACTGAACTGTTTGTATTACAGTCATATTCCAACTTAACTGAATGCACATGTGTGTGTGTGTGGACTACTGTACTATTACAGGTATTGAAAGGAACAATGCAACTTCCTTATATATTTATGAATAATTAAATATCGATACAGTATCGCCACGCAAAGTATCGCGATACTACTATCGATTAGGATAAAAAAAGAAGGTAGGCCAGCTGTATTATACAAACTTGCATACAACTTTGTCTCGAGGTTCCACAAGTTGATCAAAATCCTAAGTATTTCTTTTTTTTTATCTATTTTTTTGTTCTCACTTTTTTCTGTATTTTTCTCCCATCCCAATTTAGTCGTTATGCCAATTCCCTTCCTAGTCGTTGCGCGCATTGCCCCACTGTCGGCCTAGGGAGGGTGAAGGCTACCACATGCCTCCTCCGATACATGTGGAGTCAGCCAGCCGCTTCTTTACACCTGACAGCAAGGTGTCTCACTGGGGGAATGTAACGCATGCGGAGGTTCACGCTATTTCCCCCTCGATCCCCACCCTGCTGAACAGGCGCAGTTTACAACGACCAGGACACACACATACCCCGCCGGCTTCCCACCCGCGAACACTGCCAATTGTGTTAGTATTGTATTATTATAAAAAAAAAATCATTCAAGAACGGACAACGTTGGAAGATTGCTCTATAAGATCTTGAGAAATACTGTACCACAAACAATCTAGATGGTGCATTTGTCTGTTTACTGATAAGGAGTCCCGCTGTTAAAGATCTGCTAGGAGAGAGAGGGAATAAAATATAAAATGGATGGATGGGGTTGTAAGGCAATAGTTCTATATATAGAGAGAGGCATGCTATTGTAGTATTCTATTGAGAGAGGCAGACTAGGACAATCTAACTATAAAGGAATCTCTTGTTTGTGCCTCCGTGTCTATCCTTCAGCTTCACGCTCAGCAGGTGTATTGCTGATGACCCAGGAGAGCAGGGTTTGTTATCGAACTTGGTGCCATTTGGCCAGATGGTGGCGCTATAACAACAGACTTTACGTTTTGGCGTGTAACCCTTGAACCATCCATCCAATCAGCTTTACGTTTAGCGGTTCTTTGGTCATAGACCTGTTCATATGACCTGAACTCCTGAGTAAACAAAATAGGTTAGCCAATTTATGAGTAGACTAATGTAGTCTTGTTTATTATGTAACGCTGTGATGCACGCCAACAGGGACTCGTCCAAACCCTGTTGGCGTGCATCACAGTCACGATAGGGGCTAATGTAACGCCAGTCATCAAGCGAAAGTAGCATTGAATCAAAAGCCAAGGGATGCAGGGACCGCTGAAGATTATACTAGGTCGGATAGTTCAGCAAAGTTATGTCCTATTCATCAATCTCACAATATTCGCTAACGTTAGACAGATGGAATACAGCCTTCCATCTAAAAACATAAATGAAAACTTACCACAATCATGGTAGCCATAATAACTTCAATCGGTTCGGATCCTTTGAATCAAACGAAAATGTAAACACTGACCTCGACGTTAGAAAAAGTAGCACTGAGGCGGTTAGGTGGCCGAGCGGAGATTGCGTTCGTCACCAACCCCGGAGCTGTGAGCTGGATTCGCCTGTTCGAATCCAGCTCACAGCTCCGGGGTTGTCACCAGCTTGGCTGGCCGTCTGCACCAATACAATTGGCTGTATTGGAGGGTGGGAGAAGCTGGCGGGGTGGGTCCGGGTCGTTGCAAACAGCGACTCCTACAGTTCGGTCGGGGCGCCTGCTAAGCGCGGATAGGACTTGAGGGGGATAGTGTGGTCCTCCCACACGCTACGCCCTCTCGATGAGAATCCGCGAAGGTGAAAAGAAGCGGTGATTGGCTGGACGTGTGTCGGAGGAAGCACGTGGTAGCCTCCACTCTCCCAGATGATCTGACTGTGGGGGGTAAGTGCGCAGCGACCAGGAAGGGACTGGGAATTGGCATACGACTAACATTGGGATGGGAGAAAATCGGAGGAAAATGGAGGGGGAAAAAGACAAATAAAAAAAAAAAAAAAAAAAAAAGTAGCACTGGTGACGTGAAATCACTGCGCCCAGACAGGAGTGGTTAGGCAAAAAAAAGGTATATCTGCTTAGAAAACGGAAATGTCTAATTCAATCATTTTTATTTTGTATTTCTCCACGTGGGCAATACACAGGTCACAACATGTTTACAGGAACGTTTTGGAGTAGTATTTTGATTGTATTTGGAGTGTATTTTCATGACTGTTGGGAACTCTGCTTAATGTACAGTAGGACCTACTTCCAGTGATGAAGCTAAGCTAGGCTAACGGTCCAGGCGTTCCCTAAGCCTAATGCATGCAGAGAGACAAAAAAGGTATGTATCTTCTTGTCTAACTCCAGGGAAGATGTTAAATAAGCTAATTTCCCAAAATGTTGGAGTGTTCCTTTAAATAGTTGTAAACAGAACAAATCTGGTTTTAGTCCAAACTTAAAACATCCAAAAGTAAGAAAAAAAGTTTTTCAAAGTTCAAATCAGATTCATGTGACAGGCTTAAAGATCCCCTCTCTTCTCTTTCACATTATTCCCCTGGAGAGGGAGAGCCTCTCTGCACTTCCCTGAAATCTGAGTTGCATGTGTGATGTCACTAATAGGTAGAACCTTTCATGATCCAATATGTGATAACTTGACACCTTTAGCTTCAGCATACACAGAAACCGGAGTAGGTATTGACATGGCTTGAAAGAACACAAGCTGCTGACTTGGATTTCCTAGTAGATAGCAATGGCTGATTGTTGCTCATTTGCATATTCATCTGTCCTCAAGGAGGGTAAAGGTGTAGAGATTCTGCTAAGTCATTTTCAGTAGTTTATTTAACATCTTACAATAAATTATGCAGATTTGCTCTTGGATGCCCTTTTACAACTCATCACTGTCTAATGTATGAAACACTGAATTTGCCCTCTCCCACATAAGAAGACAGCGCCACTGGTTACAATTTATTTTCAAATGTATTCATCTTAATTATCCGCAATATCTAAAACAATACTTGACTCCATATTCTTCCAATTATTATTTAAGGCATTCTAGCCAACTCTATTTTTCCATACCTATACACTTTCAACACTCTCAAAAGCAACAGCCAAGAAAGCCTTTTTGTTCAAAGCCCCTTCTGATTGGAATAACTTACTTGCAAATACTCGTTCCATCTCATCTTTTTATTTATTAAAAAATGCGCTGTCTTCTTACTTTCATAGTACATGTACATGTTTTTAGTTGATCATTTCTAGTTTATCATTTATATACTGCATACTATCATGACTTTCACTACTTATCTCGTACGAAGTAACGATCCATTCCTATCCTTGCTTGATTTGTGTTTTGTTTTGTTTGTCCTGTTTATTTTGTGATCTTGTATGTTGGTTTACTTATTTTGTAATGTCATTTCTCATTTGATTTTGTTGTTGTAGACTGTTTCGATGTCCAATGTTTTTTGTGTGTTTATTTTTTCTGAAAATGTATATACATTGTATTGTGTTAGGAGCCCCTCAAAAACGAGATGCTACATCTCAAGGGGTTATTCCGAATAAAGAATTTTAATAACAATTTATTGGGAAAAACATTTATAGAAATTGTTATTCAATATAGAAAATGTTTTAAGGATTTAAAATATATCTGGAGGGGATCTTTAAGCATAAGCTGTAATGTCTCTTCTTTAAAATGTCTTCTTTTAAATCATGGCCCAAGGCTTTCCAGTTTCCATTTGTTTGTGGTGATCACATGGGTTCTCAGTGTTCCTGAGCTTGTAGCTGCTGTCTTTCATATATTCACACAAGGGAGTGTTTTGGGTCCGCTCCTCTTTCTACTGTATATAAATGACCTGAAAGCAGCTTGCTCATGTGACCTTTTTTTATACGCAGACGACTCCGCCCTACTAGTGTCTCACAAAGACAAAAAAGTGGTTGAGCAGACATTGAGTGCAGAACTAGAGAAGGTTAGCGACTGGCTAGGCCACAACAAGCTGTCCCTCCACGTGGGGAAGACTGAGTCAATTTTATTCGGGTCAAAGGTCAGGCTCAGAAAATCGCCAGGTTTTAACATTAGAATAGGAGATACTGTTCTCACAGACAAAACATCTGTGAAATATCTCGGTTGCGTCCTGGAAAACAGCTTATCAGGGGAAAGCATGGCTCACCAAGCACTTACAAAGATAAATAACAGGACTAGATACCTAGCCAGAATCTCTCATTTTTTAGATCAGTCAGCGATGAAGATTCTTGCTGGAGCTCTCATACAGTGTCACTATGACTATGCGTGTGGCTCCTGGTACAACAGTGCCCCCAAAAGTCAGAAAATAAAACTACAGACATCACAAAACAAGCTAATCAGGGTAATACTAAGGCTACCTGCTCGAACCCACCTTGACCCATCTCACTTTGAGGTCATGAGATGGCTTAAGGTGGAAGACAGAGTAAACCAGATAGGGATGTGCCTAGTTCACAGAATAGTGCATGGGGTAGTGCCAGTGTACTTTAACAATTACTTCAACCGAATCAGAGACACCCATGCTTACCAAACAAGGCGCAGCTCAACTGACTTTGTGCCAGTCAGATTCAGGAGCTGTATGGGAAAGGAGTAATTTTTATATTCAGCAGCTGTCTTTTGGAATAGTCTGCCCAGTGAACTGAAAACCATAGACAGTGCCGTTAGATTCAAGTCCAGCCTGAAGACATGGCTCAAAAGGGACTATACCTAGTCACTTAGCTTAAGGCACCCTTGCATGTTGTATGAGTCTGTATGTATATAAATGTTAAATGGTATATGTGATGTGTTGTGATGTCACGTTTTGTATGATGCATGTGTTAAGCATCACATTCCCCCACCCCCCTACAAGGACCACAATGGAAATAAGCTCTGAGCTTTTTTGTGTTACATCCTTGGCAGTATATCCCGACTGTGCTCTTCTGTCACATGTTTATTTTTTATATTGTCAAATAAAGTCATTAATTCATTCATTCAAGTAAATACACTCTTTTGGAATCAGGTCACTTAAACATACCTGTCTCCTGAAAGGTTTTTGTTTCACATTATGTATTTGTTTGCAGGGACAAGGCACATTAATGATCATTTCTGTAAATGTTGGGCCGGCAAATTTTCATCAGAACTTTGCTTGATGCTGCTCCCTAGCGGGCCAGTGTACACTACAAACTAGGGATGGGCATTTTTAAGAAGAATCCAGATCGATTGATCGCATGCTATACTCGAGTGATCGTGTATTACTCGAAAAGGGGGAAAAACGTGAACTAAAATATATATTTTTTAAATTCTTTTATACATATATATATATATTTTTACTTAATTTTGTTCATTCACGTATATGTTTAAGCCAGGAAACCAACAAACAGTTATAATCTTACACATACATGTAAGTTTATCTGGAATAACAAACGCCCGAGAATCAAAAGAGCTACCACTCAACGTAGGAAACAAGATGGGGGCCTCGCAATCCCTGATTTTAAGCTTTATTTCTGGTCCTTTTCACTGAGACCTCTGATGTGCTGGCTAGACCCTGTAGATGCTGTATCTTGGCGCTCCTTAGAAGCGGCGGCGGTCTCACCGCTAAGATTACAGGATGTAGTATACTCCACTATCCCTATTTCAAAATGCAGACTAAGATATATGGACCGATCATAACTCACGTGATCCAAACATGGCGTAATGTACAGAAGTCGTGTGCAGTTAAATGCCCATGGCACCTGGACTCTCCAATTTTTAATAACCAGCAACTACTTGTTGGGCACAAACCGGTTAGTATTCCTCAATGGCAAAGGAGGGGAGTTTATACTCTGGGGGATATTTATGATAAGAACGGCCTTCGAGCGTTTCAGGACTTAAAATAATTTTATGATCTTCCCGGTGAGTCCTTCTTTCTTTACCTTCAACTAAGGTCAGCGCTGAGGGCGCATGGCGTGCCGTTGGCTCAAGCTTTGCACCCACACCCCTTCCTCAGGCTCATAGTGGACAGGACGACCTCCAGAGGGTTTGTCTCAGACTTTTATACGCTCTTAATTCAATCCACGTATAAAAATGTATCATTGGATACAATCTGCCGTGGGGATATCCCGGAGTTGGACCTGGAGTTTGACTGGGATGAGGTTTGGACAAATGTGGCAAAAGTGAATATCAGGAAGGCAGCAGGTCCGGACGGCATCCCCGGCCGCGTCCTAAAAGTCTGTGCCGACCAACTGGCCCCAGTATTCACTGACATATTTAACCTGTCCTTAGAACAGGCTGTCATCCCCACCTGCCTGAAGAAGTCCACTATTATCCCTGTACCCAAAAAATCCAAGCCTGCTTGCCTCAACGACTACCGCCCTGTAGCTCTCACCTCCATAGCCATGAAGTGCTTTGAGAAGCTAGTAAAGGGCTACATCTGCTCCTCCCTCCCCATCAACATGGACCCCCTGCAATTTGCATACCGCCCCAACAGGTCCACGGAGGACGCCATAGCCCATGTGCTGCACACAGCAGCATCACACCTGGACAAGAGGCAGGGGAACTATGTGAGAATGCTATTCATCGACTACAGCTCGGCATTCAATACCATAGTCCCCTCCATACTCATAGCCAAGCTCAGGGACCTGGGCTTGAACTATGACCTCTGCCAGTGGGTCTTGGACTTCCTGACTGGCAGACCCCAGGTGGTGAGAGCAGGCAACTGCACCTCCTCATCCATCACCCTCAACATAGGGGCCCCCCAGGGCTGTGTTCTGAGTCCCCTCCTCTACTCCCTGTACACACACGACTGTGTGGCTCAGCGGAGTAGCAATACAATCATCAAATTTGCTGACGACACAGTGGTGGTGGGCCTGATCTCTGCCAACGACGAGAGGGCCTACCTGGAAGAGGTCAAGGTCCTGGCGGGATGGTGCCAGGAAAACAGCCTCTCCCTGAACGTCAGCAAAACAAAGGAGATGATTGTGGACTTCAGGAGGTCGGGGGTCAAGGACTACAGCCCCCTCAGCATCGACGGGGCACCGGTTGAGAGAGTCAACAGCTTTAAGTACCTCGGAGCCTACATATCCGAGGACTTGACATGGACCACACACATTGACAGTGTTGTGAAGAAGGCACGACAACGCCTCTACTTCCTCAGGCACCTAAGGAAGTTCCAAGTCAGTCAGAAGATCCTTAAGAACTTCTACTCATGTACAATAGAGAGCATCTTGACCGGCAACATCACCTCCTGGTTTGGGAATAGCACTGCACAAGACCGAAGCAGACTACAAAGAGTGACACGTTCAGCCGAACGCACAATTGGAGGGGGGCTCCCCACCCTCCAGAACATTTACAACAAGCGTTGCAAGGGCAAGGCTAAGAGAATCATTAAAGACTCCAGTCACCCGAACAACTGCCTCTTTGAACTGCTGCGGTCAGGCAAGCGATACCGGAGTCTCAAGGCGAGCACAGAAAGACTCAGAAGAAGCTTCTATCCCCAGGCCATCAGGCTGCTAAACGAACAATGAATGAACACTACACAACAACAACCACCAAACGCACATAGCACACACATCCACACGCACACACTCACTTTAAACAAACACACTGTAGCACCCACTCCACACACTTTATAGCACACACCCACTTTAAACAAACACACTGTAGCACCCACTCCCCACACTTTATATTTATTGATGAAGGATTGCACTACAACTCGTACACCTTACTGTAAATTGTACCTAAATTGTACCTCATCCCATTTCTGCTTTGCACTAGATAGTACTGTACATTAGTACACTGCATAGTATTGTATATTATATGGTAACTCAGAACATTGTACATATGTCTATACCGAACACTGTGACCTCATTTTCTTCTTCTAAATTACATGCTATATTATGTTATTTGATACTATCTTGTCTAGCACAGTCTCTGGAGCGTAACAGTAAGAAGCATTTTGTATGAAAGTATTCTGTACTTCTGTATGACAACTATTAAAGAAACTTGAAACTTGAAACTCCTCCCGCAACCCCAATCACCAGCAAATTAATTTTAATTATATTCATAGGACCTATCTTACACCTATAGGAAGCTATTTGCTATGGGACTGGTAACCGACTCTCGGTGCACTTTGTGCTCTCAAAGGGCCACTGGCACTTATATGCATATGTATTGGGATTGCCCACCAGTAGCCCGCTTCTGGATGTCAATAACGGACAAACTTTCAGATCTATGTGGCTTAACAATCCCATTCACAGCTGTTACGCTACTCCTGAACGATATAACAACACTACCCGCGTCCGTACAACAAAAAAGGGTTATCCTAGCAGGCGTCACAGCAGCGAAGAAGCTGATAGCATTGAGATGGAAGGAGCCTGAGAAGCTCACAGTGATTAACTGGTCCCTAACACTGATGGATGTGATTTATCTTGAGATATCCACGGCGTGGGTGATTGGGGTGGGGCAGGCTGGGATTGAACTGTGGGTCGCAGCAGCTGAAAAGGTCAGAACCGCCGTGTGCGGCTGAGCGGGGTTGGGGTGCTTGTCCGGGGGAGTCTGGCGGTCTTGTGGGAGGGGGAGGAGGAAATGTCTTGTCTGTCTTGTCTTTTGTGTTGTCCTCTTGACTTTAACACTTTGGTTGCCTAAGGTTAAATTAATGATATACCATAGATTGCCAGCGCTATTTGTCTATGGAGAAAGTCCCCTTCTTTGCAGGGCTATAACTTTTTAAATTCTATTGCTACATTGCCATTATTAGGGCCCATTCAAAGTCCTATATGTATTGTTCATTGTGTAGCAACGTTAAACTTTTTCATTCACATATTCATAGTAAAGTATGGTCTAATGTATAAGTATGTTTTCATCTCTTTCTGCAGCTTTCTCCAGAACGTGATATATAGCCCCAAATGCATTATATTGATGATGAAATACAGTTTGATGGCAATCAGCGCGATATAAAAAATGCCAACTAGACGTACTTCTAGAAGTTACTACACGTCATCTGATGTTGACCGGATGGGCGAGGGGGCGTTTATAATTCCGTGGGCAGCGTTATACCAATCATCTAATGTGGGTCAAATGTTGATAATATCAGTTATTATCGAAGACGGTAACGTTACACGCTGAAACTCACCCCAGTCTCCGCGCGCCGTTGGGCGATCATCGTCGAGTAGAAATTTTATCATTATGGGATATATTATTACCCGGTCCATCTCCAGCTTGTATAATGGTATATACGTCCAAATCATGTTGTTTATCGAGTTATTGGCAATCGATCGCTATGTAGTGTGACGAGCTAGAGTGCCGGAACCTATACCGAGTGCCCGGAAGTAATATGGCCGACCAGCAAAACCTCTACTGCGCTTCCTGTTAAGCGGTTGCGCCGATCGGCCACCAGATGGCGCTCCTGAACCGCCAGAGAGCTCAGTGGGTCCTGCTGGTGGATCTCAGGCCAGCGGAGGGACATTATGAATCCGATCGCAGATTTTTGAAATATTGATATAAGGACGCTGTACAGCGTCCCCCGGCAACTTTAGCATGGCCAGGAAAGACGTCTAAAGACGGGTCCCGGCAGTCAAAGTGTTAACTGGGGGGATTTTATTGGGGGGGAGCTATTTTGCTATTTCTTCACTATTTGGGCACTTTTACACGGTTCCTGTGAGTCTATGGAACACCTCTGTAGGTTTTTGTTTTTCAAGAAGGTTCATTGTTTTGTATTTCTATTCGGGTACTCAAAAGCAGCGTTTTTCTACCTCATGACCTTAAGCCGTTTTGAGGCTGGGCTCCAACCACTGTGTGGCCCGGTGGCAACTGCCACATTGTTGTGCAGCTGGGAAATCTCTGACATCACTGATATGCACATTTTGAGATGACTCAGTTCGGTGAGGGTGAATGTTGTGAGGGGAATTGGAAGAATACGCCTTTATGAGAATTAGAGACATACGTTTTATTAATATAGGGCCACACGGCCAGGAAACGGTGCTGAATACTGGGAAAGGCCATTTATGAGATAGTACCCCTTTAAATTTAAAGTGTTGTACTCCGTTTTCTTTTATTTTTATTTTTTTGTATTTTTTGTTTTTATTTTTTTTTAAACAAACACATAAACAAACATGACAACACACGATAAGATATACAAGCATTAGTTGTCAGTGCACATCCAATGAAATCACATTTTAGTTAATTGACTTATATAGGATATACCCTTAATACCTGTTATCTAAAAACCTACACACATATGCTCCAGCTCGTACCCCCCCCTTCCGGACCCCCCATTGGATAATCCATCCATTTTCCCTCGCTCCTAACCAGACATTACCATTATATGCTAGCTTTTATTTTCTCCACCACTTCTAACCACAATGTCATTTTGGATTCATTGAGACCCAAAATTCTTGCTGTAGATATTTCTTGATAGATCACATCGAGATATGTAATAATCCAGACCTTTCGGCAAATTTTTTCCCGGTTGGAACCATCGTGATGCTATCAGCTTTTTAGCCACTGTGATACCCGATAAAACCAATCTCTTTAGCTGTGGATGTACTGCACACTCAAAAACATCATTCAGCAGTACAGAGGGGTGTACAGGTATATTCCAAGTTAAGAGATTTGATAGTTGCTGGGTCACCTCTTTCCAGAATATCTTAACTGGTGGGCAGTCCAGTACATGTGCATAAATGTCCCCTCGTCCCCATTTGTACATAAGGAGCATTTGGAGTCTTGTATAAGACCCATTTATTTCAGTCTTATAGGAGTCAAGTATGTCCTGTGAATATAGTTAAGATTGATTTGTTGATGATCCGGGTTCCTTGATGTGAATCGAATATTTGCCCAGGCTTCTTGCCAATAAAAATCACTTTCCAGGTCTGGTACAGTATATCCCTCCTCCAGACGGAGTCTAGGTGGAGGTTTTCATATGAGGACGTTAGTAATTGATGATAAAAATCTGAAACAAAACCTCTTGATGTCTCTCTTTCATAGAAGAATTTGTGGTATCTGTGGTGTACAATTGGTATATTTAATGGAACACCGTGAGCCTTCAAACATGCCAATAACTGAGCGTAAAAGTAATATGTGGACTTGGTGAGATTAAATTTTTTGCGTATTTCATTGAAATGAGTGTATGCCTTGCTTTTCCCATCTAGGGAATCTTATAGGTTGTTTTCCTATCCAGAGTGCATTGTTATTGAATAAGGGAGTATGATTATGCCATTTATGTAGGGTCGAATATTTTTTTTTTTTGTGTTTCGCGCCATATCCGGATCGCATGAGTGATTATGGGGCCAAATTTCCGTTCGCATTGCTTAATTGGTAATTTGGTGTATACTATGCCCTTCAGCTTATGTGGAGCTACTATATTTTCTTCTAAATTTCTCCAGGATACTAATGCTTGGGGATCAAACCATGTTGTTAGTGGTCTTAAAGTGTACGCCTTAAAGTAGTGGTAGAAATCTGGAAATGACATACCTGCCATACCTCCTTTTTTTATTTTTTATAATTTGTTATTTCTGTATTATTATTGTTTCTGTTATCTCCCTGTGAAGTGGTTATTGTGTTGTCTTGTTTTCATGTAAGTAATAATAAAAAAAAATTGATAAAAAAAAGAAATCTTACACATACATGTGAAACAAATATGTAAAAAAAGAAAGAAAAATTATTTAAGATCGATTTTTCTCATAGCTACGATTACTCACGCCCGTCCCTACACAAACACAATGAAAGAGCTGTTTTGTATGCTAAGGTTAGCTAACTGACTCTGGGGTAGCATCAAGCTAAACAGTGGTTCATTTTTTGCCACAAACAGATGCAAAGTCAATGGGGTTGAGCTCCTGGCTGTACGAGCTGACTGCGGCTCATTTAAATTTACTTTATGTGCACATTGGAGTAAATCTCACTGAGCCTCAGTGAGCTTGTACAGATAGGAGCTCGACCCCATTGACTTTGCATTGGTTTGTGGCCAACTAACCAGAGCTAGTATGAAGAACAGCTTGGGTTGCGCTGAGAAAGGATTCTACCAATCAACATCAAGTAAGAAATAGGGATAGGGTTAAAAAAAGACAAATCTGAACTGTCCCTTTAATAGCCACACTCAATACACACTAGTCATGGTGAGGTGCCTTGGAGTGTAGCTTTGGCAAAGGCAGCCATTTTGTAAGCCAGCCCCTCATACTGTCATATGCACTGGATGAGGATGTAGCAGCCATCCAATACGTGTCTCCTCTGATGCCAGAACAACCATGCAGTCTCTTGCCAGCAGTCAATTAACACAGTCATCTGCAAACTTGTTCATTTCCCTGGTAAACATCAACAGGACCTCCCTTTCCCTGTCATTCCCTCACTCTTTTTCTACTCAATTATGTCAGTGAAGACAAATCCGTCTGTCTCCATTCTAAAGAGCGTTTACTGGTTTTATACAACGTTTGCCTCTTCAGTCTCATCCTCTTGACTGTTCCACAAAACCAACTGTATGATTTATAGCTGCTTCTGGTGAAGTTCACTCCAGCCAAAAGGCCTCAGTGAATCATAGGAGGGACTTTCCCCCCTAATGTTTACAGATATTCTGATTATTCTATGATTATGATTATGAGCTGCTTTACTCTCGCTCTAGCCTATTGGCAAAGGTCAACATCGACAACCAAAATGAGCAGTATAATGGTATTTGAAAATTATGTGGAGGGGGGGGGGACAATACAAACTCATTTTGAATTAATTATCTCTATGAATGCTGTTCATCATCAGCTATAAAAATAAATAAATAAAAAAGTAGTTGGCAGTAAGTTCATTTTCAATTATCTCTTCAATGAAAAATGTGTTCTTTCAAGCGAGATTATATAGGAATGTGCCACGTGTACCAATTTAGTTGAAGCCATATCTCACTCATGCAGTGGTACAATACAATTTACTTTTGCCCTCTTGGATGAAAGCATAGTTGTGCAAAACTATAGCTATAGAATAGCAATGAAATGAGCATGAGAGAGAGAGAGAGAAAGAAAAAGAGGGGAGAGAGAGAGAAAGAGCACGACATTGTTAATGAAAAGAAGTTAGGATTCATTCCTTTTCAAAGCCAATTCTAATGTTCTTTCCCACCCCTCATGAGACTGGACACCTGTGCAAGGGAATAACGTAAAGTCTATACTGTCCATAGGGCTATGCCTATGGAGTATGCTACACTAAAATACTGTATTAATAATAATAATAAGGGGCCTTTAGTCACTTTAGTGACAAGTCAAGATTTTGGAACCATTAGTAGGGCCCTACTGGAGGATCTCGTGCAGCGCTCAGGCTCATAGGGAGTTAGCAGATCACAGATGGGCAGGAGCCTGGCCATTCAACACTTTTAAAACAAGCAGTTACATCTTAAATGCACAGATAACCAGTAAATGGCAGCAGTGAATTAATCACTGCAGGTCCATTCAACTGCAGGTCATTTTTGGATATCAAGTTCAGCAAGGCAGGACATAATACAAGAAACATCGGTGGTACCAGGCTTTAACAGGACAAACAATTGGGTGTCATCCGCGTAGCAATGGGAATCGATGCGATGTCTGTGCATGATTTGCTCCAGGAGAAGCATGTATAGTGAATAAGAGGGGACCAAAAATAGACCCCTGGGGGACTTCTTCAGATGGCTTATTAAGACATTGTGGTCCACTGTGTCAAAGGCTGAGCTGAGGTTAATGATCATCAAAATGGAGTACAGGCCTATGTCGGCTGCAAGCAGTAAGTAACCAGTAAGTGACCAGAGCAGTCTCAGTGCTATGTAGACATCAGACATCAGATTAAACAATTTTTTTTTTAAATAAATCAATTGAGTGGAGACAATGGTCCTCATTCTCGAATATGTCCGTAAGTACCGTTGTAAATATCTTGGTAAAAATGTTGTACCAACGTATGAAACAGTCTTCGTAGGTGGCCAGAATAAATGCATAAATAGTTGGTGATTGTGTTAAAGTCAATTCTAGACATCGTTGGAATTAAATAATTATAACAATAATAATACAACAATATTTGTATCATTAACAATTACATTTTACATTTATAGTCATGACTCAACGAACCATGACCAAAAATAAATAAATAAAAAAGATGCACTCAGCGCACACACACAGTTCTACAGTATGACTTCCATATATTTCCTAATAAAACAATAATATCAGCCTACTGTAATGATTCATTACGCAAGGATATACAGTGTGTGTGTGCGCTGAGTGCATCTGCCTTATCATCACCAAGCCGTGTCTCGGACATGGTTTGTTGAGTCATGACTATAAATGTAAAACGTAATTGTTAATTATACAAATAGTGTCGTATTTATTATCATTCTAATTATTTAACTCAATGGAGGCCAAACCCGAGATAAGTCGGGTTAACTCGCCATGCGTTGGCTGCCAGACCCGAGATATCTCGGGTTTTGGTCTTTTATTCAATATTTGTATTCATTATTCATCCGCAGACCTTGGCATTACCATAGGGAATGAGTCTGAGATCGTTAAAGTGCAATACCGGCCGCATCCAGCTAGACGGCGGTATCGAGCACCCTTTGAAACCTTATATCTTGGCCTGTGTAAAGTTCAAATGTCTCTGGGCGCACTTTTCTTTGTCGGGCGAGTGGAGCGGCTCTCCCGGTTGCATCGAAGCGCGTCAAATATCCCCGATCCATATGTTGTGGTGGGTTATGTCGTGGACCAAATGGACATCGGATGTACCAGATGGTGATCAAACAATTGGAATATTATTTTTGGGATACTCCCGATCACAGGTAAGGACTATCTGACGTCAATTCTGGCTTGATCGTGCAATCCTTTTATACCGATTTTAGTGTTCAATACGAATGCCGTTAGTGGCAATCAAATAATCAGAAACTACCCCCCTACACCTATTGTATACATTTGATTTGGGAATAGTAGTGTGTCCAGGCAAGAAACGGCAACGCTTATAGTAGAATTGACGTATAAGGCTATTACTCAGCCTTTCGGGAATTACCCCAGACCACTCTAAAACTATACTTATATTCACCGCGGTATAACATGGGAACGTAAGGATGAATTTTTTTTCTTCTTCACATATTGAACGATAGATAGTTGATGTCAAATGAGCCATAGTATTGTATCCATAGCTATAATATAGAATATAGTTATAGCTCTACAAACAAGATGACGCACTCCTATCTTTTAAAGCGTGGCATTGCTACAATGGGACCCATCTAATGGCTGGCACTGAAAGAGTTAATTCCACGGATGTCTGTCATATCGAAGTGACGGCAATCCCCAAGGACTTGTCCCAAAGAAGGCTGTTGAAAACACGGGTGCACCGGTCTACATAAATTAATTTACAATACGAAGCCGTTCGAGAATGCCGAATAAGTACACAAATCGAGTTACGAAGGAATTCCTTGTAGTTCCTTGGTAAATTTCACGTATGTCCGTTCAAGAATGAGGACCAATGTTTTCTAAAATCTTCAATAAATGTCAGCTTGGAGATGAGTCTAAAATTACTTAGAACAGAAGGATCTACAGAGGGCTTCTTTAAGAGGGCGTAAACAATGGTGTGTTTAAAATATCTGGACCAACCGTCTGAAATACAGCTTTTTTTTGTATCCACTTTTTAAATTGTTCTCCCATCCCAATTCCGCTGTGCCAATTCTCCCCTCCCCTGTCTTGAACGTTGCTCGCATATGCCCCCCACTGGCCGGTTGTAGGGAGGATAGAAGCCTTGCATCACATGTCCCCTCCAATACATGTGTAGGCAGCCTGTCACATCTTTTCACCTGCCAGCGTGGACTCTCATTGGCGAGGTGTAACGTGTGGGAGGCTCACACTACCCCCGCCATTTCCTGTCTCTGCAGTGCAGGCGTCCCCAACCGACCTGTAGGAGTCGCTGTCCACAACGTCCACATTACCACCCATCGACTTCCACCCGCTAACTCTGCCAATTGAGTTAGTATGACGGCTGGCCCAAGCCGGAGGCAACGCCGACAGCCGGAGTCGAACCCGGTGTCTCTTGCGTTGGTGACGAGCGCAATGTCCGCTGCGCCACCCAGCCGCCCAGTCTGAAATACGGCTTTTAAAAACCAAGTGGGAATGCAGTCTGAAGAGCAGGTGGATCATTCTGAAAATGCAACAGTGCATTCCAGGGTTGGCAGAGAGATTTGATGACAGAGAGGTTAATGTTGAAGGTGGATAGGTTATCTGAATTCAACAACGATTTTATACGTGTTTGTCCGCCAATCGTTGAACGCCAACCACGTACGTTATTTGATCGCTATTTCTTTTATTCGCTATTTCCATTCGTTATCCATCCAGGTAGCCTGTGTTACCATAGGGAATGAGTCTGAGATAGCAAAAGTCCAATACCGCCGCCTGGTGGTATGCGGCCGATGTTGCACTTCCTTTGAGACTCTGTGTATGGGGCTGTGCGTCGATAAAATTCCTACGGGCGGACTTTTCTAGTAACCTGGATCAACGGCTTCACCCGATTGCATTGAATAGTTTTCGGGACCCCCGATTCATTATGCTGTGGTGGGTTATGTCGTGAGCCAAATGGACATACGATCTACCAGATGGCAATCAAATAATTGGAATATTCTTTTTGGAATCTCACCGGCCACAGGTAAGAGCAATTTAACATCAATTTCAGCTTGATTGTGCCTTGTTTTCATAGCCATCGCCCTGATCAGCGTATTAGATTAGATTAGATTAGATTAGATTCACCTCTTGAACGATAGATACTCGATGCCAAATGGGCCATAGTATTGCATCCGTAGCTATAATATAGAATATATTTATAGCCCTGCAAACAAGGTGACCGACCCCATTGGTTTAATGCGTGGCAGCACATAGCCATATCCTGTTCCCAGCGTGGCAGAGAAAGAGTTAAAGTGCTGCAGAACCTCCACTATTTTGTTACACAAGTAATTATAAGTACTTGTATATTGTATAAGTACTTGTTACAATATTCAAGTATATATTGTATAATACTTGTATAAATATTATAGTGAGCCGTTCAGCCATTGTGTAGTGTGATGTGTGCTGGGTGCCATTGTTGAGCCTGCCTATCCCAAGGTTGGGTGCAACCAGTGGTGGTGAAGGCAGGCACGCGGGAACTATAAAACAGCAGGGGGTGCTGGGGGGTCGCCAGATGAAAAAAAAATAAAAAATAATAATCTTTTTCGGTCAGGCCACTGAACTTAGAAGCAGGCCAGGCCAGTGTTTCTATTTGCACCAGCGCAATAGTTAGATCAGTGGTTCCCAAAGTCACGGGTGGGCCGCGAGATGATTAAAAAAATAAAAAAAAATTATTTTTAATTTAAAAATGTTTAATTCTTTTTTTTATTTTTTTTTATTTTTTTGTCAGGCCACTGAACTTAGAAGCAGGCCAGGACAGTGTTTCTAGTTGTATTCTAAAATTATATTATATTGTATTCTAAAATGTGACTATATGGTTTTATATTAACTTAATAAATAAACAAAAACGAAAAATCTACTTATTTCAACGAACATTTCAAACTAAATAACAGATTATGCACATAAAACGCTGAAAACAACCGAAGCAACAATAGTATTTTAATGAGGCTATTATTATTATCATTATTATTTTGCAACAAGTTAGCCCTCTCATAAATAGCACATATAAATGAATAACTAACTTAATAGGATTGAAGTGATATTTGGCTTAAAAAATCGGTCGCCTGGCAAAAAAAAAAAAAAAAAAAAACGACGATGTGCATTGGGCCGCGGCTCTCTGACGCCTTATTTTCTGGGCCCTGGCCTGAAAAGTTTGGGAACCCCTGAGTTAGATAACCTAGGTGGGGAACAACCAGGAGATCACTGCAACTCACACAAGTTGGAGAACTATCTCTCTCTCTCTCTCTCTCTTGCTCTCACACACACACAAAGGGAGCCGCATGTGATTGGTGGAGGCGGGATCCTTACGAAAAACTGCTAATCATTGACACATGCTAGCCTGTAATAATCCCCCCCAGAAAAATGTACTTTGCATTTGATATATTGCAAATATATGCCATCACACACACTGGCATTTAAAGGGTTAGAATTATAAAATGAATATGTGGTGTTATGATCAGGGCTGAAGTTGAATAAAATATTGTATTTATCAATTACAAAAAACTGAAAATCCATAAAAATCTGTGTTGTTGCTAATCATACATATGCTAGCCTGTTTTTTAACAATAAGTTGTGATGCCATCACAAACACTGGTGTAACTGAGGGGTACAATTCCCTGACTGTATTGAGAGTATGGTATTATTAAACCACTACTTAGTTATGTACTTTAATTACTGGCCATACAGTACACGGTATATCTGGTGAACACCCACACAAGAATACGGCTTAACAAAGAAAGTTATATTTAGAAGTATTTATTATCAGAGCAGCAACAATAGGTTACAATATTGAGAATTATGAATTGCGCTTATATGGCGAAGAACACTTAAGTAGGTCAAGAGCGTAAGTCCATGAGCGTATTAAGATGGGTATAACTGACACCACCTGTAGCATAAGAATTACATAAGGCACACTCGTAGTCAGCTGGAGATACTAAGGGGTTCCCTCCGGTTGTAAGCCAGCAGGGGAGAGGAATGGTCGGGAGCAAAGTCTGGATCAACGAGGAATAAAGAAGCTCCAGCTACGGGAGGCGGTACATGTACTCCCCTTGATCGGCAAACAAAGCAGCAGCTATAATCCAAGTATGCTCGACAGCATGGATGAAAGCCAGCCAGCCTCTTCCTAGAGACGGGCTCGAGTGATGCTCCTCACGGGTAGATCCCACACAGCAGTGGGGTAGACGGTTCTCTGCTCCAGCAGCCACAGTACCAAAAGCAATATAATCCAGCCGGAAAAGGCTCTGCATTCGCCGGTGTAGATTCTCCTGTGCACTATACTTCACATTTAACTAGGTCGAACTTGACGTTATTTCACTAAACTCTGACACTTTTACTATCCTATTCGCACACGGTTCTAAGTGCTCTATTTAGACGCAAAGTTGCTCACTTCACTTGGTCGTTGACTCGTAGTGAAGGCTTTAACGTAATGAATAAGACTAGACGTTACTTTGAACGAATGATGAACTGAATGAACTGAACGAACTGAACGAAGTGCTGCTGTTTCCACCTGCGCCGTATTTATACGTAAGGTGAATAATCTAGTGGCAACCTCAGTTCTGTCTCGTATTACTGCGCAAACCTGGACATGTTGAGACAAGCCTTGGCGGTGGCTTTGAACTCGCCATTGGGGGTATGGTCGTTGGCGCCTAGGGGTCGCTGTCCAATAGGAGAACGAGTATTATGGTCTGGCTTGTACCTAGGTAAAGGGATATTCCGTGTATATATACAACGAATATACAAGGTATATCAAACGATATACAAATATTATACAAGGGATCAGGGCCGCCTGGGAGAAATGCGAGGCCCTGTGCGAGATTTAACGCGAGCCCCCCCCCCCCCCAAAAGGTAAAAAAAATATATATATATATATATTTTTATACAGTCAACATATTCTTAAATATTAGCGCTGCCCGAGGCGGGGCATGATACAGTCAACATATAGCAAAAGAGAGAGCGAGAGAGAGCTCCCGTTCTACAGTCAATATACAGTGTACAGAGAGAGAGAGAGAGAGACACACATTGGAAAGAAATTGAAATGCTATTTGGCCCTAAACAGAGAGTACACAGTGGCAGAATACCTGAGCACTGTGACTGAAGATCCTTGAGCACAGCCTAGCCATCGAGAAAGGTCGCCATAGGCAGACTGTGTGTGTTAGAAAGAGAGAGAGAGAGAGAGAGAGAACATGTGTGTTTGTCATGTGTGTGTGTGTTAGAGAGAGACTAGAGCATGTATGAGAGATTCAAAAGGACAAAGATCAACACTTAAATCCAAGAGAGAGAGAGAGAGAGAGAGAGAGAGAGAGAGAGACACACATTGGAAAGAAATTGAAATGCTATTTGGCCCTAAACAGAGAGTACACAGTGGCAGAATACCTGAGCACTGTGACTGAAGATCCTTGAGCACAGCCTAGCCATCGAGAAAGGCCGCCATAGGCAGACTGTGTGTGTTAGAAAGAGAGAGAGAGAGAACATGTGTGTTTGTCATGTGTGTGTGTGTTAGAGAGAGACTAGAGCATGTATGAGAGATCCAAAAGGACAAAGATCAACACTTAAATCCAACAAGAAGAGGGTCTATACCAGAGAAACCAAAGCAGCAAGGAGCCAATGGCCGACATCAGCTAAATAGGCTAGCCAGGTACTGTGACACCAGGCCACACACAGCTTTGGCCAACGGCCCAACGCTACCCAAGCTACACAAACGACCATTCACACACAGCACATGTCGTATCTCCAAATGTTGTGAAGTAGCATATGTTTTGCCTGGAAAAAAACATCGTTATTAACAAAACATTCGGGAGGGGAAGGAAGGAAGAGTGGGGTAATGTCATGACATTTTCATTAATCTTACCTGCACGAGGAACGCAGGGCGAAAGGCCGCAACACAGGTCTCCACGTTGACGAAAGGCCTCTCGCTGTCGGGACAAATAAGCTATGGCCAGAGCCTTGTCATGGTGCAGGCCCGACTACATCTTCTGTCAAAGATGATGTCGTAGTCAGAGTGCCAGGGCCTGCTATTCTCAAGGCTAACTGATAGCATCAAACGAACGTTCCCAGCTGACGCTAAACAGCTAACTGGCTAGCAGTTAGCTCAATCAGGCACCTGGCTGTATGTAGCCGCATAGCTTGCTTCTGCGTTCTGCAAGCTATGCGGCTACATACAGCCAGGTGCTCTCACCAGGCACACACCGTTAGCTACTAGTAGTACTATATTAGCTAGTCGGCCAGTTTGGCTCCAGAGAGAGAGAAAGAGAGATAGGTCAGGTCCACGGCGGGAATATAATCATAGGGTGACTCACCATAACGCAGTATCAACGCGGCGCCAATGGTAAAGTTGGAAGGAGACTTTCTTGGCCCACGGTGTAATTTCTTCTTCTTCTTCTTCGAGTACTTTCCGGCAGACTGGACACCTTTCGGCGTATTGCTGCCTAACAGATTTATCTGCTCACAAGTTCTCTTCTCCTTCTTTTGAAAAGACATCCACTCGCCTCGCCTCGCTCCTCTGAATAGGTTAGCTAACGCTAGTTAGCCTTTAGCTAAGCTAGCTACTAGCCGACATCATCATGGCTATACCATGACAAGGCTCCGGCCATTTGTCCCGCTAGCGAGAGGCCTTTCGTCAACGTTCCTTGGTGACCGACCGACTGATAATGACCAACCTCTTTCTTCGTCTTGGCTGGCATAACTAAGCATAATAGTCAAAAGCTGCACACGCGAAATAGTCAAACGCAGCTGACTCACGCCGGCGTACTACACATGATGTAAGTAAAACCACTCCCTTCGTTGAAACCAATAGTATGTCTGCTGCAGAACCCCAGAGGCTGAGCTCCAATAGTGAGTATGTCTGCAGGACTGCAGACCCAGGAACAAGTCAGACACATTCTACAAACGTGTCTAATGTGAAATATATAAGCATATAAGCAAAACTAGATTTTAGGTCTGTGATGAAAAAGGGCCTCGCGGGAAGGGGGGCCTCGAAAAAAAAAAAAAAAAAAAAAAAAAAAAAATTATTTTGCGAGGCCCCCCTTCCCGCGAGGCCCTGTGCGACCGCACTGCTCGCACACCCCCTGAGGCGGCCCTGCAAGGGATATCAAGCAATAAATATATATATTTGGTTTAATCTGACCCTTTGTAACAACTGGCATTTAAAGGGTACAAATAAAAAAAATGCCTGCACCAGAATGCAGGAAATTAAGTCTTTGTAACAAAGAAATTCCTGGTGGGGGACCCCCAGACCCCCTGCTTAAAAAGTGGCCTGACTGGGGCTATATTTCCTGGCCTGAATGATTTCTCCAGTCCGGCCCTGGTTAAAAGCCTCCAATGCTTATTAGTGTGTGTGCGTTTGAACGTTTGCATGTTTCAACCATACATTTCCATTTAAAATAATTTTTTTTACCTCCTATAATAGTGGGGGTCGCGGCTCTCTGACACCGTTTTTTTTGGGTCGCGGCCTGAAAAGTTTGGGAACCCCTGGTCTAGCCTGTACCCCCCAGACATGTTGCTGGCCCCGTCAAAACAGTATCCTATCAGCCTCTCCATGGGCAGGTCGAGGCGTAAAAGTATTTTATACACAAAAACAGCGTCTGGGCCGGGCATTGTAAAAACCCCAAAAGAAGTTCTGAGCTTCCAAGTTGTATACTGTATATTACACGAGAATTGTTCTTTTCCAGTGAGTGACATCAGTGGTTCCGTCAGCGCTCAAGCCAAAGATTGGGCTTTTGGATGCTTTGCCTCTAATTTGTCGCTGAATATCATGGGCAAGCAGCTGTAAGATTTCGTTTTGGATGTTGTTGGACATCCAGTTGTCTCTCTTTTGGAGCCAATTCTTCAACTCGGGATCAGACTCGGTGCGCACTCTTTCCATCATGAGCTGCCATAACACCCCATCCCTATTTGCATCACCCCTCAGTGGAAGCCCCTGGCGCCCGAGGGGGGGTATAGGGGAACAGACTCAGTTAACTCTTCAATACCTGATGCTGAGGCTGAACCTGTCGTCTCTGTCTCTCTCTGACGTTTATCAGATTTAGTGGGACTGTCACTGGGACCGGCGGGACGTTTAGAAAATAAATCTGATATTTTTCTTTTCTGCGAGTGAGACATTCTGTGCTAGCAAAGTCTGACTACTAGCTCAAATCGACTGACTGCGCAAGCACTGTATCACAGTAGCTCAGTGGTTCGTGGCGCGTGGGAAGGGCGGGAGACAGGAGGTGAATACAATTAGTTGTTTCACCTGTCATTCAATCAGTCTGTGACAGTCTGTCATCACTCGAAAATCTACTCGGTTTTACACGTATGATTGTGTACATACAGTAGTGTAATGAATGAATGAAAACTTTATTTAACAGATTGGAGAATGGCTACAATACAGTACGGCTCAATACACACAATATTAAAATGGTGACGTGCTTTGAGCAGGATAAACTTATAATATACAGTGTTACAGTTATACAGTTACAGTATATACAAATATATAAATACTGCCATAAAAAAAAAAAATATATATATATATATATATTTTTTTTTTTTTTGCAATAATTGAGAGGGGGTGCTGCAGCACCCCCCGCACCCCCCCTTCCCGCGTCCCTGGGTGAAGGAAGCAATTTCCACCTGACCCTACATTGTAAAGCGCTTTGAGTATCTAGAAAAGCGCTATATAAATGCAATTCATTATTATTATTATTATTATTATTATTATTATTATTATTATTATTATTATTATTATTATTATTATTATTATTATTATTATTATTATTATTATTATTATTATTATTATTATTATTATTATTGTTATTATTATTATCATCATCAAATTATTCACAACTCTCTGGGGAACTGGCTGGGGACCAATCACATAATGTATGGTTTTAAAAAGGATTCTGGTGTCATGATCAGTTCAAGTGTTGTGAACATTATATATTTTAGAGAAGACATTGAGTTTATCCTTTTACCATGTCCACACTTCCTTCTTGCCTTCCTGCATTGTCTCTTTAATAAATAATTTAGTACCTCAGATGAAGAACCATATAACTCCATTTTAAGTTTCCAGAGGAACAATGTTTTCAAATGTTATTATCTAAAGATGGCAAGTTAGAGTGTTGTGTTCAGGGCTTGACGTTGACACCTGCCCACCTGCCCAGGGCTAGTGAAAATGCTGAGTGGCTAGTGACTTTGGAAAACCACTAGCCACAGTGGCTAGTGAGCCAAAAAGTTAACGTCAAGCCCTGCATAGGTGTGTCAATGATAATGTTCACAGCGTTTGGAGCAATAATATAATTGCTAGGTTCAACACAGCCAAGGCATAGGTGTGTCAATGATAATGTTCACGGCGTTTGGAGCAACAATGTAATTGCTAGGTTCAACACAACTCTTCCACATCTACACCCTCCATCTTGTCCCAGTCAGCCGTTGCCCCAACTGGAGCTCCTTTTGCGGCTGAGTCACTGGTCGCAGGCAGTAGTAAACAATGGAGTCAACAGTCAGAAGCACAGTTGTACAGTTGGCGTGTAGCAGTATGATTACAATGATACTGTCCCCAGCAGGCCGTTAGTGAAGAAGAAATTACCTATATTTATAACTTTTTGGGTGGGGGCGCGAGTGCTGGGATTTTTGGCTAGTGAAAATGCTGAGTGGCTAGTGACTTTGGAAAACCACTAGCCACAGTGGCTAGTGAGCCAAAAAGTTAACGTCAAGCCCTGGTTGTGTTCATTCATAGTTAAAGACTCTATGAGTACTTTCGAAAAAGAGAGGTTGAGTACTTTCGTGTGATATATCACATTCACACTCCCAAGTGATTTGGATTAACTTTACAACTGCAAATACATGGGCTGTCCAATAGAATTCAAAACTGAGCTATTATGGTTATTCGGTGCAAGGGTTCAATTATTCATTCAACTGTGGCAGAGGAGATGTCAGCTTTTTACATCTGACTGGAGCTACATAATGTAGAATATACAGGATGTGCAAGTGCTGTTAACAATACTGATAAACTGGGCGGCTGGCTAGCGCAGTGGACTAAGCACTCGCCTACCACCGCAGAGACTCTGGGATCTAATCCAGCTGTCAGCGGTACCTCCGGCTTGGTCAGTCGTCCCTACTAACACAATTGGCAGTGTCAGCAGGTGGGAAGCCGTGTGGTATGTGTCCTCGTCGTTGTAAACTGCGACTCCTACTGGTCGGTCGGGGTGCCTGTTCAGCAGGGAGGGGATCTGGGGGAAATAGCGTGAACCTCTGCACGCGCTACGCTCCCCCGGTGAAACTCCTTGCTGTCAGGTGAAAAGAAGCGGCTGGCGACTCCACATGTATCGGAGAAGGCATGTGGTAGTTCTACACCCTCCCCAGGCCGACAGTGGGGCAATGCACGCAACGACCAGGAAGGGAATTGACAGAGCTACTAAATTGGGTGAAAAATACAGAAAGCCCAAAAAGAAATAGAATACAAAAAAAGAAATACTGATAAGCTCCTCTACAGTAAGGCCATGTTGTTCACTAGTATTAAAAAGGTGTTTGAGGCAGTGAAGGCATGACAGAAGCGAGGAATAGAGAGTGAATTTAGGTTGTAGCAAATCAGTGTGGTGTAGGGGTGTAACGGTACACAAAAACCACGGTTCGGTATGTACCTCGGTTTTGAAGTCACGGTTCGGTACGGGTTTTCGGTACAGTGGGGGAAAGTTTGGCTTTCCATGTTCCACTCAGGGGTGATGTAGTGTGCAGTAACCAATTGTACTTGTATGGCTGTCAACGAATATTCTATATTGAAATTAATAATCGAGTTTTGAATAAAATTCTGCATGCAAAAAAAGTTCTGCACATGCGTTCGTTAGTGGTTAACGTACCGTTGTATTCGTTCAGTACACAGCCGTATTGAACCTTAGGTCCAGTACTAAAACGGTTCGGTACGGATATGTGTACCTTTACACCCCGTGGTGGGTTTGGGGTAGTGGTTAGGAGAGAGGAGTGGAACCTGCAGGAAGGGCACTGTGTTGTGATCAGAGACGGCAAAATCAACCAAGTTCATCATCCACACAGAAACCATGTGAGAGAAAACAGGGTTCTGGGGTGTTTTTCAATGTATGTGATGTATAGATTGGGGGGAGATGGTAGCATGTAACGGTGTCAGAGAGGTCGAAGTGCATGCAGACGGTGATAGAAGAAGCGGTTCAGAGGCATAGCCAGCAGAATGTTTAGCAGCCAGCAGAATGTTTTGAATTCCGATCTAAGACACAACAAGCTGATACCGTGGCAGGGCACAGAGGCAGAGCGCAATGGAGGTTTCGACAGTAATGAAACGTTTTGAAATGTGTGAAAGGTTATTAGCAGTTGTCATGACAGCGCATGACAACCAGAAGAGGGGCGGGCCGTCGTTGCTATGGCGAAGGTCCTATAAATCTAACAGTGTTTCCGGGTGTAAGCCAGACCAAGAGCGGCTAAGGGCAGACTACAATCTGACTAGGACTGAGAGACTATCTCCTCTCATCACGGAGAGGGGGGGGAGGAGGAGGAATGACACATCATCATTAGCTTCGGCTAACGGGAGAAGGGTTCTGGCTACGACCAGGCCTGACCACCATTGGACTGAATGGCAGAAGGACGATAGACTGAACACACCGAAAGATCATTAGAATAGATTTTACAAGGACAATACGAATTGGTTCCCATCTGATTATGAGGTCTCTGTTTATGTAAATAAACACTGCTTCTCCTTGTAAGGTATTTCGCTGTGTCAAAGTGTCGAATTCTTACGAAGGAGGAGAATTATTATGGTTTGCGGATCGCACTAACGGGGAGAGATAAGGATTGTATCAGCCAGTATATGAGACGTCAGAACCATTAAAAGTACACAACGCAGAGGAGTGGATGGAGAGAGGATAACACAAGAAGACGTGATACTGGCCGAATGATCAGAATCTAACACATGGGGGGGCACAAGGTCAGGTATGTGCCCGTTGTCATGGCTGGGGTGCTTCACATAATTGGATCAAATTTAAATAATCTAGACGTTTGATAAAATCAGAAGGAAAGGGAGAGGAAGAAGGGCAACAAACATGGATATTAAAATCACCAAGAATAAGAACTCATATTGTAACATAATGACTGCCTTAACAAAACCAGAAGTAAGTTTATGGGGGTATCTAGATAAAAATAAAAATAAGACTCTCAGACTGGAGAGCAACTCAAATAAATTCTGTGTAATACTGCAAGGCTGTCTGTCATTCTTGGCTGGTTGAAAAATAAATAACTCAATGAGAGGAGCACATTCATCAGGATTTATCCAGGAGTCTGCGATGATAAAAATGTCAATATTGTTGGTCATGATAAAATCCTGGCACTAGATAAAAGACTTATTGGCAAGGGATCTTACATTGAGTAAACGGAAATGAGCTGATTCAACAGCAGGGATTGAAGGAGTGGTTTTAACTGTGATGAGATTGTTTCCGTTTGTTTGGACTGTGAGTAGATTTGGGTATTTATTGCACACTGCCTTTTCGTGATCCTAACTAAACAAAACCCCCAGCAGGACCCGCATTGTCTGGGACAGGGCTATGGACCGAACACCGAGCAAAACAGCTAAACCATCGACATCACGTAATCATATTCAGTTCTACTTCAAGTCTAATTCTAGTCTACTTATACAATGATTTGCATTTTTAAGACACTGTATTGTTTTAGAATGTCATTGGAGAAGAGAGGGTGGCCCTGTAAGTGAGAAGACTTCTACACACACAACGCAACTTTCTTCTGCACAGCAGATGGAAAACAGTGTTACCTGGTGTAGTTCTATTTCATTATGGCTCCGCTCAGCATCGGTTGCATAATATCTCGCTTCAGTGGATATGCACTGAATAAATTTCAAAATGTACCTTTACATACCAACATCCGTCTGACCACACCCCCATCTGCTGCCTACATAAGCAGGGGTGGGGCCACACACTCATCTCCTTCTCAAATTTCATCCACAAGATAGTGCCTGTATACCAATCACTTGGCGAGGAAGAAAGTATTAGCTGGAGAAAGGAAAACAGAAGAACAAGGAGATACGTTGACATTATATCTTTATTTTCTCTCTCACTATTTTCGAGAAAATACGGCGATATTGTCTTCGTCACTGGAGTGTCTGGAAGATGATATCGGCTGCAGCCCAGATGGGACTTGTGCCGGCTCCGCCGTATGTCTGGTAAAATCACCGTTGTAAACTGTGTTGACATTTCTTTTTCTCTTCTCTCTTAAAGGATGAGGAGGGTTTCAGATGGCGGCCTGTCTGAAGTGTGGCTTGTTATTGCGTTGTGTACAGTTCAGGTGATAGCTGCTTAGCTTGCGTGCTAGTTGTGGCCTACCTGTTAGCCAGTCAGCTGTTAGCTGCGGCGCTAGCCCGTTGTGTCACTAGGCTAGGAAACGTTAGCTTGTTGCTATCAGTCGAGAGCGGCTGTTAGCTTGATGCTACACTGTTGAACGTTGCTATAACTATAACATGCCTTAAACACTCTGACTACGACGTCATCTTTGACAGAGGATGTTAGTCGAACCTACACCGGGAGCCCTGCCAGCGAGGACTGTGTCAACATGGAGAAACGTAGCGGCTGGGTGGCGCAGCGACGTTACCCTCGTTGCCAACACAGGAGCTGCTGTGTTCAACTTCGGTGTCCCATTAGCCAGATTGCAGTTCTCTTGGCCTGCGCTCAGGGTAGGAAGGTCCCGACCGGACTTTAAACACTTCTTCTTTCCTTCCCTTCTAAATGTTTTGTAATAACAATGTTTTCCAAAACGTGTGTTGCTGCAATACATTGAGGATACGACGCGTGTTGTGTGTGAATTGTCTTGTCACTGGTATAGCTTCTCTCTCCATATAAATCGGGTTGTTGTTTACATGTGTAAAAATGATCTGGTTAGTTGTGATGAGAACATGTGTGTTCATGTAACGTGAACTCACAACTAAGGGGGTTAATTAACCTATGAAGCTATGCTTAGTGACATGTGATTAAGGAATGAATTGTTTTCTCAGCCTGTAATGACAATGAACAGTGTGTTCACATATTAACAGGGTTACCTGTTCAACTTGGTCGTATCAAGGGTAAGGAAGGAGGGGTGGTCCCCCCGGTTTCCCTGGGGCTTCCCCACCCTCCTCTCAGACATGTTGTTTACAATATATTGTGTCACTGTGTTTGTGGGGATACGATGTAACCCTCTGCTTAATTGCTGGGGTTGTGCTTTCCGCTTGAGAAACAATTTTTTCCTAAAGAAAAGATTGTTTGGTCACTTATCATGTGTGCTTGGCAAGGCCTGTGGCCAATACGTAATCGAGGATTCTGTATTCTCTCATTATGAAAAACGGCGTTCCTCTGTAGCAAGAGTGTACTTTTGCCATTTTTTGTTGTGATGAAGGGTTGTGTGTGTCTTGTGATCTACAACTGGGTTAGGTTTGGCCCACAGAAGCACATATGTAAGTCTGGTACCGGGGCTCTTAAAGGGGGCCCTCTCTGTTCTGTGTTTTTTCCTTAGTAAAAATCAGATAGCAGGTTAGCACATGAGTTATGTGAGGCTTTTCGATGCTTCATGTAGCGGGCTATGACTGTGTCATGCTCTACTTGTCATTACATCATATCATGGGTGTGGGGTCGTAAAGGGGTGAACTGGTAATCCTTTCCTCCCCTTTTCTGATTGGTCAGGGGTTAAAACCTCCTGTCCTTCAAGGTTCCTGTTACGTTGCTGTTCGGCACGTTACAGGGTAAGAGGGGGGGGTTTCCTGGTCCCACGCCCTGGAAGATTGGGCGTGTGCACCGCGGAAATTCCCCCGCCATAGAGTACGTCACTGAGCGCGTCTCTGTTGGTAAGACTTCCGTGGGTTGTTCAGGTCCATGTTATGGATCTGTTTCAGGGAGTTGTCAGAGCTCCTCCTCACGAAGCTCCTCCTCGGGCCTTCTGTGAGTTCGGACTCTCCTTCCCTGTGAGGGAGCCTCCTCAGAGTTCAGAGCCTCCTCCTCAGATTGTCAAGGTGAGTAGAACTTCAAAAAGGAGTTCTGCTCTATTGTGTGTGTATTCGATTCAATTCGATTATTGAGTGTGTATTGGTTCAGTGCCTCCTCCTCGGAGAGCCCTAACCCAAGTATTACATAGCTCAATGTTGCAATATATTCTTTTCAATCTATACAGCTCGCGTGGGAAGTCTCTCTGGGGATTTCCGTCTCCTCCCTATGGCGAGGGTGGTGGGATGTAAAAATGTAAACAATTTTTACCCTCAGCTGCGTCACGTGGGATTCATGTCAGTGTTTCTTTCTTTTTTGAATAAAAAAAGGAAGGAACATGAAGCACGACGGCTCCGTGCCGTTCTCCCAGGCGACTTGGAGGAACAATGTTTGGTGTCTTGCTAGACTATCCATTGATGTGTTTGGGTCTCGACGCATACATAGTGCTGGCTCGGTGTGTTTCTGTTAAGAATCACGCAGGGGCTAAGTGCGCCTTGGTTGCTTGTTATTAAAACAGCGTTTTTATAGGGCAACTGGGATGGAGTTTTGTCTCTTCCGAGCGCCAGTTTACTAGGTTGTCTCGATGAATTCTCGTTCATATCTGGGGGATGTTAACGGAATAGATCAGAACATAGGTAGAGGGGTCTCACGCCCTTGGGGTGGGCCACCGAGCACGGTTCAAACCGGCCCGTCTGGGTGGCACCCTCTTTTCATGTTTTAGATCAACACACATATCTGCCCCTTCTCCTGGAGTAGGCATGTCGGCATGGTTAGGGCACGGGACTGGTTCTGGTCATGCTGGTCCAGGTCAGTTAACCCGTTTGTCCGCCGGGGGTGCAGATCTGCTGTTCTGGTACCCTGAGGGACTTGGGCTTTTTTCAGGGGGAAAAATGCCGGGTCGGCCTGGGTGTCACAAGGTTAGGCGTTATGGAGACCCTTGTTGGGTACATGTTGTACTCTGCACTATCGTAATGGCTTACGGCCATACCAACCTGTACACGCCCGATCTCGTCCGATCTCGGAAGCTAAGCAGGTTTGGTCCTGGTTAGTACTTGGTTGGGAGACCGCCTGGGAATACCAAGTGCGGTGTGCTTAGGGCTGGTTCTCCATTCTTTTCGCTCCTCTCTCACGCGTGGCGAAGAGGGGGCTGTTGGGGTGGTTTTTGGACCTCCTCTGGTAACCCTGTGTGCTTCCCGAGCCGCCGGGCCCGGTCCGAAGTAAAGTTTCGTTGATACCGTAGGCCTGGGATAACCCTTTTTTGAAAACTGAAACACTTGTACTGCGGTATAGCCAGTGTATACCCGCAGGTGTGTTTTGGAGTTTTTTCTTGAGGGGTTATAGGAACAACCACCGTCTGTACAGAGAGGGTAGTTGATTCCCTGGTATGTTGGAGCAGAGTCAACTCCCGGGTTGCCCGGTTGAGTGTGCCCCTGCACGTTCATGACGTCTGCCAATCATGTCAGCCTTCTCTGCCTCGACCCCTCTGGGTGGTTTTTTTTTAATGGAGGCTTTGTCATGGTGATCAACAATGCCAGCATACGCCCCTTCCGCCGGGGGGGCTGTTTTCAGCTGACTCCTTTGGCGCCTGTCTCGTCCGCAGTGCTCCAGGCTCAGGTTACAGCCTGCTGCCTGGTTTCCCCGGTGCGCTGCCTGCTTCCGTTGGTTAACCTTTTTTGAGTGCTTACGGCCATGCTGACTGCCTGTTCTGCAGGGTCAGTGTGCCAGGCGGTGTGCTATTGGGGGGAAAGGGCCCGCTCTTGGAGGGGCCTTATCCGAATACGCTGGCGATGTGGGGGGCGGTGTCACTAAGTGACCGCCTGGTGGGGTCTTGATGCCTGGCGTCATTGACCTCTCCGGGCCCCCTTTTTCCAGGGGATCCAGTCCCTTCAGTGGGTCTGGGTCTTCCTTCGCGCTCCGCTGCTACAGCCTTGCCACGGGGTTGGGTTTGCTCTTGACCCCGTGATTTTGGGGGCAGTAACGAGGTTGTTCCTTCCGTTCGTTCCCTGGTGGCATGCGGGTTGTGCGTGTGTGTAGTCGTGGGGTCAAGCCACGGTCTGCTCACCCTGTGCGTTGAGTTGCTTGAGTTCCTCTTCGCACGGTCGGATCCGTCTCCCTCCCGTAAGCCTCCAATAGGGAGGGTATCCTCCATTAGGGAGGGTCGGGGGGCTCGGTCCTCCCCGGTCTGATGGTTGTGGGGGGCCTCAGCGGGGTACATTTGTCGAGCTTTGGCTCCCGCTCAGCTCCTGTTATGCAACCGATGCTGAGCGGAGCCATAATGAAATAGAACATAAGGTTATGTATATAACCAAGTTCTATGAATTATGGTGACGCTCAGCATCAGGACGCCGCTGCGGCCCTTGATCTTTCATTGTGGTGAAATTTGTTGGGAAGGAGATGAGTGTGTGGCCCCACCCCTGCTTATGTAGGCAGCAGATGGGGGTGTGGTCAGACGGATGTTGGTATGTAAAGGTACATTTTGAAATGTATTCAGTGCATATCCACTGAAGCGAGATATTATGCAACCGATGCTGAGCGTCACCATAATTCATAGAACTTGGTTATATACATAACCTTACGTTAGCAGTGGTGGAAGAAGTTCACAGTTCCTTTACTTAAGTAAAAGTAGAAATCAAATTAACAAATGAACATTAGATTAAAGGAAGTCACATTAAATCCAGAAAACCAATTTTATTTACCTAATATTAATTGGAAATGCAAGTGTTGTGCCTTAAAAGCATCAAATCGATTTAATATTGGCAATTTGGCATATAATTAATTATGAATATATATTTCTACCTTCTCATACTGTACTTGTCATCTGTACTTGTGCTCTCTATCTCTTTATGTTTATCGTTTAACTAAACTACGTTTTATGAACTGTCTATAGTTGAACTTTTGTCAATGAACCCCTTTAACTGGGGGACATTGAACAATCAGAATCTGAAAAAAATATTTACAACAGTATTACATAACAGTAATAGTATACACAGTACATTAACTTTGCCCAGGGTGACTGGGGCCTCAGTGGAGAACAGTTCATGTACAGGGTGACTGGGGCCTCATGGAGAACAGTTCATGTACAGGGTGACTGGGGCCTCAGTGGAGAACAGTTCATGTACAGGGTGACTGGGGCCTCAGTGGAGAACAGTTCATGTACAGGGTGACTGGGGCCTCAGTGGAGAACAGTTCATGTACAGGACTGGGGCCTCAGTGGAGAACAGTTCATGTACAGGGTGACTGGGGCCTCAGTGGAGAACAGTTCAGTACATGTTCAGTTCAAAACATGGCGCGACCCCGGTCAGTCGCCTTTGGTTTAGCTCCGCGACGATTATGCACATTTTTAGCTATTATGTTTGTTTTTTCGACTTTTTTTATTAAATCATCACTGGCGGGTATGTCATACGACCGCCAGACACTTATGGACCTAAACTCCGGACTCAAATTGGAGTTGGGAGACACTTTATGCCCAGAAGGGCTAACAGAAATCAAGCGGGAGAACGGCAACAAAGGAAACGGCAGAAAGAAACATAGAGGTAGACGAGGCGGTATCAGACTTAGATTAAAAAGATCTGCTTACCGTCCAGCAATTCCATCCATCTTTCTGGCGAATGCACGTTCGTTGGAGGGAAGGATGGACGACTTGAGAGCGAGGGTCCGATTCCAACGGGAGATGAGAGACGTTAATATCATGTGTTTCACTGAGACATGGCTCAAGCCAGCAACGCCGGACAACAGCGTCTCTCCATCGGACAATTTCACCGTCCTGAGAGCAGATCGCACGGCAGCCTCTGGGAAGAGCGTCGGAGGTGGGGTCTGCATCCTCACGAACAATCTCTGGGTTAATCCCAAGGAAGTACATGTCCTCTCAAGTTCATGCTCCCCAGATATGGAACATCTCCAGATCCTGTGTCGCCCGTATCACCTACCCCGTGAGTTTACCGCGGTCATTTTATCCGTCGTGTATATTCATCCACAGGCAAATACCGGCAAAGCGCTGGGGGAATTACACAACCACATCAACAAACAGCAGATCAAGCACCCGGAAGCCGCGACGATAGTGACTGGTGATTTCAACCAGGCAAACCTGAAAAAAGTGATGCCGACTTTTTTTCAGCACATCGCCTGCTCCACAAGAGGGGGGAACACACTCGACCACTGCTACACCCCGTTCAGAGCTGCCTACAAGGCTGTAGCGGCTCCGCCACTGATGGGCTCTGTAAGCGCGAGCGATCACGACTCCATCTTTTTAATCCCAGCATACAAACAGCGATCACACGAAGTCGTCGTGTCACGTGAGACAAAAAAGTGGGCTGACGAATCAGAGGCCGAGCTCCGTGACGCGTTCAAGGATACAGACTGGGACATGTTTGAAGGAAGCGCCAGTGACGTCAGCGAGTATGCTGATACCGTTGTAAGCTACATAACTACAGTGGCAGACGGCATTGTCCCCACAAAGACGGCGCGGGTTTTCCCAAACCAGAAACCTTGGGTGGACAGCACTATAAGAACAGCCCTAAACTCACGCACCACGGCTTATAACCTGGGCAGAGAGTCAGGAAATATGGAAGAATACAAGGCTTCAGTCTACACTCTGCGCAAGGCTGTTAAACTTGCTAAGAGGACATATGCTGAGAAACTGGAGACACAAATGGCACAAAACGACACAAGAGGCTTGTGGAGGGGACTGAAGACAATAACTGACTACAAAGTCAGCGCCCCCGCAATGGGGAGCGACGACGCCTCTCTAGCGGACAAACTCAACTCCTTCTACGCTCGGTTCGGTGTAGACAGTGTCGCCGCTAGCCCTCTGGCTAGTGACGTCACTGGCGCACCGGCTGTTGTGGAGGGGGGGGGGCAACCGCGGGGGGGCGGGGGCGCTCTCTCGTTGTCGGAACACAGTGTGAGAAGAGCATTTATGCAGGTGAACACCAGGAAGGCTGCAGGCCCAGATGGTATAACAGGACGCATACTTAAGTCCTGTGCAAACCAGCTTGCCCCGGTGTTCACCGCCATATTTAATCAATCCCTGGCGGAGTCAGTAGTCCCTGCCTGCTTCAAGATGTCTACCATCATCCCTGTACCGAAGAAACCCTCCCCAACATGTCCAAATGATTACAGACCGGTGGCACTCACCTCTGTGGTCATGAAATGTTTCGAGAGGCTGGTCAAGGACCACATTTGTGCCTCTCTCCCCAGTGATATGGACCCTATGCAATTTGCATACAGGACAAACAGGTCCACTGATGACGCGGTCTCCCAGGTACTGCACAGCACTCTCTCCCACCTTGACCGTCAGAAGGGGGGCTATGTGAGACTGTTGTTCATTGACTACAGCTCAGCGTTCAACACCATAGTCCCCACCAGACTGGTGGACAAGCTGATCGAGCTAGGCCTGAGCTCCGCCCTGAGCGCCTGGGTACTGGACTTTCTGAGTGAAAGACCCCAGGCGGTCAGGGTGGGGGGTCAGACCTCCAACACCATCACCCTGAGCATCGGGTCCCCCCAGGGCTGTGTTCTAAGCCCCCTGCTGTACTCACTCTACACACACGACTGTGTGGCCAGGTTCAGCTCCAACTCCATTGTGAAGTTCGCCGACGACACGGTGGTGGTGGGGCTGATCTCGGACAACGACGAGAAGGCCTACCGGGAGGAGGTTGAGGTACTGGAACGTTGGTGCCAGGACAACAGCCTGCTCCTGAACATTGGTAAAACCAAGGAGCTGATCGTGGATTATAGGAGAGGACAGCGGGAGACACACACACCACTGAGGATTAACGGGGCTACCGTGGACAGGGTGAGCAGCTTCAAGTACCTGGGGGTCCACATCTCAGAGGACCTGACATGGTCAACACACATAGGCACAGTAGTAAAGAAAGCGAAGCAGCGCCTCTACCACCTGAGACAGTTAAGGAAGTTCAGAGTATCGGGGAAGATACTCCAGTCCTTCTACTCAGGAGCTGTAGAGAGCATCTTGACCGGAAACATCACTGCCTGGTATGGGAACAGCACGGCACAGGACAAGAAGGCCCTACAGAGTGTGGTGCGCTCAGCCGAGCGTACCACGGGTATTGCGCTACCTCCCCTGCAGGCTCTATACAACAAGAGGTGCAAATCCAGAGCCTGCAGGATAATGAAAGACCCCCACCACCCCAATAACAGCCTGTTCCAGCTGCTGAGGTCAGGCAGACGCCTGCGAATTCTAGAGACTAAGACGGAGAGGCTTAGGCTAAGCTTCTTCCCCCAGGCCATCAGAGCCTTGAACAATGAACATTGAGAGACACAGAAACTGAACTATCCACACACAAGTACATACACGACACGCACGCTGAGCACGCTCACACACTAGCAGCCACTTTAACACTCATGCCGCACACACGCACACTTATGGCCAGAGGAAAGGCCACTTAAAGTAGTATAACTTCAGGAACAGTGTATTGCACTACTAAAGCTAACTAGCATGTCCTATATGCTCTGTAAATACTAATGTACAGATACCGAGATGGCACACCATGTACCTGTTTATTGCACTGGTTTATTGGATTCTATTAATATGTTGTACCACTGTATTTTTATTGGATTCTATTATATGTTGTACCACTGTATTGCACATCGTCGCGGGCAAGACCAGCCGCATTTCATTGTATACCTGTATACCGTGACAATTAAAACTCTTGAATCTTGAATCTTGAATCTTCATGTACAGAGTGACTGGGGTCTCAGTGGAGAACAGTTCATGTACAGGGTGACTGGGGCCTCAGTGGAGAACAGTTCATGTACAGGACTGGGGCCTCAGTGGAGAACAGTTCATGTACAGGGTGACTGGGGCCTCAGTGGAGAACAGTTCATGTACAGAGTGACTGGGGCCTCAGTGGAGAACAGTTCATGTACAGGGTGACTGGGGCCTCAGTGGAGAACAGTTCATGTACAGGGTGACTGGGGCCTCAGTGGAGAACAGTTCATGTACAGGGTGACTGGGGCCTCAGTGGAGAACAGTTCATGTACAGGGTGACTGGGGTCTCAGTGGAGAACAGTTCATGTACAGGGTGACTGGGGTCTCAGTGGAGAACAGTTCATGTACAGGGTGACTGGGGTCTCAGTGGAGAACAGTTCATGTACAGAGTGACTGGGGTCTCAGTGGAGAACAGTTCATGTACAGGGTGACTGGGGTCTCAGTGGAGAACAGTTCATGTACAGGGTGACTGGGGTCTCAGTGGAGAGAACAAGGTGACTGGGGTCTGAATGATGGAGCGGGTGATACTCCGATGCCTGGGGCCTCATTTATAACCATTGCGTATTCACACAAAACAGGGCTTGGAAGATGTGTACTGTATTTTAACCCCCAACTGGCATATAATCTGCATATAGATGTCCTTATGCAGAGACTTCATTATATCCATGACTGTCAGGATATAATGAACAAATTAAAAAGATTGTAAAGAATGTGAATGGGACAAGGGTTCCAATTACCCTACTGTGCGGTCTATGTTTCCACTGCTGGCATAGCTGTATTGCAGTAGGCCTGTCACAATAAAGAATGATGTTGGATGTGGTTTTTAAAATAACATTTAAAGAACAAGAGAAAAACCTGAAATAGAGTGATTATGTTTCTGACCTGTTTCCCTATAATCATTCAAGCCCTGCACACCTGGAAATACTGGCACTGCTATAATTAAAGCATTTCATTCATGTGTAATGACTGATTTAGTGCTGTTGGAGACAGCTGTTGTTGCCTTCTTTGATGAGGATGTGTACTGTAATTGAGATCGTAACACTTTTCTGCTTCGATTCAGAGGTTTACTGCCACTATGGCTTCTTATAAATTGAATTCGTAGGTTGATGCTGATAAGCCTTCTTCAAAATGATATCCTGTTCAATCAACTTCACAGAATTAGAATCAGAATCAGTTTGTCACAGTGAGGAAAATAGTGCAAAGTGCTCCAGAATCCAAAATGCTGGAGGATGACTCTGCTAGAAACAGGTAACCCTTTTGTCTGCATGTTGTGGATTTCAAGACCCTGTTTACATTCCAGTTTGCTCAGAAACCGGACAGAACTCTGACCACAGCTAATAGCTTTGCATCCACTACACTACTGGCAAATATTTCACAAGACTATCCCTTTAATATCTACTATTACATAACTGAGATGTTGAAGGTTAGGGGTGTGTGTTGGTTGAAGATTCAAGAGACAAAGGCTATATTTGCCACCTGCATATTATGTACTCTAGCTAGCTGGTGTAGGTGGCAAAAGCTCCACAGGCAATTCCCTTATGAGCCGGGACCAGTAAATCGCTGCATAAAAAATAGATGTATGAATGGATGTAGAAGGGGGTTATGAAACTTGCTGCCGTGCATTAGGCTTGCATGATCAGCTCTTGTAACACCTTGCATGAAAGTGATACGGCCATAGCGGTGTAGAAGACAGAGGTGTGATACCAGATGAGAGGGAAGAGACGGCACATTTCTGTTAAAATGGGAGATATTATGGAAAATTTGTTTTGTCTTTGTGGACTTGGCAGTCTATTCAGGTGCTGGGGGTTTGAGTTCTTCAGATTACTAACAAGCTTAAACAAGCTGCCCTTTGTGATGTCAATTAATTAGCTTTGTTTAATCAATTAGCCATGCTTTTCAGAGCCAGGAACACTGCTTATATAATTATATAATGTACGCTACTGCCCAGTTGGTAAACAGTTTTTTTTACTCTTACGTGGGGGTAGCCAGGCAGGGAGAGAAATGATTCATAACGTATTTGGTGTGTTACTTTAGATTTAGATTTGTTTCTTTAGATTCAGACTAGTTTCTTTAGATTTACATTTGTTTCTTTAGATTTAAACTAGTTTCTTTATATTTAGATTTGTTTCTTTATATTTAGATTTGTTTCATTATATTTAGACTAGTGTCTTTATATTTAGATTGGATTATTTAGATTTAGATTAGTTTCTTTAGATTTAGACTTGTTTCTTCAGATTTAGACATGTTTCTTTAGATTGATCATTTTCTTTAGATTTAGACTAGTTTCTGTGCATGTCTTTGCAAAACATGATGATGTGAAATTGTGCCACTTTTTTCTTAAACTTTTTTTCCTGCAGTGAATTCATACTGGTTGAGTTTCCCATTTCCGCATTTGCGAGAAGAAATGTATCACATCTCGTTCATTCTAGGCATATGTCTGGTATCGTTTGAGGCCGTAGCAGTGAGTGGTGTGCTGAAGCGCCAGTGGGCGCACTTTGTTCTGTACACATTCCAGAACGTAACTTATTAAGAGAGAAATTACACATTGTCGCTTTAACAAACATATACCACAGATTCAAGGAAGTCATATAAAATTGTGGAAAAGATCATTGATATGTTCCCTGCATGTTTACCTGCATGGACCTCAAATAGCCCTCTGTTAGAAGCAGCTACATCCAAGTGTTCTGTTGACAGGTTTCCCTGCTGTTGATGAAGATGTCCTTGACCTCCACTAGGCTCGTACCCGTATATCCATTCTGGGTGGCACCTACAGTACAAGACACTCATTATTAGAAATAATGGCCATCTGTCTACCCAGCCCTTGTCTGACTCCTTCTGATGACATCATCCGTTGGTTCACTGCCAAGACAACAACTGCTTGGAATTGCATGGTTGGGGGGGTATTGCTATTATGGGCCATTGACCATATTCACACAGCAGCCATTTTGCTCTCATGTCATGCTCAGGTTGGTATTCCTTCCCAACATGTCCCCACGCAAGGTGGGAAATGAATCCCGACCTGACCATGACAGAGGAGCAAAATGGCAGCTGTGTGAATTATGGTCAATTGCTCCCTCTGTGCGCTGCTTGCTGAACGATAACTAAAGAGACTTGTCAGTGGGAGTCTGGAGTATATTCATCTTCCCTGCCAGTTCCTTAGAGTTGGTTGGCACACCAAATAGGCCCGGCTGACAGAAAGGCCAATCTGCATGCATGTCCTGGCAGTGAGCTGAGAGGAGAGGAGAGGAGAGGAGAGGAGAGGAGAGGAGAGGAGAGGAGAGGAGAGGAGAGGAGAGGAGAGGAGAGGAGAGGAGAGGAGAGGAGAGGAGAGGAGAGGAGAGGAGAGGAGAGGAGAGGAGAGGAGAGGAGAGGAGCCACTGGAAAATCCTCCAATACACGCCAGCTTTCTTACACTACCAGTGTCATCCCAATGAAATATAGACTCTGCCCTCAGCCTTATAGGTGGCAATTTACCATATTGTGCCAAATATAAGACAGGGTTTTTCCCCTAGAAAAAAGGGGCAGTCTTATTTTCGGGGTCTAGACTTTTAAATGCCATTATACATTCACAACAACAGATTGCGCCAAACGAGTGTTCCCCAAGCGAGCCACCGTCTTTCTCTCGGTATTTCTCACACACAGCCTGCAGTGACAGGTGCAAAAAAACACACACATACAGATAGGCGCCTGGAGAGATGGAGAGACACAGCAACCAGCTCGAACAAACAACAGAGGAGGAGTTACGATGCCAATTTTAAGATTGGGATGATCAACGAAGCAGTCATCAAACAACTGTCAAGCAGCCAAGAAATATGATGTTACAGAGTGTGTTAGAATGTTAGAAGATGGCGAGCCCAAAAAGACTGCCTTAAAAATGCAAACAGTCAAGAGAAAAGATGTTAACCAAAATATGTTAAAAAAGGATGTTATTGGTTTTTTCTGTTTTTTTTTTAAATATTATTTTTATCAAAATATGATGAGAAATAACAGCCTACATTGAATAAAACAATGTGTTTTATTATCATTATTTTCAAATATAATGATTTTTTTTTAAAAACAAGATTTGGTGCAAGGGGTCATCTTATAATCAGTGGCACACCCACAGCCAGGCCCTAGTTTCTCTCTGCTCTGTGGATGTCTGCTCTCAAAACATCTCCATTCTCCTGTGCCTTGTGGTCTGCATTTGGGTCCTCTTGAGTACCCATAATAACCAGGGTTGTCTTCTATTGTATAATACTGAAATCATGAAGTATCTCCAACAATACGGATGACATAATGAGAATATGTTGATAGATATGCAAGTAGTTATTACATTATGCATTAATGTGGCTAATTTCACAGTAATAATGCTCTTGTAGCGTGCCAGTTTTGATCTCTTGTTTGAGTTGAAGGTGCCAGTCATGTTTACAAGGACTCTCACACTGAATTCACACACTCAAACCTACAAAACCCTGTGCCTGCCAACACGCTAGATGAGGCTAATCAAGCCCTTCAAGCGCTAATTGACTAGGTTAATCAAAGGCGTTACACAACTTCTCTCATCTCTGTTTTACTTGCACAAGCCCTATGCAATAACACTGATACCAGTGGACAATGTAGCTTCCCACTAAATATAAACAGAAGCACCATGGGTGCAGACAGCACACAGTATAGACACCTTGCTATGGAATAGCATACTGGAAATATACTGAAGCATAATATACCTAAAGGCCCAATCAGTGATTTTTCTATATCAATATACAATATCAAAGTGGGGTATATTCACACACATTCTTGAAGAGGTTAAACAGTAGATGGAAAATATGCCATTTGGAACTTTCTTAACCCGTTATAAATCTGATCATGGATCTGTTTTACTCCAGTGTTTGCGAACATTACCAACATAAACCTTTACAGCCACACAATACACTGAATAGAATTAAAAGTGCATATTTGCCTGTTATCTGTGTTAGTCCTTCTAACACAGATCAACTAGAGATACAGAAGAAAAAGTCTTCCTTCCTTCCTCCTTGGTGCTGGCTGCCCATTAGTTTACTTTTGGATCACTGATTATGATTAGGCCTTTAATTTAAATATTCTCCTTTTCACTATAACCTGGTGGAGACAGTATGGCTCAGGAGGTAAAGCAGTCGTTTGCTAACCGGAAGGTCCCCGGTTCGACTCCGGCTCCTCCGTGTTTTGAAGTGTCCTTGAACAAGACACTTAACTGCTCCTGATGAGAACCTGGATAAAAGCGCTATATAAATGCAGTCGATTTACACAGCCTCCATTTGGTATGATACTGCTGCTATAGAGTGTGTGTGTGTTTCCATTTTGTGTGTCTTTATTGTGCTGTCACTATTGTTCCACCCCCACCACCCTGTTTCTTGTCTTCTCCAGCAGAAACGTTGCCAATATGTTCTTCGTGGTGACTTTGCCGTGAAACTCTGTGGCCTTCAAAACATAAAATAAATAATATAATAAATATAAATATAAATACAAATAAATACTTAGTTATGGGCGGCTAAGTGGCAGTGGGCAAGGCGCTCGGCACTAATGCAGGAGATGCTGGGTTCGAGCCCAGCTCTTGGCATTGCTACCAGCTTGGCTGGTCGTCCATACTAACGCAATTGGCAGTGTTAGGGGTGGGAAGCTGGTGGGTGGGGATCGGACGTTGTGGACAGCGACTCCTACAGGTCGGTTGGTGCGCCTGCGCAGCAGAATCAGGAAGCAACGAGGGCGGCGTGTCCCTCCCACGCAGACCCTCGCCGCTGAGAGATCGCGCTGTACAGGTGACTCCTCGTGTACCGGAGGGGACACGTGATGCAAGGCTTCGTCCACATTGCAGCCGGCCAGTGGGAGGCATGGCCTAACAGCGTTCGAGACAGGGGAGGGTAGAATTGGACAATATGAAATTGGGGATGGGAGAAAAATTTAAAAATGGGAGAAAAAGTAGATAAAAAAAAATACTTCGTTTTTTTTGTGCTTGCAAGCAATTCATCCAGGTACTGTATATGATAAAGAAAAGCATTATAGTATCATATTCATGGAAGCTAATGGATATACCCGTCCTCCACGTTGGCCTCTCTGCACAGTAGCGTTGTCACTGTGGTGCTAATAGACAGCAGTGGTAAAGGAGACACCGTGATGCTGTGTTTCCCAGCACCTATATCAAAATTCATACACCACTTGGCTGAGTAACTCCCTCTCTAATATTAGGACAACATGCAACACTGCGCTCTTGCTCTGTGTCTAACCAGAATTCACAGCGTCGCCTCACTGACGAAGCACATGTCTCATCTTCCCAGCACTGATGATCAATAAAAGACGTTGGGTTTTTATAGATGACTGCCACATGCACAGTCAATACTATGGCAAATGGGGATTATGTACGCATCATGAGTCATTTCATGGGTGAGCTCCTCTTGCCTCGCAGGCAATAGGTCTTCTATAGCTGATTTGGCACAAGCAATGTGTCCACACATGATCTGCCTTAATGCCCCTCTCTCTCTTACTGCCCCTCTCTCTCTTACTGCCCCCCTCTCTCTCTCTTTTTTTTTAAAACTTAATTTTTTTAGCGTTTATCGCTTTTCTGGTCAAGCATGACCGACAGAAACAGGTTGAAATGGGATGTAGAGCAGGGGAAGACATTCTGAGAAATCAAACTCGTGTCCCCCAGATCCGTGACGAGCACGGTTTTCCCCGACGCAGAGATAGCGCCGAGATATGCGGTGAGCTACGGGAGCTCCCCCCTCTCTCTCTCTTACTGCCCCTCTCTCTCTTACTGCCCCTCTCTCTCTTACTGCCCCTCTCTCTCTCTCTTACTGCCCCTCTCTCTCTTACTGCCCCTCTCTCTCTTACTGCCCCTCTCTCTCTTACTGCCCCTCTCTCTCTCTCTTACTGCCCCTCTCTCTCTTACTGCCCCTCTCTCTCTGTCTTACTGCCCCTCTCTCTCTTACTGCCCCCCTCTCTCTCTCTTACTGCCTCTCTCTCTCTTACTGCCCCTCTCTCTCTTACTGCCCCTCTCTCTCTCTCTTACTGCCCCTCTCTCTCTTACTGCCCCTCTCTCTCTGTCTTACTGCCCCTCTCTCTCTTACTGCCCCCCTCTCTCTCTCTTACTGCCTCTCTCTCTCTTACTGCCCCTCTCTCTCTCTTACTGCCCCTCTCTCTCTTACTGCCCCCCTCTCTCTCTCTTACTGCCCCTCTCTCTCTTACTGCCCCTCTCTCTCTTACTGCCCCTCTCTCTCTTACTGCCTGCCTAATGTGTGTGTGTGTGTGTACATACAATTACATAGTGTGTGTGTGCTCACATTCTATTAGATACAATTGCATATTGCCATTGCTCAGTACAAGTAGCCTATACTCTTAGAAGTAGAAGAGCCTCGAGGAACCTTTTGGAGTTCCTCACCATTGCCACTGTGGAGGAACCTTTTCAGTTCAAAAAGGTTCCTTGAGGAACCCCTGCAAGAGGAACCTTTTCAGTTCAAAAAGGTTCCTTGAGGAACCCCTGCAGGAAGAACCTTTTCAGTTCAAAAAGGTTCCTTGAGGAACCCCTGCAGGAGAGGTTCCTCGAGGAACCCCTCAGAAAGGTTCTTCAAGGAACCGCTTTGTGGGGTTTGGGGTTCAATTTTGAACTCATTAAAAGTATTATTATTATTATTATTATTAATATAATTATATATATATATATTATATATATAATTGCACAAATGTTTAACATGCAACGCCGAGAGCTGGGCTCAAACCCATCGTCTCCTGTGTTGGTGGCAAGCATATTACCCACTGCACCACTTAGTCACCCTGCCTTGTGGAGGTGTTTTTGGCCAACATCTGTGCTCACTCTTAGAAGTAGAAGAGCCTCGAGGAACCTTTTGGAGTTCCTCACCATTGCCACTGGGAACCCCTGCAGGAGAGGTTCCTCGAGGAACCCCTTAGAAAGTTTATTATTGACATTGCACAAATGTTTAAAAAGCAATGACAAGAGGTCGGCTCGAACCAAGCGTCTCCTGCGTTGGTGGCAAGCGACTTACCCACTGCACCACTTAGCCAACCTGCATGGAGAGGTGTTTTTGGCCAACAGATGCTAGTAGTCCATATGTTTTCAGAGCTCACGAGACAGACACCCCAAATCCAACGTTGTCCTTTGGCACAGAGCTTTGCAGTTTTCGTTGAGGACCTCAATAACTAGAATATACATATATACACCCTTCTGAGTGAACGGTTCCTCCAGTAACCTCTGAGCTGTTAAAGGTTCCTCCTGGAACCACCCAACCAAGCAAGGTTCCTTGAGTATCCCCAGAGTTCTTTGAGGCTCTCCCAATTCTAAGAGTGTACAATACAACAGTATTGAGTATTATGACAAAGCTACAAAGTAGCTAATTTATGTATATTACTATAATAGTATTATACACATGTGCATACAGGGTGTGTGTGACTATATGTATAGCCTACTGTGCTGCTGTCTATACCATCGTGTGTGTGTGTGTGTGTGTGTGCGTGCGTGTGTGTGTGTGTGTGTGTGTGTGTGTGTGTGTGTGTGTGTGTGTGTACAGGGCTGCAGACGTCCTTTACAGCTCACATCAGCAATTCAAAACATACCTCTCTCTTTTCCATCCCCTTCCCGCCCCTGATGTATACATGTATAGTAGTAGCTCACTCGCATGGTTTAGTGTTATTATTGTTGTTTATATATATGGGGAGGAATTGCCAGCAATAGAATCGCGCGATTTGAAGCTGCAACCGACCTCGTCACCCGACGGTAAAACACGTGCCGTCCAATCCTCGCTCTCTCCCGTTAGGGGCGAATTTAATTGATCCGGGCAAACCACGACGACCGCCTCTGGTTAGGTATCCACTATGATCCCGAGCGTTCATTTCATACGGAATGTGTTCAATCGGGGATGAAACCCATCATGTGTTAGTCTACTTTCCATCTAATAACCTAGCTTATTTTCCAAGGGTGAGCCCGGCATAAGGAGAACACAAAAGACTTATCATCACTGCATTGTTGTGTGGCGGCTATTCGATGGAAGGGATGCGAGCATGCAGGGGATGCGCGCCCGGGATGTGACCTGTTCTGATGATGCGACTGCTGCGTATTCTGGTTTAGATCATCCAGCGTTATTATCCGAAGACTGCTTTCAGGGTTTAGCAGTTCGAAATCATTGCCTTGTTGTTATTACACAGATACCGGGACTGTAAGGGGGAAAGCAATGCCTGTGCCAAGATGAAAAGCAATGTAGCCTAGTATTACTCACAGGCACAGCATCCAGAGAATAACCATCACATCGCTTTGATTTAGCGCTGAGAGCCTTTGGAATAAAACTGCAGCACCTTTCTTAATAGTAAGTTATTTTTGTTGATTTTTATTCTGGAGGGAGGGAGACATCAACTTGAACCTTTCGAATCGCTCCAGTAGTGCACGAGGAGGAGATGCCAGTATAATTAGGAATCTGTCCATGCGCGCTGGGGAGGCTATAAGTATAATATTGGTTATTATGGGACTGAACCAAGGTAGAGCAAGAGTTGTCCCTTTTCTATTTCTCTGATCTCTGTTGATTTAGGGAGCAACAATATAGGTTTACAATTCCTTGGACATTATTTGAATTGGTTTGTGGTGGATCTGTCGGGCTGCTGTGCCGGGTGTCAGTGACGCAACGCACACATCTGGATGAAGAACATAATACATGCTTAGAAGGGCGTGCACTTCCCGTCAGTACCTTCACTTTACTAGCTCCCCTCGCCTAAAAAACATATCCCCCCGTTACCCCTCTGAACCCACATGGTCGTGATGGATCTCAAAGCGGACTCGGACGACATGGACTACAAGCGACCGGCTCCCATTGAAGTTTTCGCGAGCAGGTCCACACTGCACGGCATCGCGCACATGTTCACTTATGAACGGATGTGCGTCAAGCGCTGCTTGTGGATTCTGTTGTTCATGGGCTCCCTGGGGTTCCTGGTGCTGGTGTGTGTGGACCGGGTGCAGCTCTACTTCCAGTACCCGCACGTCACCAAGCTGGACGAGGTGGCGGCGCCTCAGATGATCTTCCCGGCTGTCACCTTCTGCAACCTCAACTCCTTCCGCTTCAGCCGAGTGACACGCAACGACCTGTACCATGCCGGGGAGCTCCTTGCCTTGCTCAATGGCAGGTGTGTGTGTGTGTGTGTGGATTAATCTCTCTCTCTCTCTCTCTCTCTCTCTCTCTCTCTCTCTCTCTCTCTCTCTCTCTCTCTCTCTCTCTCTCTCTCTCTCTCTCTCTCTCTCTCTCTCTCTCTCTCTCTCTCTCTCTCTCTCTCTCTCTCTCTCTCTCTCTCTCTCTCTCTCTCTCTCTCTCTCTCTCTCTCTCTCTCTCTCTCTGTGGCCCATGCATGCATCTGCAACATGCCTACCTGTAGCACACCTGTACCTCTACCTAGCCCACTGACTAGCCTATAGGTTGGAGACCTATGATGTGATTTTTTCCCCATTGTAGCCACCCGTTGAAGATCAAAACTAGAGTATTACAGCCAAACCATATTGTGTAGGTTCATAATCTGTGATGGAAATATATACAACATTTTTATACTGTTACAACCAACAAAGGTAAATGTTTTAACTTAATATTTGAGAGAATGTGTGATATATCGTAATCTTGACTGGTTTCCATGGTAACTACTACAGTAGCCATATGCCCCAGCATGTAGGCTGGTAAAGATATGCCTCAGAAAGTGTGTAAACGGAAGTACAGGCTACAGGCTTTCCGGTTTTGACAAAACAATTATAGAAACGTGTGAAGTGCACAATATTTCCTCGTTTAAGCCACTGCAACGGCTTTGACTGAAGAATTTACTACATGACCGGGACGTTCTAGCTTGTTTGCCGACAGGATTCGGGAAAAGTTTGGTCCGTTCGGAGGCAGCTTCCAGGGGAAGTAGATACACCGGAAATTCTACCCCATACACACTTTCGGCCGTAGTTCTTTACCAGGCTTTATCTCACGGAGGAGATAAAACTGGGAACAAGGTTACCCAGCATGTCTCTGCAAACTTGACGTCATTTGACGTAATTTTTTATTTTTATTATTATCTTTTTTAATGATATTTTCCCCCCTTCTTTTTCCGTTTTTCTCCCCTCCCAATGTTAGTCGTTATGCCAATTCCCAATCCCCTTCCTGGTCGCACTCTACCCCCTACCGTCGGTCTGGGAGGGCGGAGACTATCACATGCTTCCTCCGACACATGTGTACCCAGCCCACCACTTATTTTCACCTGGCAGCGCGGACTCTCACTGGGAGAGTGTAACGTGTGGAGGTCACACTACCTCCCTCCAGATCCTTCCCTCGCTGTGCAGGCGCCCCGACCAAACTGTAGGAGTCGCTGTTTACAACGACCCGGACCCACCCACCGGCTTCCCTCCCGCTGACTCTGCCAATCGAGCCAGTATGACGGCCGGCCAAGCCGGAGGCAACGCTGACAGCCGGATTCGATACCAGTGTCTCTTGCGTTGGTGACGAGCGCTTAGTCCGCTGCGCCACCCAGCCGCCCATTTGACGTAATTTCAACACGACCACTCGCATTGTATGAGCGTTAATGTTGTACAAGTACAAGTATATATAGTACAAGTATATTAGCTATAATGTTGTTGTAAACCGTCTTTGTGAGTTGTATTTCATGCGAGACAAATTGTAAGACCAAACTGCCAAAAAAGTTTAGCGTGAGCAACCATGTTTTTCTGACTTCGTAGCTCGAAACACACATAGTTCTGAGATGAGGCGTTTCCCACTTCCAACTTCCCATCTCTGACCATAAATGTAGCATGACATAGACTACTCGCTCCACACAGCTCCACTGGTGTTAATCAACTCGTGATTTCATTATGACTTGAATGAATCCATCAGGTCTACCATACCATCACTACAAATGGAGCCATTATATCTGGACCATTACATGGACCGTAGGGCCTATAAACCGCTCCCAAAAGCTTCACTCATTAGGCACCGCAATTTACAATAAGCTACGAAATTACATTCTGATGGATTTGAATAATGGCAATACGTTTGCTTTGATGTTCCCTGTTGCTCTGCTCAGCTGCAGCTGAAAGCTTTTATGTTATACATGGAAGAATAATATAGTGGTGTTTTAACACCCATCTCATTGGCTGTCAGTATTCTACTACTGTAGGCCGTACAAACAACATGCTGGAAACATACAAAACCTTTTAAGTATCGCTGTCACTGTGGACCTGGATTTGACCTCAGTCAGGTAATTGAGTAAAGAAGGGGTGGGATGGAGGGTGCCTTTTGAAGAGAGACTTTAGAGAAAAGGGATTCATATTGGAGTCGAACGCATGGACGGAACGTGGCTTCACTTGCTTGCTTTCTCTTGTCTTTTTTGTGATTTTAAATGGGACATATTATGGAGAATGGGTTTTTTCTAGTCTATGTATGGATTTGGCATAGTCTCGGATGTTATTTAGGTGCCGGGGAATAATGATTATGTACTCCTTGTCATTTGGCGACAGTTTGGCGACAGTGGCTCAGGAGGTAGGGCAGTCGTCTGGCAATCCGGAGGTTCCCGGTTCGATTCCCGCTCCTCGCGGGCATCGTGTCGATGTGTCCTTGAGCAAGACACTTAACCCCTAATTGCTCCCGATGAGCAGGTTGGCACCTTGCATGGTTGCCTCCGCCGTCGGTGTGTGAATGTGTGAGTGAATGGGCAAATGTGAGTAACAAATTGTAAAGCGCTTTGGATAAGCGCTATATAAAAAAGCAGCCATTTACCATTTAAAGTCTTCAGATTGACAATCCTAAACAATCTGTTCAGAATTGGGTATCCATTCCCTCGATGGAGTCACAATGGGATGAATTTGTTTTGATTAATCAATTAGCTTTGGAGCCAGGAACACTGCCAGTGCTTACCTAATGTGCTGGTGTGGGATAGTCAGGCAAGGAAAGAAAATAATTAGTTTAAGATGTGATGTCAGCTATACCCACTAAAAACACCGTGTGAAGAAAGAGGTGTTGGAAAATATTAGACTAGGGATGGACAAAACTCACAAAATGACTGGGAACAAATCGGAAATCGAGCTTCCACGTTAACGTATGGTTTTGTTTTTAATAGTGAATGTGAGGTAATCCAACAAGCGAGCAAACGTTAGCTGGCTGCTGCTGTCATTGCAACAGCTGAGCTGACACTAGCGGACCAAGCTAGCATATTTCTGGGAACAAAAGCATTCGTTCTCAACATTACATTACTGTGTGAGCTTAGTGAAACAACATGGCAAACGTACAAAACGTTGCTACCATGTAACATCTCCGGTCTCTCTTTCCTCATCTTTCTTTTCTGTTCTCCCAGCTGTTAACAGACTGTTATGCTATCTGTACCCAGTATGCTGTTCAGCGGTGTAACAGTTAATAGGGTCCCCTCCCAACTGTGTAGGTGCCGGTAAAAACAAAGTAGAGACAAAATTATATTTGCATAAACTATTAAAATTCTTATTTAACGACTATTTGAATATTTGAAAATCAATGCATCCCTAATTTAGACTAGTTTCTTTGCAAGCAATTTAACTAACACATTCCACAGATTCAAGGAAGTGTAAAATTGGCGAAACGATACTGGAAAAAAACGAAAAACACAAAGCTATATAAACATGTAGATACAATTGGATGAGAAGGAAACATGATACACTGATCACGTGAACACCTCAGGTTTCTGATGAAAAGGTTGCTCTCAACCCTTGTTAGCGTATTGTGACAAAGGAGAAAATGTCACTGCACTTCCCTACTTAATCATTTTAGATGGTTAGATAGATTGGCACTTTATGAATCCCATGGGGAGAAATGCACACGTCGTCAGCAACATATGAAACACAAGCAGATGGATAGGAAAACAATAGGAATGAATCAGGGATGAAAAAAATGCCTATACATAATATGAAGAACACAACACATTATATTAAAATCAAGTTCAAGTTTTCAAGTTTGTTTATTATTTGTCACAACAAAATACAGAATACTTTATGATGAAATGATTTATTTCTGTATGAGCCCCTGAGAGTGTGCAACATACAGTAAAAAAAGTAAGTAAGTAAGTAAGTAAAAAAAAAGAAGGAATTAAGAAGTTAGCCTCGATTAATCGCATGATTGTCCATAGTTAACTCGCGATTAAAGCGCAAATTAATCACTTTTTTCCCTTTTTTTCTACCTTAAACAGATTTTTTTCAAGTTCCAAGTTTTAATACTCTTATCAACATGCGAGTCAACAAATGCTTGCTTTATGCAGCCATTTAACACAAAAGGATGACCCTCATGCATTGCAAATTTGCATCAAATTCAAAACAGAGTGATGCACAAAATAACTTAACTTAACTTAATAATAATTTAAAACAATGAATAAAGTGTGCATGAAATAATAGGGGAAAGAAAACGTTAGGAACTTGTTACATTCACCCACACAAGGGCTGAGTAATCACACACGGTCCCCCCCTCTCTCTCACACACACACTCTCAGCTCTCTTACTCTCTTGCCCCTTCCTCATCTCTCTCACCCCCTCTCTCTATATATCTCACACACACACACACACACACACACACACACACACACACACACACACACACACACACACACACACACACACACACACACACACACACACACACACACACACACACACACACACACACACACAAACATAGTATCAATGAGAGCATCAATAATACACCTGAGTGAAGTCTAGTTAAAAACAATTTAAAAAAAGTATATTTTTTTCTTTTCTTAATCGTGAGTTAAAAAAATACATACATGGAAATACTGACACATAGGCTACACCCTACCGACATAATAACATTATTAAACACAAGATTTAAAGAAAAATGCCCAGCAGTGGATGAAGAATGTCAACCCCCCCCCCTGCTGAGGGCACACGCAGAGAGGAAATTCATGTGTGAAGGACGCGGTTCCCTCTCATATCTTATAGATATTCACCTTGCTTTGATCAGGGCCGCTCTCGGCAAGCACTACTGTGGGGGATGTGCCTTTGCGGTCGCAGCCCCTCACCTCTGGAACAGCATCCGACATGTCCATTAAATGCCCCTCCATCGAGTCTTTTAAATCAAAACTCAAAACCCATCTATATCGCCTGGCCTTCCCTGACTCACTTTGACTCTTGCCTTACGTGTTGACGTGTTTTTCTGTTTTTCCTTTGTCTATCCGTTGATTTTTTTTTTTCTGTTTATTTTATACTTTTCTTTGTTCTTAGCTTAGCTATGTGAAGCACTTTGGTTGACAAGCATCACGTTTAAAAGTGCTATATAAATACATTTGATTGATTGTCAAATCCACCATCCTACAAATTCTCCACTGTCTGTAGATTCACTCAGTACTGTACACACAGCGTGCCTGTATGAGGGATGTTGATCTGTCACCTGGCCGGTTGTAATTGTGTGCTTTGAAATAGTTACCCTCCTCTTTCTATGTCAGGGGCTAACCTTTTTCCCAAGGAGCACATGTGCTCCTAAATGAAAAAATGTAGGAGCGCACAAAGAAATCTAGGAGCACACAAAGAAATTTAGGAGCACAGTGAAACATTTTTAGTTTATTAACAAACTATTTATTACTTGCATATTATACTGTGCATGCGTGTGTGTGTGTGTGTGCGTGTTTGTTCGTGCGTGTACGTGTGCATACGGCACGGTGGTGTAGTGGTTAACACTGTCGCCTCACAGCAAGAAGGTCCAGGGTTCGATTCCCGCTTGGGGACCAGGTTTCCATGATGCCAGTTACCCAGGTGGGGTATCTCCCAGGCCTTTCTGTGTGGAGTTTGCATGTTCTCCCCGTGCTCGCAAGGGTTTCCCCCCCGATAAGATAAACCCAATGGAAAAACATGCACAACAGATCGCTAACGCTGTGGCGTCCTTGACGAAGACGGACAGGAGCACTTGGATTGGTCCCCGGGGCACGGCTCACGTTGACGCCCTATCTGCTCCCGGCTGCCCATGGGGGGAAGAACAACGGGATGGGAAAAGTGCAGAGAGACATTTCATCGGCGACTCAGTGCATGTGTGTGTGTGTGTGTTCCTGTGAGTCGCCCATCTCGCGTGTGTGTGTTAAAACTGCATGACAAATAAAGACTTCTAGTCTAACAATTATTATACTAAGGGACACACATCTGTGCAATAGCACATACCACCAAAATCACACATTGGCCCATGCCTACTAGACGCAAAGGATATAGGTTGTCCAGCTGCTTTTGTATGTTGTAGTGTTGTCACGATACCAACATTTTGACTTCAATACCGATAGGAAAGGTAATGGAATATATCATTAGATGACAGAACATGGACAATTCTTTATACAATTATTTAATTTAAAAAGAATTTTGAACAAATGTTTTTTATTTTTCCTTTTTTTAACATGAAACTAGACAAACAATACAGTAAGAGTAATAATCAATGATAAATCACAGGACAATGACAGAAATAATAATAACAATAATGACAGTCCAGTAATTAAATCAAAATAAATATTATTTAATTTAATTATAATTTAAATTCATATTTTGACGCTGTTTAAATGTAAATAATCAAATATTATAAAATAATTCTATTACAGCTGCTGAGCTATATACTATAGCTAATGTCCATAAATATCTTCCTTTTGAATGAAATACGTTCAATAATCTAATCAGGATTGTTAGCAGAGAGGGAGAGAGAGAGGGAGGGAGGGAGAGATGGGGGGACGGACTCAGCCCCCACTTCCCTCACTATTGGATGCCTCTGATCATTCCCAGGGATAGCTTAGTTAGCGTTAGAGCGACGTGGGCATTCCAGAATGGCTAGGATGTTAGACAATTGTTAGACAATTGGACCCGTTGCTCGCGGAGTTTACATTACACATAGAAACAGCGCGACTCGCGAGGGAAGTTGTCACACAGCTGTCAAACGCAGGGCTGAAGACTCAAGCTAGATGTCATAGCTTCTAGAATTGAAGGTCCGCTCTGCTCTGTGTCTATTATGAAATGACAATTGCACGTTACCACGCCCACTACGCAAAACCATTACTCGCACACTGTGCTCCTAAATAATTTGTCCAGTTCGCACATATCTATTTTTAGGGGCAAATGCGAGTGAAATAGTCGCACTGTAGAGCCCTGTACAGATATACGAGTCACACACATGACCGTGTAGCTATATACGAGTCACATCCATGACCGTGTACGCACGCACACAAGGAAACTATAAAATCACATCCATCACTTCACTGTGTAGCACGTGCAATGGTGCCAAGTGTGGTCAACTTTCAGTTCGGATGACATTGAGTTGAATGGGATCGCCATCTCCTTGTTTATGACCTTTACATTTAAACAGGTTATTACCTCACTCGGATGCCAATTTGTTGCTTTGTTAACTAGCTAACATTTGATATATTGGTTGATTTATATTTCCTCAGATAGCTGGAATTCTTTGAATTTTAATACATGCTTCAATAGAACTGGCACCAAAGTTTGGCACCAAGCAGAGCATCGAACGTTGGTATTCTGACGTCATGACTCTTCCCTCTTTTATAGTTTCCTTGCACGCACTCACTCAGTCACTCACTCAGTCACTCACTCAGTCACTCACTCAGTCACTCACTCACTCACTCACTCACTCACTCACTCACTCACTCACTCACTCACTCACTCACTCACTCACTCACTCACACACACATATGCATGGTAGACAGACACTCACTCACTCACTCACTCACTCACTCACTCACTCACTCACTCACTCACTCACTCACTCACTCACTCACTCACTCACTCACTCACTCACACACTCACTCACACATATGCATGGTAGACAGACATACATGACTCTTCCCTCTTTTATAGTTTCCTTGCATGCACTCACCCACTCACTCACTCACTCACTCACTCACTCACTCACTCACTCACTCACTCACTCACTCACTCACTCACTCACACATACACATGGCAGACAGACACACGCACTCTCACTGACTCGCTTGCACACACACACACACACACACACACACACACACACACACACACTCTCTCTCCACAAATTAACCCATCGTAGGGAGCATTGATGCAACGTGTGTGTATGTGTGCCCAAGCATTTAAGAATGCCAGTCTGAACACATCACTCAGTGTTTATTTTTAGCATATTGATCTACAGCGCTCTTTGGATCCTACCTCTGTGGTACATATGAGAATGTCACAAATAAAATCGACATATTCATACACAATGGTCTCGCTCCATGACCCCTATATATGTTTGAATGCAGATCACTGACTATTTATTCTACTCCTTGAAGGTGCATGACAAATGTTATGTGTTGTGTGTTATATTATAGTTGGCTATACCTTCTGAAAGTGAGGGCCTGCCCTGCAGAACATTATTTTGAAGGTAAAGGAAATCTCTGTGGATTTGTCTCCCTATATTTATATTATGAACTGTAATGGCAAAACCGGTAGGGCAGGTCCCAGAAGGCCTTTTTCATAAGCAAGATATGCTAGGGAAAAAGGAAACAAACTGAAAACAACAGTGTTTTTGAATGAATGAGAGAGGGGGGGCATGAAAGGTGAGGCAGTGGCAACCCAAACCAAAGTGACTTTGGGCCGAGCGAACTACAGAAGAGGGCAACGACTACAAGCAGAGGCAATTAACTTGTGTCTGGTAAGCTGCATGATGAACAAGGCTTTATCCCCGCGTAATTAGTGTTGTTTGGGAAGCCACTGTGTTGTCTCGCTGATAAACACCCTCTCTCCTCTCTCTCTCTCTCTCTCTCTCTCTCTCTCTCTCTCTCTCTCTCTCTCTCTCTCTCTCTCTCTCTCTCTCTCTCTCTCTCTCTCTCTCTCTCTCTCTCTCTCTCTCTCTCTCTCTCTCTATCTCTCTCTCTCTCTCTCTCTCTCTCTCTCTCTCTCTCTCTCTCTCTCTCTCTCTGTTCCTTTCACCCATCTGTCCCACTCGGCCTGGTGGGGAGGTGTTTTGTTCTGAACTTTCTTCCACAACAAAGAAGAATCACTCTGAGTGCTAATGAAATAGAGTTACAGAGGTTTGAACAGACTGTAGTAAGCGTTTTGTGTACTCACATTTCGGTTTACTTGTTGCCAGATGCCTGTTTTTGAGTTTCAGCTGAGAGGCAGGAGCTGGAAAACATAATGGTTCCATAGCCTGAAGTCTTATCTACAGTCTAGTTCCAAAGTTTAGAACAATCCCACGGATAATTTGTGTTTTACAAAGGTTTTTGTAATGTGTGTACCCGCGTTAATTTGGCATGATTATCCAAAATGACCGTCCGCTTCCATTGATTCTGAGGCTCTAGTCAACACAAAGGACTTCCCTGGCTTCTTCTACCCCTTTCTCGTTGCAATCAGCCCTCACATAAGATAGCGTTGGCTCCAGTATTTTATTGGCTACAATGGTGGTCAATCATTTTTGCCAGCAGTGGTGACTGGTCCATTCAGTACCCGGCCAAACCGGACGTGGTCACTTCTCTGAATGGCGTGTCAAATGTTTAGTCTTGTAACTCGAGACTGGAAGCACGTAATAGGTAGAGTAGGGTGACGATCGAAAGGCGGCAAATTCATCTTTCCAACAATGTATTGGTTTGGTTGATCAGCAAAAACGCAGCCCAGAGCCGGAGCAGACAAGGGAAAGGTGCTGCTACGTGCAGTCGTGCACGCTCGTGCGTGACGGCCCGTCGCCTAAGTGGTTAAATAGCTCTACATTCTGACAGCCATCACTGATATAGTGTTTTGTCAGTAACATGGGTCTCCCAGTCCCTCCACTCTGCAATAAACGCAAAATACATTTCCTGGTATCCCGTTCCCACTTTATCCAATCAGGAGAGAGAACCATAGATATTTTTTATTTATTTCAAGAAATATTGCCAAGCCAAATTTGCTTACTGAACTGGCAAATTATTTTACTTGTTTCAAGGACACATTGGCTTAAAACTAATTTTAAATTTTAAATTTTTGTCAGACCATTTTTGCAGTGTGGAGTTCTGTCTCCTGATTGTATAAAGTGGGAACAGGATACCAGGAAATGTATTTTCTGTTTCCTGCAGACTGGAGGGACTGGATGTTACTGACCAAATACTCTATATCAGTGATGGAGTGTACAGCTATTATTATAACATATACCACTTACTTTAACAAACAAAAAAATACCAGGCATTTGTATGTCTCCCACCCCCCTACTCTTTATACGCATGGAATTCATCATGAGCTGTGGCCAATTGGGCTGCAGGAAACCCCCCACTTCTACTGCTTCATGCTGCCTGGATATGTGCTTTAGCTTGAGCACTCTATGCATTATCTTTATGGAATTATCTATTGGCGAAGACCAGTGTTGTAGACGATAGCTGGGTATGTGCACAAGGTCAGTTGGACTTGTACAGTGTATAAATAATGGCTTTTCAAATGTGTACATTTGAGTTTTGATTGTTGCACTACCATCTGGTCAACTCGTGTGAAATTAGTTTGGGCATGGGCAGTCCAATACCTGTGGCACATTTCATGTCTCTATCATGTGATCTTTGTGAAAACGTGTGTTTTTGGTGGCAGATCAGACAAAGAGTTCATGAGTAACGTGTCACGTACGACCACTCATCTTGTAAAATCACCCCCACAGTATATTCATCAGTGGCGGCTGCTGACCAAATTTTTTGGTGAAGCACAAATTATTATATTATATTATATATTAAATTATATTTGAAAAACATCCCCCACTGTGTGTGTCAGTGGTCAGTGGACACAGATGAAAACATATTAACATTAGGTGACGGCGCACCTGACCAGACACAGATGCAAAAAATTACATATTCGGTGACGGCACACCTGACCAGACAGATGAAAACATATTAGGTGACGCGTGACGGCACACCTAACCAGACACAGATCAAAACATATTAGGTGACAGCGCACTAAAACATATTAGGTGACAGCGCACCTGACCAGATCAAAACATATTAGGTGAAGGTGACAAGGAAAAGGAAAGATGAAATTACCAACCTGGGTTCCATCCTAGAGGCAAATCTTTCCTGTGACAAAATGGGATCTAATGTAATAAAACTAAGTCAACCAACGAACTAGATTCCTGTACCGGATCTCCTCTCTGGTAAACAAGAATACCTTGAAGACTCTAACAGGAGCACTCATTCAAGGGTAACTACGACTATGCTTGCACCTCATGGTACCAACGCACCTCAAAGGCACTAAAAACAAGATTACAAACATCACAAAACAAACTGGTCATACTACTGCTTGACCTTACTCCTAAAACCCACCTCACCCCTGCCCATTTTGACAACCTAGGATGGCTTAGAGTAGACGACAGAGTACAGCAATTTGCAATGGGCCTGGTCTACAAGATACACTACACCACTAAGATACCCATGTCGAAATACTTCCCAAAGGTCAGTGAATACCACAACCACAATACCAGAGGGAGTTCCACAAATAATGTTCAACCCAGATAAAACCATTAAAAAAGTTTAAAAAAAGAAAAAAGAAATTAACAACTTTTTTTTTATAAAAAAAATCATCATAACTGAGATTGCATAGGTCTATGAATCGAGATCACGATTTTGTTTCGATGAATTGCCCAGCCCTACTGTGTACAGTAAGTTAGCTTGGTGATCATCATTGGGATGTAATATAAGCTAAGCTAAAGGTAGCTAACAAATTGGCTAGCTACTGTTAGCATACAAGCTTTTACAAACACTGTACTTACTTTTTCATCCTCAACTTTTTTTCTGATCCAGATGCATAAGTCCTCTCCATGTTGCTGATTTATACTTCGATCCTTTGGTGCAAAGTTTCATTTAGCCTACAGTGCTACTGCCTACACAGTAATGTTACTGTCTGTACAGGGCTCTCCAAGCCCTCTCAAAGCAGGAAATGGTTGGATAGGAAATGGTGTTCTCTGATTGGTGTAAAAAAAATTGTGTCAGAACTGTCAATCATTCAAGCCCCATTCAAATAAATGAGTGAGTCTAAGCCTCACGGGTGTGCACTTAGACCAGTTACTGTCCAATCAAAGGTGCTATTTCGCTGCCATTCACTTACATTAGCTAGTGAGGCACTTGAGGAATGTGCCTCACTACTAGCCAATGTAAGTGGGAGCTGTGTATCACTTAAAAAAACAAAAAAAATCACTGGCATTTTTTTTCACAGCGGAAAACATTTATAAAAAAAAAAAGATAAAAAATATTATGTATATTAATAATAATATATATATATTTTTTTTTTTTGTATACTAGTGAAGCACTGCCTCACTAGTAGTCATGTAATAACCTCCACTGTAGGGGTGGACGGTATAAACGGTATACGGTATAAACGGTATGAATTTGCTCTACGGTATGGATTTTGACTATACCGTGTAACCGGTAGTGCAGCTCTAAAATAGCAATGACGTCATGTAACCACAGCGCGACTATTTCACTCGCATTTGCCCCTAAAAATAAATAGAATTAGTCATAGATAATAGATATGTGCAAACTGGAAAAAGTTATTTAGGAGGCTTCGCGCAGTGGGCGTGCCAGCCCCTACCGCACGCATGTAAACACGGGTCTAGTAGTCTAGTGGGACGGGACACGGGAGCTGTCGGGAGGACGGCGGCGTCTCCCTGAGCTAACGTTAGCTTAGCTACCGTTACAAAATGACCCAGTCAACTATTCACTTTTAGTTTAATACATGATGAGGCATTGTCTAACCGAACGGTATCTAGTCGGCCAGCTACCGATAGCTCCTGACATCAACAAACGCTCCACAAAGTCTAGTAGAGAGACGTGTGTGCTACCTGTTAGCTGTTAGCTCACGTTAACGCAAGTTAGTTCACCGTTCAAAACGAAATGTCCCATTGAACTAAATAATTCACTGAGGCGTTGTATTAACGTTATATATCCGGCTAGCAGTAGCTACAGATAGCTCCTGATATCAATGTCTTATAACACTGATTCGATGCGTATTCGAGCTGAGGGCTTGCTAACGTTATACCAATACAATAGGGTCCAGGTGCAGCGCCGGAGAATCCTGGCCGTAGCTCTGCTCGAGGCTACTCGAGTATAGGTCCAGGTGCAGCTCCGGAGAATCCTGGCCGTAGCTGGAGGCTACTAGAGTACACACAGACAGTGGAGCTTGTTGCGTGGTGGCGATGTCTCGCAGATAATACAAGTACAAGTCTAATTATATAATATATATATTTTATAAAAAAAAAAAAAAATTATATAAAATAAAAATAAAAATTTATCAAAAACTATGATACCGTGATATATACTTCACATACTATGCTTCAAATTATACCGTGATATACATTTTAGACCATACCATCATCGCACTCTGCTTTTTGCCATCCAGCATGGTTGGATAAACAGTAGACTTCATGTGATTGCATGTCCTCTATGTGTGTATGGAGTAATGTGTCATTCGGACTCACGGTGTATGATTTATGGCTTTTAAAATCTTGACATTTTTTACCCTCCATTATAGTGCCACCACCATCTGATATTTGTTGTGCGTGATGCATTGGCACATCAATATCTATCATTGTGGCAAATATCATGTTTCTATAATTTTTGGGACGGAGGGACCAACCAAGAGACCAACTGACAGATTGATTGACTTGGAAAGAAATTATTCTGGCTACTTCATCACAGCGAAAAAGGCAGCAGGCTTTCTACAGTCCTCCAGGGAAGGGAGGCTGTCTGAAAACCTGTAGCGGAACTAGCTAAGCTTTAAATTAGCAAAATGGGAGTGAGCTGGGGGGGGGAAATCACCTTGCACCCTATCAAATTGGAAATACACCTGTGTCAGCGCTTGGACCAGCCCTGCGCCGGTACGAGAATACCGCCCTCTCAGTCTCTGCTCCAGCCTGGTAAAGCTCTGCTCCAGCAGTTTTCGGTTCACAACAAATCAATGGCATTCTTTGTGTGTGTGTTTTTTGTGTGTTGAAGTCACACTCCATGGTGCAGAACATTGCAAATAAATTGCTCAATGTTTTTTTCCCCACCCTGGTGAATATAATTATAATTAGCAAAAGAAAGGTCACTTTAAAACAGGTGATTGTAATGTAATGCGTTGCCAAATCAGCATTTGAAAGTCAGTGACTTATTTTGCTTTCGCAATTCATCTTCTTTTTTTAGTTTGCATTATAAATGCAATAAAGTTATTTGCTAACTATAAATGTGATGTTTTTATGTTATTCATCACAGCAAGGTGACCGGGGGGCGTGAACATTTAAGGCAACCAACTTGTGTTCAGCTTGACCGGGGGTACTACTTTTAAAAATTATTATTTGTGATTTGCATGTATGTATCAGGGAGAAGATTTGGTTCACAAGTAGGCAATTTACTAGTAGGTACTTGGGTGTTAATGGATGATGTGTCATTATAACAATGTGTGATCATCATCATCATCATCATCATCATCTTCGTTTTATGTCCCTATTTTCCTACTACAGTGAGGTTATGTGATGTGGCATTAAAATATTTTGCTCATATAGGTGAGATCAAGGCTGGCAGATGACAAACAAGTGCCCTGGACAAACATTTACATCACTCACATTTTCACCTAATGTAAAAAGGCAAATATCAGAATCAACATGTAAATTTAATCAACCTAAACGTAATGTTAGGTTACATTCACAAGTGTAAGGCTTGGTTTTGAAGGCTTGATTTCCCCTCTCAAATCGGCTGGCTATAATGTCAGCTAATATTAATAGCTCTTGCAACCAAACAAACAGAGATTGTTTATGTTTGGTGGTATAGGCTATGAGATACACAGATTACATTGACAGTGGGATGATGCAATTCTGGATAAAAGCACTAAATGAATGGCAGTGGACATGGATCATTCCTTTCGTCCCTGCTCTGTAGAGGCATTTCTTTCTAGCAAACATTAGGGACCGCCAACGGGCAGCTCAGACCAGACATTTTCAGCCAAGTTTGTCATCACACTGCAATGGCACCCGTCTGGCTCCCCTAGGGGCTGGGCGCCCAAGGCAATAGCCTGCTGTGCCCTGCCCATCCACTGGTACTGGTTGTGAATCTGCGATTGTGCGTCAATAGGGAGGGGATACGAAGGAGATATTTTTGTTAATCTTAACCCTGTTTCAAATCTTAGGTGCTATTTCTGCTATTTCAGCAAGTGTTGCATCATTAAGGTGTAAACACTGCTACCAGAAGTTACACCACTCAACAATCCAATTCACATGATAATATCAGTTTAATTAGTGTTATTTGAATTATCTATTGAGATTATATCAAAATAGCATGTGCTGATATAAAAAAAGATAGATGTTTTGTCATGTGGCCTTAGGTATTACAGTAACATCAACCTTTTGATGCCAAAGGAACTGATAGACACTGTAAAGAGATCTAAGATATAAAGAGAGAGGGGCCAATCTGTTGTAATTTAGTCCAGCTCTATCAACACACCAGTAGGGATGGGGATCGTCCATTTTTATCCATATCGATACCATTTTCGAGACTGTCTTAGACTGTTATTCTATTATTTGGTGGAAAGACGACAATAAATTCTTTCAAACCTGCATTCAAACCTCAAACGAACCGCTCCTGAGTTCACTAAAGGGCGTTTTCTCATTAGGAACGGTTGGTCTGTTCAGTCCTCGAGAACGATAGTCCCCCTCCCCACTCCCCCGCCAGCCAGCTTTCACACTACCAATCTCGTTTAGTTCCCGAGCACACATGAGGGAGCAACACCCCAATACAACAGGAGACGAGTACACTTGTGTCATCTAGTACGCGACAAGTCGTTAGAGAAATAGTTAAAGCCTGTACAATGGAGTCGTCCTTTGCATCAAGAAATGCCTTTGTTATGCTAAGATGCTACTCACGTTCGTCAATAAGGTGAGAAACAGACCTACAGTATTCTCTTTTGAATTCCACAATGGACAGTCTGCTCTACCACGGTGCTAAAAGTGTGCACGCCGATAACACAGCTCTAGCCAGCAGTGTGTGTGTGTGCACTGGTGTGTAGAAGACTAGGCTACATGTGGTGCATTAGTGCAGGGATGGTAACTAATAAAAGTCACAAAAACAATAAGAATTCATATATTTAACTTTATTTTTTCTTTTGTATTCTATTCCCCCCCCCTCCTTTTTCCGTTTTTTTTCCCATCCCAATGTTAGTCGTTATGCCAATTCCCTTCCTGGTCGTTGCGCACTCCCCTACCGTCGGTCTGGGAGGGCGGAGACTATCACATGCTTCCTCCGACACATGTGTAGCCAGCCCACCGCTTCTTTTCACCTGGCAGCGCATACTCTCACTGGGAGAGTGTAACGTGTGGAAGGGTCACACTACCTCCCCCAGATCCTTCCCTCGCTGTGCAGGCCCCCGACCGAACTGTAGGAGTCGCTGTTTACAACGACCAGGACCCACCCCACCGGCTTTCCCACCCGCTGACAATGCCAATTGTGCCAGTATGGACGGCCGACCAAGCCGGAGGTACCGCAGCTGGATTCGATCCCACTGTCTCTGCGGTGGTAGATAGACGCTTAGTCCGCTGCGCTACCCGCCCGCCCCATATTTAACATTTTAAGCATGCCTTTATTGTAACGTGGAACACTTATTGAAATGCGGGACATTCTTCCTCTGTTGTGGGACGTGGAACAAAGGTTTAAAATGCGACTGTCCTGCACAAATCAGGATGTTTGGTCACCCTGTACTGAAACGCACAGAGAGGAAATATATCTTCATGTCCGACTCTGGAGAAGACAGTAAGCGCATTTCCCATAATGTTGGCATGTTCCTTTAACAGAACTGGCATTTAAAAGACTGGTGTGCGACGTTGAGCTGCTTTAACATTGACAATAAATGAATGGCATTCCGCTTCCTCCTCCTCGTTGACTTCACTTAAAGGTAGCCAAGCCTTTGACTGCTCTGCATACTGAGCCGTCCTCAGCCACAGGCAACCAATTGACCAAATGACAGAGCGAAGCAGCACACAAGGTCATGAGGCAATTCAATTGAATTCAAAAACCTTATTCATTGCCAAGGGTAAATTCATAATTATACAATATATAATATGTACAGTGATATTATACCTGTATTATTATTGTATTATACTACAACTCTGTACATACATCTGATTAGCACTATATACTCAGTTTAATCACCTGTACATTGCATATTGCCATTGCACTACTGTTACATTTGCACTCTGGTTGGATGCCAAACCTTGTTTCATTGTACTGTACTTGTGCTACATTTTAATCTAATCTAATCTAATCGAATTGATAGACAATAGACAGTCAGCATATGTTTTGAGTTTTGAAATCTTATTTTATTGTATTTTAATAAAGACATAATGGCATAACTTCATAGGACCCGCATGTCTCGAGGGCAGTATCAATAAGCTTGGACCTTGTTTATTTACGAGGCTTCGAGAAATTCCACATACTGTATAACCGGGTCTTGATCGCCATCCCTACACATCGGCCCGTCTTTCTGTCAAAGCCCTCTCTGAGGATAAGCTGTTTTCATTTACTCACTCCTCTCCTGAGGTGGTGGCGAGGTGATGCAGATGTTCCTTCCTTCGTTTTAGTCTCGGTCTGAAAATTAAAGTGCTTGTGGCCCACAATCCAATTTGGTCTCCTCCACCTCCATGCTGTGCGTGTGCGGTGATTGCTTTAGAGAGCAGTGGCAGGGCAATATAAAAAATCCGCCCATGTGATTGTATCCGCTTCAACTAAAGCCGTGCTGACTCTGGATCTGCACACCGCATCTTACTGTAAGTGCTCCCCTGGCAGCTTTGTGTTGCGCTATAAGACGCTGAGGCTCGGGATACAATTCAAAGGCGAGACACTACAGGTGAATAGGGTAAAATATTTAACTAATAGATATCACAATGAAACTTCCCCAGTTGATTACTTATATTAAGACAAGACTTTCTTGTATTACAAGTTTTCTGAAATTGTATGTTTAAATATGCAAATGAGGCATGATCTACTTAAATATGCAATAATTTGCATATAATTCCAGGACAGAAATCTGAACATTGGATAAAGCCATTTTCAAAATTATAGTTTCATTTTGTTGACATATTAGAGCCAAAGGTTATTACAGAGGGGATTTTGGATATCTCTTTTTATCACTCCATAAATCAGAAAATACTCCATTCAGTCCATTTTTATGGTAAAATTCCATATTTCGCCATGTTTTTAGGAATAAAATGTGATATAAATCAGGGTATGAATGCGATATCAACAAACCCTTCTGTAAATACCTTCAGAACATAGATATGAATAGAACTGGAAGGTTTGGTGTATGTGAGTGTTACTGAAGTGGAGATTTCTGGCTCAGAGTATGAGGAAAAACTCTTAAAACTCATTTTTGGGAAAACGCCTTCAAAGTTCTGTATTGTAAAATGCCATACTTTTTTTTTTGAAACAGATATTTACAAACACAATACCTAATCAAACCATTAGTAATAGACAACCTAAACACATGCCTGATAACTGAATAATAATAATAATGATGTTATTGAACTGAACAGAACTACACACAGGCTACAAACAGTGTAGTACAGTGTAGTACCCCCTAATAGGCAAAAAATATTTGAATAGATGAAACTTTCCCAGTTTGTTATGTACATATAAACTAAGAAAAAATATATTGCAAGTTTTCAGAATTTTATGTTTATATATGCAAATTAGGCACTTCCCCATTAAATATGTGCAAATTTATGGATGCAATAAGGCAAAATTAAGTAAAATAAACAACTAAATTTGTGTTATTGATGTTTTATTGTCACTAGTTTCATAGAAGTACCATCAGGCTGTGAAAGTTCTGGACAGGAAAACAAACAGCCACCACCATTGTTATAGCATAGCAAACCAGAACCTACTGAGCTGGGACAATCTTGTCAAATTCAAAGATGCCTGCCTTACCTATAAAATCCTACATGGCTTGGCTCCTCCCCCCCTCTGTACTTTCATAAAACAGAAAGCATCTGCTGATAGGTATACCAGGTCTGTAGTCAGAGGGGACTGTGTAGTCCCAAACAGGAGGTCTGCTTTTAGTCAGACAGCCTTTTCCGTGAGAGCAGCCCACACCTGGAACAGTCTGCCAACACGGCTCAGGGAGTATCAAAGTTACATCTCATTTAAAACTAACTTAAAATCATGGTTGAGAGATGGTCAAGTGTGCGACCATTTTAACTGAGGGGTTGTATTTTAATGTATTTATTTGTATGTATTTTAGTGTATTGTAACTTATACTGATTCCTACTGTGTTTTAATTACTGTACTATGTTTTTTTAACTGAGGGGTTGTATTTTAATGTATTTATTTGTATGTATTTTAGTGTATTGTAACCTATACTGATTCCTACTGTGTTTTAATTATTGTACTATGTTTTAATTATTGTTGTGCTCATGTCACCTGCCCCAGAGACTACAGTTGCAAATTAGCCAACTTGGCTAAACTGGCATATTTACAGTCAAATGTTCCTTAATATGCACTGTCTCTGTATTTTAAAGGGGAACTATCTTATAAATGACCTTTTCCAGTGTTTAGGGTTATTTTCTAGCTATGTGGACTTATAGTAATAGGATCTATGTCTCTAATTCTCGATTTGGCGCATTCTTCCAATTCTCCCCTCACAATAATGTCCCTCCCTCAAGTGAGTCATCTGAAAATTAGCCTATATGGGACGTCATATGGTGCGTAAGCGTATTTGCATAATAACACCCGCCCCCTCTAGCTGCCCGCCGAGCGAGAGCGAGAGAACTGTAAACGCTCTGCGTGTCTCCCTCTCCCTCTCGAGGAAGTCCACCACCGTGCTGCGCTACAGCTCATGCTCCCGAACCGAGAGAGGGAGAACTGTAAACGCTCTGCGTGTCTCCCTCTCGAGGAAGTCCACCACCGTGCTGCGCTACAGCCCATGCTCCTGAACCGAGAGAGGGAGAACTGTAAACGCTCTGCGTGTCTCCCTCTCGAGGAAGTCCACCACCGTGCTGCGCTACAGCCCATGCTCCCGAACCGAGAGAGGGAGAACTGTAAACGCTCTGCGTGTCTCCCTCTCCCTCTCCCTCTCGAGGAAGTCCACCACCGTGCTGCGCTACAGCCCATGCTCCCGAACCGAGAGAGAGAGAACTGTAACACTCTGCGTGTCTCCCTCTCCCTCTCCCTCTCGAGGAAGTCCACCACCGTGCTGCGCTACAGCCCATGCTCCCGAACCGAGAGAGGGAGAACTGTAAACACTCTGCGTGTCTCCCTCTCCCTCTCCCTCTCGAGGAAGTCCACCACCGTGCTGCGCTACAGCCCATGCTCCCGAACCGAGAGAGAGAGAACTGTAACACTCTGCGTGTACACGCAGAGTGTTTACACTTTTTTTTTTCTCTCTCTCTCTCTCTCTCTCTCTCTCTCTCTCTCTCTCTCTCTCTCTTTCTCTCTCTCTCGACTGACTGTCACTCTCTCTCTCTCTCGACTGACTGTCACTCAAAGTGCTTATGGGCGGAGCCAGGCCATAACAGCCTGATTTCTTGTGGCTGAAAAATGATGGGTTTGAGTACTTGATTAGAAATATAAACCAATGCATTTTTTTTTTTTTAAACGTACAGATGTCTTCAATAGACTGACAGGAATTGTTTAAAGTTGCCCAAATAGTGCTAGGAATAGTAAAATAGTTCCCCTTTAAACCAATAAATACAAATACAAATACAAATACATGTTTAGGAAGCAAAATATAACAAAATCTCAAAATCAACAAAAAAAGTATATTTGCCTATTCACCTGCAGTGTCTCCCCTTAACACTTTCAGTGCCACGCCTGGTTTTCCGTTTTACCGCTTGAATGCCACCATCGGCGCCAATGTTAACGTTAATATCGCCTAATCTATGTTTTAAATTATGGCTATGTGTCTAATCTGCCCATCGCATTATCAAAGACTATTTTCCAGTCAGTGCTGTGAAGGCAGATTGTTTTTTTATCGCGTCGTTTCCGTTTCAGAGCAGTTAGAAAAGCCCCCGTTTTGATATAAAAAACAGCTCATTCTGGAGCATTCTATGAAAATCGTCTTTTAGTGGAATATTCCACAATGTTGATATTCGTCGGCCTTTTTATGAATCGTTTTCAAATAAACGCTAGATGATCAATATTATACGTGCACGCAAGCACATTACGGCCGCGCACTGATAATCGCTCCGTTGATTTCCTCACAGACTTTTACAGTGAAACCGAAAGAAGACATTTCACAAAACAGCTTATAACTTCATCATAACTTCTTACTCTGATTATCCTACCACTGATAACATAGAGTCCTTACCTGACATCAGATGGTATAAAAAAAAGTTTTACCTTAAAAATAAATTAAAAAAAAGTAAAATTTTTCAATTTGAATAAAGTGATTAATCTGATTAAATTAGTCTTTTTCTTTTATTAAATCAACTTTCTTTAATGAATATAACTCATCAGTTTCGTCAACATGAATAATCCAATAAGGGCACGGTTGGTATGAAAGTGATGGTGACGTCTTATTCTCTAAGTTAACTTCCTGCCTGTTGTTGCTACGCAACTGCAGCGTGGGGGGAAACTGCCCAGCCTGGTATATTGTGTACGGTTCATCTAGTGCAGAAACGGATGGTTAAAGCGGCAAATTAAAGACAATCAAGCAGAATTTTCTTCAGTCCTTCACAATGCCAAAGAGCTGCTGTGTTACGCGTTGTACTAATGACAAAAACAGAAATCCAAATCGCAAGTTTTATACCATCACGGAGGAAAAAGTGGCTGTGGCTAACTTTCGGCTAACTCGCTCTGCTGTTGTGGTCGTGGTAGCTACATGCTAAGCTAACGTTAATCACATCATATCGAACCGATAGGAGCTTATCTTATCTAATCTTACATGGATGTTTGATCGGGTAGTGGCACACGTGGTACCACCATGTAAGATTAGATAAGATAAACTCCTATCGGTTCGATATGATGTGATTAACGTTAGCTTAGCATGTAGCTACCACGACCACAACACCAGAGCTAGTTAGCCGAACGTTAGCCGCCAGCAACTTTTTCCTCCGTGATGGTATAAAACTTGTGATTTGGATTTCTGTGTTTGTTTTGTTATTAGTACAAAACGTAACATAGCAGCTTCAATTTGGGTATTCGAGAGATGGCCATGTCTGTATGTGTTTTGTATGGACATTATGTCAAGTCAATCAGAGGGAGCTTCTTTGAATCATATCTCGCCTTAGAATCACCAGAAAGGCTTTCGAAATAGTGAAATGCCATGTTGGCCTCAATATTTTCAAAAGAAATCGTATGAAAATGTTATGAAATGAACAAGAATGTGATAAAACATGTAATAAAAACGGACCTCAACACATGCATTTGATACTAGAAATCCGTATGGCCCCCCTATACCAAGATGGCGGCGGTCTCGTGACATCAGAGTGTCTTCGAGAATAGTATAATATTATAATATTAGTGTAGCCTAATTTTTAACTGCAACTGTGAAGAAACCCCCCATTGGTTTAAACAGATTGATTAGACACAAAAAAAAAGATAAAAAATAATAATAATTATTTTTTAAATTTATTAAAAATAAGAAAATCTAATGTTGATTTAGAATTCGAATGTCAACATTATGATCGAAGCTTCGAAGCTTCGAAGCATTCGGTACAGCCCTACTTTTTTCATTTGGAAATATCACAGTACAAGTGATGTGAATGATGTCGACGGACAGGTGATTGATTGCGTTCATTATTGTAATTACATTGTACTCTCAGGGTATTATTAGGTGATGGCCACCCGGTGATAGCATCGATACAGGTGCTTGACAAGTGAGAGAGAGAGAGAGAGAGAGAGAGAGAGAGAGAGAGAGAGAGAGAGAGAGAGAGAGAGAGAGAGAGAGGGGGAGAGGGAGAGGGAGAGGGAGAGATAGAGAGAGAGAGAGGGAGCACCTACGGGAGACTGCAATTCGAAACTGGCCCCTGTAAATGTCCAAACCCAACCCCCTCCAATGTACAGTTCCCCCCCACCCTACCTACCCAACCCCCCCCCCCCCCCCCCACCCACCCAACCACCTCTAATGTAGTGCTGGGCGATATGGCCTCTAAAGGATATTGCGATCTTTTTTTGGCTATATCACGATACACAATATATATAGAGATATTTTGACATTTCCTCTAAAGCATTTACAAATGCTTGATTTAACCCTTTGATGCATACAGTCATGCCAATATGATGATTATAATAGTCCCTGCAACATATGTTTGCATTAAACCATGAAGATGCTTTAAAAAATTATTAAATTAAAAGTTTCTAAAAATGTACTAAGAGTAGTCTACTGACACACTAAATCTTTTTTTAATAAAAAAAAATGTATAATCTACTGTAAGACAATTTATATAAAAACTCTTGGGTGCCTAAGACTTTTGCACAGTACTGTGTTTTCTATTCACTTTAGTTAAAAACACACACACACACACACTTTATATATACACACTACTGTGAGACAATAATAATCACACACAAAGGGATAATGGCTTATAGCAGACTTAATGATTTTATAATATTTCAGATAATGAAATTAAATGTTTATCATCAACTATCCAGTTAGTATTTATATTGTAACGTTTGGCCACTTTAAACCATTGAACGTAGAGCGAGCGAGAGAGAGAGAGATTGATTGATTGATTGATTGAACATTTTATTAACAGATTGCAGAATGGGTACAATGCAGTACAGCTCAATGTACACAATTGTTAACACATTCACGGCCAGGGGTCGCTGTTTACCTTCTGGGTAGAACGCCAGCACTTTGTTCAATGGGGAGAAAGCCACACTTGCGAGTGCTTAAGATATATGAAATATTGGGGCGCCCTCATGGCGCATACCATAGTGCCTCGCGCACCTACGCGGCCGACCCGGGTTCGATCCCAGCTCCCGTCGTTATTTGTCGCATGTCCTCCCCACCTCTCCTCCCGTCCGTTGTGGACAGCGACCCCTACAGGTCGGTTGGGAGACGCCTGCACAGGGGAATCTGAGTCGGCGGCACAAGTGATACACAGGAAGGGTGCGCTGTCGATCTGTGAATGGAGAAATAACTTAATAAGACACATTATCTCTTCTTGCCCTGCTCAGCTGGCAGCGGTTTATTTGATAAATATTAAATAACAGTAACAGCAGTAACAGTGTAACAACACTAACTAACTAACAGGACACTGTGTTGTAAACAAACACACAGTACAGTAGTTGAGTAGATAGTAATAGTAGTGTGTATAGTTAGGGATGGGTACCGAATTCTGTACTTTTTAGGTACAGAACCGAAACACGTCGGTACTACCGAGTACCGATTCAAGTGAGATACAAAAAAAATAAAAATAAAAATTACCTTTTTTCTTTTCATGTCAACGTTCACACGCACAATATATGCTTACCTAGGATTTGACTTGATTCAACAACAAAGCAGTCGGAGCAATGGCAAGGTAAATAAAAATGTTTGAGACTAAAGTACCGAAAAAAGGTACCGTTGGGTACCGGTATCGATTCACAGGTACCGGTACCGTATCGGTTCAAATGTGAAAGGTACCCATCCCTATGTATAGTACACACAGTAGCAATCTGATTGCAATCTGCTTGCATAAAAACATATAAAAAGATAAATCACATTTTGAGGTTGGTGTAAAGTGCCACATGGTGATGGGAGAGGTCTGGTTAGGGGTTAGATTTAGAGGTGGTCTAGGTTTGGTTAGGGGTTAGAGTTAGAGATGGTCAAGGTCTGGTTATGGCCCCTATTAACCAGACCTAGACCACCCTGACTCTAACCCCTAACCAGACCTAGACCACCTCTAACCCCTAAGTTAGGGTTGGTGATGGTCAGTGCTGGGCTGCTGCCTGCTGGCAGCAGTTTATTCTATAACAACAGGATACTGTAAACTAAGTAAACAGAACACACAGTAGTACTAGTAGTAGTACACACTGATTGCAATCTGCTTGCATAAACACATTATATAAAATCACATTCTGAGGTCAGTGTTAAAGTGCCACATGGAAGAGGTCTGGTTAGTGGTTAGAGTTAGAGGTGGTCTAGGTCTGGTTAGGGTAACTTAGGGGTAGTTAAGCATTCATTATAATTTATTATTATTTAGATAGATGGATGTAAAGGGCTAGACCAACTCTTAACCCCTATCCGGACCTAGACCACCTCTAAGTCATAACCCTAACTTAGGGGTTAGAGTTAGAGGTGGTCTAGGTCTGGTTAGGGGTAGAGTTAGAGGTGGTCTAGGTCTGGTTATACTGATCCGATACCAGTGCATACTTAAAAAAAAAAATATATATATATATATATATATATATATATATATATATATATATATATATATATATATATATATTTATATTATATAAATTATAAAACTTTTTTTTTTCTTTTTTACAGCTACTGTTTTATATATACTGTTTTTTTTTTAGTAATAACTAGAAGTAATGGTATGTATTCAACAACAGGTGATTGTATAGATTAGTATTAGTATCATTAATTGACAACTATGCTCAAGAGAATTATCAAAGACTCCAGCCACCCAAACAACTGCCTCTTTGAACTGCTGCGGTCAGGCAAGCGATACCGGAGTCTCATGGCAAGCACAGAAAGACTCAGAAGAAGCTTCTATCCCCAGGCCATCAGGATGCTCAACGAACAATAACACTATGTAACAACCATCAAATGCACTCACAGCACACACATCCACACGCACACACTCACTTAAACAAACAACTCACTGCAGCACCCACTTTACACACTTTAGAATACCTAAACAGTAAACACACTTTATATTTATTGGTAAAGAATTTGCACTACAACCCATACCTCATTACACCTTACTGTAAATTGTACCAAAATTGTACCTCATCCCATTTCTGCTTTGCACTATAGTATATTGTATAGTATATTGTATGGTAACTCAGTTACTTCTACTCTGCATTGAACATTGTACACTTGAACTTGTGTCCACGTACGTGACTTCTATTTTTTACTTGCTATACTTATTTTATTTTATACTTATCTATTTTTGTCTAGCAGTAGCACAGTCTCTGGAGCGTAACAGAAAAAAGCATTTTGTATAAAAGTATTCTGTACTTCTGTATGACAACTAATAAAGAAACTTGAAACTTGAGTTCACCCACGGAAAGGTTGTTGGCACATTGGTTCCGCACGGACGTTACACGTTGTTGCACTTCTTATCCAGCCTGTGGGGAGAGGTCGATCAGGTAGCCACGTTAGCGTGAGCTAGGTTAGCCACTAGTTAACGCAAGCTAGATGGAAATACAAACAATGTAACGTTACTGGTGAAAAAGTGATTTACCTTGGAATACTCCTTTGCCAACTTACTGTACTTTGCTTGCAGGTCTGCAGCTGGATTATGAATAGTCCCAACTTTAGCCAAGGTAACGTTAATCTAAAACGAGCTTTTCAGATAACTCTTCAGCTAATGCTAATAACACAGAGCTCCCCGTCACACTGCTCTGTCGGGACGATGGCATTAAGAAAAGTTATAATTATTTTGTCTCATCTTGTTTTAGTCAACAATATCAACATACATGAAGAGAAATTTCGTCCTGGTTTTTGTAAATAAATTTTTTGTGTCCTCAGGCTCAGTTGTGGTCAACGATATTTAATGAACTATTTAGTCACGTTAGCGTCACATGGTCTTCAATAACGTGACGTCACGTCTCGTTGTCGTCATGGAAAAAAAAACGTCTTTGATGAACATCTTTCGTCATAATTTTCGTTGACAAAATTAACACTGGTGTGCATACTAAAGGACAAACATCTGTGCAATAGCACATACCACCAAAATCACACTGGTACATGCCTACTAGACGCCAAGGATATAGGTTGTCCAGCTGCTTTTGTATGTTGTAGTGTTGTCACGATACGAACATTTTGACTTCGATACAGATAGGAAAGGTAATCGAATATATTATTAGATGAAATACAGACAATTCTTTATACAATTCTTTAATTAATTATAATTTAAATTAATATTTTGACGCTGTTGAAACGTAAATAATCTAAAATAATAAAATTATTCTGTTACAGCTGCTGAGCTATATACTTTAGCTAATGTCCATCAATATCTTCCTTTTGAATGAAATAGGTTCAGGAATCATGAATCAGGAGAGAGAGGATGCAAAGCTCACAGAGTTTTCCTTACACATAGAAACAGCGTGACGAGAGAGAGAGAGAGAGAGAGAGAGAGAGAGAGAGAGATAGAGAGAGAGAGAGAGAGAGAGAGAGAGAGAGAGAGAGAGAGAGAGAGAGATCTTACCGCAATGACGATGCAACACATTTTATACCATTGGACACTTTGCTCACAGAGTTTTCCTTACACATAGAAACAGCGTGAAGTTGTCACAGAGCTGTCAAACGCAGGGCTGAATAGCTATGTCATAGCTTCTAAAATGTAAGGTCCGCGCTGCTCTGTTTATATTATGAAATGACAATTGCGCGTTGACATGCCCACTACGCAAAACCATTACTCGCACACTGTGCTCCTAAATGATTTGTCCGGTTCGCACAAATAAATTTTTAGGGGCAAATGCAAGTGAAATGCACTGTAGAGCCCTGCCCACTGGGTGCATATTTTATCTCATTTAATTTCAAACCTTTATTTAAAAAAGGCAACATTTATAGTCACGTTGAGTGTACATACAGAAATAAGCAAAAAGAAAGGCATAAAATCACACAGCATATAAAATCGTAACAATAAGACAACTAGGCGAGACAAAAGTAAGGATAACAAATAAATTAAAACACATACAACATGATTGATCAATGTTTAAAATTCTGCAACAGAAGGGAGAATCTCAAGCTTTAAGGACTGTTAAATGGTAAATGGTGCATTTATATAGCGCTTTCATCCAAAGAGCTTTACAATTTTGTTCCTCACATTTGACCCATTCACTCAAACATTCACACACACCGATGGCGAAGGCAACCATGCAAGGTGCCAACCTACACATCGGGAGCAATTAGGGGTTAACCTCTAGAACGGGAGTGGTTCTTGTATAGTAAATAGATCCATATAGCAAGATAGCATAAGGATATATAGTATAACTGTAGATTGTATAGTATAGTATTGTATAGTAGTGTACATAAGACCCAGTGCCTCATCCATTGTATTGCACTATCGCAGGACCTTAGCATGTCTTTTACCATGCTTTTTGTAAACTTTATGTACATTATACCTGTTATGTCTTATTCTTATTACTTGTATTTAGGGCTGGGCGATATGGCCTAAAAATAAAATGCCAGATACTTTTTTTTTTAAATCCGATTTACGATTTTAATCGATTTATTTCTCTTGAAAACTAGAAACGCCAAGGAAATCATTCAAATAACCTTTGTTTTTATTTGACACAAAATGTATCAAACAAAGATGAATGTCCCTATTGGGATTAATACCGTAGTTCCAAATTTATTGGCAGCCTGTAATCATGACGTTTCGGTGTGAACACACCTTCTTCAGAATGGCTTGCATGAAGCATAAGTAACCCTAGTATATACAAGACAAACAGGAAGTGACAACATAGGAAGTGACAACACATTCCCACAAGAGATCTACAAAAAAGTACAAAATACCACTTACAAGCACAACCTTTTCAGAATATGTAAATAAAAAAGAAGCGTGTAAATCAAAAAGAAACATGTAAATCACAAAGAGATATATCTATATTTATATATATTTTATACAGAGTAGGCCTACATCTTAAACTCATGACCCATATAAGCCATCTTTCAATTATAAATATAAAGAATGATAAATGAAAATAAATAATAAACAATCGAATGAAATGAAATAATCAAATGAAACAGGTCAAAACATTTTCCTCATTGAGGCCTCTAGGCTCTAAACAATCCAGATAATGAATACAAAGGGAATGCTTTTATATTCATTATCTGGATTGTCCTAAATCATTAATTCGACTTGACTTGACCTCTTAACTGGCGCCCAGAAAAGTGGCAATTGTTAACCCTTTCTCCGCCAAACCCGAGATTTATCAGGTTTAGAATCCAACCGTTGAGCGCCAAAACCCGAGATTTCTCGGGTTTTGAACCTTTTCTCCTTTTTTCGATTTCCCCATTCTAAACACTCTGTCTGTGTCTCCCTGGCACCACTGCCTATGTTAAAATTGCAATGACGATCGAATCCCGACAGGTGGCAGTATCGCCTACCTTTTGAACTGAGTCTCTAAGGTGTCTCTCTCTCTCTTTGTGCCTGGCTGCAGGAATCCCCTCCCCCTCAAAGTGAATCAGAACACAGCCATCTGTCGGAGATTTGCTCGCCTGAAACCTATTGTTTCCCGTATTATAGCCATGCCCAATGCACACGAGTAATTGCGATTGTGATGGAACTACTGGGATTATTCATTTTGGAGTACCTTCTGACTAAGGTAAGGTCTATTTTAGGTCTATTTTACTGAACCTAAAACATGCTTTTGTATTGATCACAGCGTCTCTGCGGTGGTAGACAGATGCTTAGTCTGTTGCGCTACCCGGCCGCTTACTCACGCTTTTCTATAGGTTTAAACACTGATAAAACTACCTACTTTAACCCCTCCAGTCCTGTTTTCGCCCACTCCATATTGAATGACCTCCTGACCTCTGCTGACACCAGAGCCCTTAGCATCCTCATCCTCCTTGACCTGAGTGCAGCCTTCAACATCCTGCTCATTAGACAGGCTCGAAGGCATAGCACTCAGCTGGCTCCTGTCGTACCTCTCCAACAGATCACTTCACAACCACTCCTCTGTCTCATCCACTGTCACACGAGGTGTTCCCCACAGTTCCATACTTGGCCCACTCCTTTTCATCATCTACATCCTCCCTCTCAGTCAGATTATCTGCCATTTCAACCTGGACTTCCACTGCTAAGCAGATAACACTCAGATATATCTAAAATCCGCCTACAACCCACACCTCTCTCACATTGACTCCTGCCTGTCTGCAATAAAAGTCTGGATGCAACTAAATGTCAGTGACAAAACTGAATTCCTACTCATCGACTCCATGTCCACCCTCAGCAGAATCACCTACCCCACACTCACCATCGATGGCACCACTGTCTCTCCTTTCTCCCAGGCAAGCAACATTGGCGGGATCCTCAACCCCACACTCTCCCTTGACCCCCACATCTAGATTCCAGAATGCTGGCATGCTGTCTAAAAGCACATACGGTGGCAACATTATGCCGCTTTGGTTTGGCTTTAGCTAAATTACCTGAAAGGACAGCAACACATCACCCAGTAATACAGTCCATACATGTTCTTTTTTTGATCCACTTTTTCTCCTCCTTTTTCTATTTTCCTCCCATCCCAATTTAACCGTGCCAATTCTCCCCTCCCCTGTCTTGATCGTTGCTCGCATGTGCCCCCCACTGGCCGGTTGTAGGGAGGATAGATGCCCATCACATGTCCCCTCCGATACATGTGGAGGCAGCCAGTCACATCTTTTCACCTGCCAGCGCGGACTCTCATTTGGCGAGGAGTAACGTGTAGGAGGCTCACACCGCCCCCGCCATTTTCCTGTCTTTGCTGTGCAGGCGCCCCAACCGACCTGTAGGAGTCGCTGTTCACAACGACCAGACTACCACCCATCGACTTCCCTCCCGCTAACTCTGTCAATTGAGTCAGTATGACGGCCGGCCCAAGCCGGAGGCAACGCTGACAGCCGGATTCGATACCGGTGTCTCTTGCGTTGGTGACGAGCGCAATGTCCGCTGCGCCACCCAGCCGCCTATACAGTCCATACATGTTATGTTGGTTTACACATTACTAGTAACTCTCTCTTAGCTGTGGCTCTTGGCTGTGGCCATCAAAACACATCATTTTCAGGCATAACGATTTTTGGGACAGTTGAGTTGTCAATTATCGGAGTTCTGAAACAGATATTGGGGGTTGGGAGAGATTCTAAAAGCGTTGTAATTGCTTCCAGCAGCCGGCTCGGTTCCAGCGCTCTTGCTCATGTCTCATGTGTTTAGAGTTATTTTCGAACGTCCTTTGTGGCCCGCTTGCATTTCCTGCTCAGAGCCCGTATTCTGGTTTCCCACCGCGACCTATGACCCAGTGCACACATGAACCAAGCCAAGCAAGACCTACACATTGTTGCGATCAAGATCTTTTACTTCTTTTTATTTTTGCATCGTCAGGGACACGGGACACGGTTCCCTAGAAGACTAGAGGGGTGTTTTGGAGGGGGGAGGGGTAGGCCCTGAACTTGTCTCCATAACGCCCGAGCCCCGCTAGCAGAGAAGTCTGGGGTAGTCGGACTGTTCCTCTTGGCTGCCGGATCAAAGATAATTGGACCCAGGTTTCGCTGGGAGTTATGGTATTCACATCTCAGGCCAAGTTTAGAGCTTTCGTCTTGTTTACATCAGGGTCCCCCATTTTCAATTCATAATGAATTGTAAGTAACGGTGCAATCAGCACCGTGCAATCCATTCTTTGTGGATCTAGCCCTCAGTGTCATGTGGCGCCGTTCAAGTGTAATGTCTGGCCAGTGACAGCAGGAACAGCCGTGTTTATGTTTGGAGGAGGTTTAAACGGATCCAGCTGGATTTCGGGGACTTAGCATTCTGTCTTTGTGCTGGTGAGATCTGAGGTAGATCCTGTATAGAAACAGTGATTTAGAGGAGGATGATCCTCTACGGGGGTCACCAGTACCCAAGATCTGATCTGGTGAGGTTTAGAGGTGTCAAAAGTAGAGCTGCCGCGATAACCGCATTACCGCGGTATCGCTGTTGCATCACGCCCACCGCAGAGTTGGGCTGAATACCGCATCACAGCTGTTTTTTTTAATAATAATAAAGTAGCGCCCAGACGTTGGACTTGCGGCTCTGCAGATATACCCTACTCGGTTCCAAGCGACCCTATTGGGTAGAAGTGGTACCAGAAAAGTCATGTGAAACATTGCAGACCACTGATTGGTCAGAAGAGAGACGCGTCACACGTTGGAGTCTCTGAACAAAAACAGAAAGCCGCCATCTTTACTGCCTCGCTAAGGATGTATTTCATTCAGGATTTGTTTGCGACAGCACCAAGTGTAATAAACAGAAAAGGATGGATTCACTGTGTATTCTGCCTCATTTATTGATGAAACAAAACCGACATCAACCCAATTTACCACCGAGCGGAGAGGTTAGTGTCACAACAAGATCGCTGATGTGTTAAGTTTGTTGTTGTTATTAGCCTAATACTAACGTCAGCAGATATACACGAGAGGTAACGTTAAACCCGGGTTGCTTGGTAGAATAGACACAATGAGGTAACGTTAGCTTTAGCACAATAGACAAAACGAGAGTCTGGTTAATGTTGTTATTGATTGATTGATTGAAACTGTGTTAAACTCTGGCTTGCTGCAAGCCCTCGGACATGGCTATGCCCACGGAGCTTTCAGTGTACACAAGCGGCCCCGCCTGCATCCCCACACGGAGACAAACGGAGTAGTACCTGGCTGCAGTGGAAAAGGAACGAAGTACCAGGTACCTAAAGCGGGTCGAGTCGAGTAGGTACTATGCAGTGGAAAAGCGCCATTAGACTAGAGGCAGGCTATATGCTATAAAGAGTAGACTACTAAAAAAAAATGCATTCAATTTTTTAATTTTAATTTTTTTGTGCGCACTGTGCGGTAATAACCGCGGCGGTAGGAAATATTTCGCAAATTTGTGCGGTAAGGAAAATATCAATACCGCGGCAGCTCTAGTCAAAAGGCACCCACGCTGTAGGATGACGGTCCGAGGGTTAAAGGGATACTCCACTCATTTTACGATGTCCCCAACTGGAAGTCGTTCAGTTCATCCAAAAAGTACTTCCAAAAAGTTCAGGAAGTACTAAAAAAGTACCGCTCCAATACTAATACCTGGGATTCGGTACTGATACCAAAACAATACTTTTTTTCAATTGAATTATGTATCAGAGGCTTTGTTACTTTTGGGATTGGCTTGAACAGAATAAATGTCCAATCACCGGCCTTATATCTTGAAACAAACCCGCTTATTGGCTCACCGATGAGATAGAGAGAGAACTACTTTGGTATTGAAACTTGGTGTCGACCGACCAAGCATTCAATAGTACTGAAGCAATTCGATCGATACCATTGATTTTGATACTGGAAGTAGATATTATTAGCATTTGTTAGTAATGCCGGTGGGAATTAGTAGATGCATGAAGCTTGTATTGGTACCAAATTCAAAACAGCTTCCTAAATGTTTATAATATGATTTAAAGGAACACAAATTATGGGAAAGTCGGGCATCATAGCTGTGAGGGCTGTGGGTGTGTGTGTGGGTCACGAGCAGATAATAGGGACTCTTAAAGTTATCCGTGAAAATAATAACCACTAAACTGCTTATGCAAAGTGAGTAGTTAAAGGTGAACTATTTTACTATTTCTTTCACTATTTGGGCACTTTTACACAATTCCTGTGAGTCTATGGAACACCTCTGTAATATATATATTTTTTTTATTCATTGTTTTGTATTTCTAATCAAGTCCTCAAAAACAGCATTTTTCTACCTCAAGATCTCGAGCCGTTTTGAGCCTGGGCAGCAGAACTGTGTGCAGCTCATCTTGTATCTCAACATTAACATGCAGCGGTGTCTTTCTGACATCACAAATCATCACATTTTCAGATGACTCAGTTCAGTGAGGGTGAATATTGTGAGAGGAGAATTGGAAGAATGCGCCAATATGAGAATTTTTAGACATAGATCATATTAATATAAGTTCACATAGCTAGGAAACAATGCTAAACACTGAAAAATGCCATTTATAAGATAGTTCCCCTTTAAGAAAATAAATCAAGTCCAAAAAACAGGACTACACTCAATAAAGAGGTATAGTAGAAAAATAAATAAGCCACAAAGGCACCTCCTAATAACAGAGTTTATATTGAAAACGTAAAAGAATAAACCTCCACTAAGGGAGTTTATGTGTAGAATAACGCCAGTAGCCCAAAACAAGAATGACTACAATAAAGGCTAAATTCTGAATCGGAAATCAGCACTACACTTCAATATAATAAGCGTGGCCAAAAGGATAGCCAACACTAGGAAATGAATAAGCAGTTGACACTGGGAGATCCAAACTTAAATAGACTCAGCATTGCCATAGGCACAGCTGCACTGAATCAGGTGCAATCAAGCCCACACACCTGCCGACCCATGAGGCAATTAACCACAGAGACCAGGGATTGACAGCTATCCCTCACAGGAGATGAAATAGACAGCTGTCCCTCACAGAAAGGTGAAAATAAAGCAAAAACCATGACAATAGCAGCATGGGAGAGGGGGGAGGGGAGGTACCAGTATGGTACATTCATTATGAATTGAAAATGGGGGACCCTGATGTAAACAAGACGAAAGTCTTTCTCTGGTCTGCATCCACTTAACAATTGTGTGTATTGAGCTGTACTGTATTGTACCCATTCTGCAATCTGTTAATACACATTTCAATCAATCAATCAATCAATGGGCAGGGTAATAGTAGAAGACATAAATATAGGCAATACAATTATAGTAAAGATAAAATAAGCAATGTAAACAATATGAATAACTTTGAATATAAGAATATGAGCAAGTAAACATGTAATCAGATGTGTGGATGATGGTCTGTATGCCCTATTAGTTATATTATATGTTACAATAAATATGGGCAATAAACACACACTCGCGATTATCTATTGATGCAGAACGACACGCTAACTTGCATACAAGCAGGTTTCTGTCAGTGCTATAGGTTTGCTTGCGGTTACGTTGGAAGTATCTCTCTCTTTCTCTCTCTCTCTCTCTCTCTCTCTCTCTCTCTCTCTCTCTCTCTCTCTCTCTCTCTCTCTCTCTCTCTCTCTCTCTCTCTGAATATGCAAAAAAAAGGTACTGCAATATTTGCAATATCCAAAAGTATATATCCCCAAAAATTGGTATGAGCTGGAAAACACCCTGGGTCCATAGCCTTATGTAGTACATGTCCACATTTTATAGAAATCTGTTCAGAAATGAGTGATTAGGAGCGGTAAACAAAAAAAAAAAGCTCTGCAGGTTTCATTTTTGTCATTGACTCCAATGCATTCTGCATTTTCTCTTCTTGTTTTCGCTCGTGACTTTTCACCTAGATCCCTGATTCGCTCATACCCACGTGGGGTATAATTGGAAAGCCACACTCGTTGGTTACAACCCTGTCTAATAATTTTCGAGATCACCAAATGATTGACGGAGCTAGAGCCTCGGGAGTCTGGGGTGGTTCTCAAAAAAATTAAAAGCTCTGCCGTGTATTTTGGCGCACGCCTCACATATCGGCATGTAACTCGAGAACCGCTGAATGGCAATCGACAGGCAACAAATAGGGCTTTAATTTGATATATATATAGTATTAAAAAATATGCAGACCGAGCCGCTAGATTTCGGCAAAGTGGCGTGTCGCGCCGGTGGGCAAATCGTCCTCAAGAGGGCCCGGGGCCGGGCCGTTGCCAGTTAAAATGTTAAGTGTCTTGCTCAAGGACACAGGAGGAGAGGAAATCGAACTGGGAACCTTCCGACTACCAGACGACCGCTCTACCTCCTGAGCCACTGTTACTCCCGACCTTTGGAGTTCATTCCATGAGCTAGAGGGGCATCATAGCAAAATGCAGATTTACCCTGTTCCGAGCAAACTCGAGGGACCTTAAGGACCAGCCAGTCATTACAACGGGTTCCATAGGTTCCAAGATTCCATTCCAATAATGATGTAGTATAAGGAGGTAGCTTACCAATAAGGGCCTTAAAATGAACAAATACTGGTGTTTCCATCAGAGAGGACCAACCAACCTTCTCATAAAGGACACAGTGATGAGTGTCGTACCTATCATTAGTGATGAATCTGAGGGTAGAGTGATATACAGAGTCCAGGGAATTATGTATATTGTCTTAAAAGAAACCTCTTCACTATGGGCCTTCACTTTGACTTCCCCTTCACCATGTTAATATTAGATTACGGTTGTTTTATGAAGTCATTGTTAAAATTCTTGACATTTTGGAAAAGCTTATCTACTTCGACAGGCTGATTCAGTTCAATGCATGGCAGGCGGCCTTGGTGTGTAATCAGCGGAGAGATTTACACGGTGCACGATGGACACTGTGTGTGTGTCTCCAAACAACACACAGCAATAGATGGTTTTCCTGTTTTCCAACATTGCAAGATAAGCACACAGCCAGGAGGCAATAAACAGTGTTGGAAGTAGCGTTACCTGACAAGGAATGTGTGGTAGTTGGTGTTTTCTATAACAAGGACTGTGTGGTAGTAAGTGTCTGTGCCAATTGCCTTAATAACTAGAAGGGCAAGGGGCGGCTGGGTGGCGCAGCGGACATTGCGCTCGTCACCAACGCAAGAGACACCGGGTTCGACTCCGGCTGTCGGCGTTGCCTCCGGCTTGGGCCGGCCGTCATACTAACTCAATTGGCAGAGTTAGCGGGTGGAAGTCGATGAGTGGTAATCTGGACGTTGTGGACAGCGACTCCTACAGGTCGGTTGGGGGACGCCTGCACAGCAGAGACAGGAAATGGCGGGGGTAGTGTGAGCCTCCCACACGTTACACCTCGCCAATGAGAGTCCACGCTGGCAGGTGAAAAGATGTGACAGACTGCCTCCTCGTGTACCGGAGGGGACACGTGATGCAAGCGCGCTTCTATCCTCCCTACAACCGGCCAGTGGGGGGCATATGCGAGCAACGTTCAAGACAGGGGAGGGAAGAATTGGCACAGTGGAATTGGGATGGGAGAAAAATAGAAAAAGAGGAGAAAAAGTGGATACAAAAAAAATAATAACTAGAAGGGCACTCAGAGAGATGCCTACATCCGCGTGAGTGGGCAAATCCTACCCATCTGGGTAACGTCAGCTATATACACCTACTATGGAAATCCGTTATAGGGCTATATTTCATGCCTGCCATGGAGCAAGACACCTCACTAGAATTTACCTCAACTTTGGACGCATTGCTCACTCACCACTCACAGAACGTCTCTGTTTATGAACAATAACAGTGCACTTGATAAGGCGTCACATTCAATTGCACTTCTACAGTCGTGAATGGTCTCTTAAATCGGCATAAGCATTTGTATTTCACTTGTAAAAGAAAGTCACGAAAGATTCTCCTGGTTTGGATTCTCTGCTTCTCCGGAGGCTGTGCCTTCTGCCCCTAATGTGCGTTCTGCTCCTCCTTTAGACCAGCCATCTCGTTTTGGCCAAATAGAGAACATTCCAAATGCTTCACCTTTAAACACAACGTTGCCTAGTGAACACAATCTTGTTGTAACTAAGAGATTTTCTGGAATACATAATCGATTTTTTTGTGCATAAACCACTAGATTTCTCAACTTATAATACGCATTTCACGTGGGAATTTCCTGATGACAATTGGCCAACAGTGAACATGAAATACTTAACCTACAGACATGAAACTGTTGTGACAGCACAATATTGATGTATGTAACTGAGGGGTACAATTCCCTGACTGTATTGATAAGTATGGTATCATTAAACCACTACCGCTTTATGTACTTTAATTACTGGCCATACAGTACACGATATCTAAGTATGATGAACACTTTCCCACATATGAAATCAGGTCCACACAAAGGTAACAGTCAAATATTTAATATATAGCAAAGGGTACATATAATAGTTACTTATTACATTTATGATTTGAATTGAATGCTCTTGTAAGGCAAATGAGTACTCGTATGCAAATCAACACTGAATGTCCAATCTCTGGTTACACAGGAAGCAAGTATACAACCTGGCTCTTAGGGGATTATAGCGATGGTCACTTAATGATTATAGCTGGATAATATACTGAAGGGGTCCCGCCGGTTGTAGGCCAGTAGGGGGGGTAGGAGAGCCGTCGGCTGTATCCCGTCTGGTCAACGATTTCTAGGGAGAGTCCAGGTACAGAACACAGTGCCCGTAGAACCTTGATCCGCAGATGAATACACTTGGGCTCTCTTGTAGACGATAGCTGTAGCTGTCGCTGTCGGTCCACAACGAAGAAGAAGCGAGGCGACCTCAGTCTGGTCTGAGCGCCGTCTCACCTTGGCTCCTCTCGGGGTAAATCCAACACTCACCGGTGTTGGCGATTATCCGCTCCACAAATCAAAGCACCAAAGCAAATAGATATTCCATGCCGTATAGGGCTCAGCAGTCGTCGGGGTAGGTAATCCAATGTGCAGGTCCACTCGTCCTCGCCCAGAACTCCTCGGATGAAAGCACCACGCGTGGTCTGCCCAACCTGGTTACGACTCTAGATAACGCGAGGAAACGATGGGGGTGCTGCTCACTTTAGAACTCTAACCGAACGATGCACCATACATAATAGACTATTATTACTTAATAGAAATACGGTGCCAAACTCTGGCAATTCAGCTATTAATTCGCACGAGGTCTCACTGCTATTCTAAGGCCAAACAGGCCGTACTACACCGCACGCGGTATCGTGGGGTGAGGCTTCACGTCTTGTTACTTAGTTGGGTAGAAGGGTAAAGGACTAAGAGGAATTCTACATTTCTTGCGCCATATTTATATGCACGGTGGACAAGTAGTGCCGCTCTGCTTTCGGTAGCCGTATTCCTGCGCGGAGCTGAGGCTAGTAAAGGCATGTCTCGTCGGTACCTTTGAACTTGAACGCCAGGGGCTTGTCCCTGGCGCCTGGTCCTTTTGTCCAATAAGAGAATGAACTATTATGGGCTGTAGTAGAATAAAGGGATATTCAGTGTATATGTACAAGGAATATACAAGGGATATCAAACGATATACAAATACTATTAAATATATATCCATAAATAAATATATATATTCGGTTTAATCTGATCCTTCACAACAGCCGCCCCCTAATTAGTCCCACCTAATTAGCTGAGCAGAGACAGATTAACCGCACTGTCCACTACTCAATGTCCGCTGTAAGGGTCAGTCAACTCACAAAGTCATAGGGTCATGGTCGTCATCAATAGTATCAGGGAGCCTTGGCAGTTCTATTAGCCTCGCCACGGGTCGGGTGTAAGTCCGTCCTTGGACGAGCACTTCAGCTGCTCGGACCTTTCCATCGGCACCGGTGATCACTTTGCTTACGCGGCCAGCCGGCCACATAGCTCTGGGTAGTGACTGGTCGATGATCATGATGACTGTTCCTTCTGTCAAATTGTCTCTCTCTTTTACCCACTTCTGGCGGGTCTGTAGAGACGGTAGGTAGTGGAGTAGGAAGCTGTTCCAAAACTTATCAGCCAGTACTTGACTGTACCTCCACATTCTTCGGCCGTTCGCTTCTTCAGGCCTGTACATTGTCTGTGGTAGCGCGGGGTCCAGCCGCCCCATCAAGAGGGTGTTGGGGGTGACTGGGTCGACATCTGCTACATCACTTGAGACGTAACCGAGGGGCTTTGAGTTCAATACTCCCTCGATCTCCGTGAGGACTGTCATTAAGACTTCTTCCGCCACAGTCTGGGCCCCAAGCACGGCGTACAGGGCTGTCTTTATGGAACGTACTTCTCGTTCCCAGGTTCCACCGAAGTGAGGTGCGTTCGGGGGATTAAACTGGAAGTCAATCTGGGATGGAGCGAGGTGGGTCTTAAGTTCTGGGCCCATAGCTTGGAAGCTCTCTCTCAGCTCTCTTTCTCCGCCTTTGAAGTTTGTCCCGTGATCAGACAACAATGTAGACGGTTTTCCTTTCCGTGATGTGAATCTTCGGAAGGCCATAAGGAATGAGTCTGTGCTCATGGTTGGAAGGAGTTCGATATGTATCGCTCTGGTGGTCATGCATTTGAATACAATACCCCACCGCTTCTCGGTTCCTCTTCCTCTCTTTATATACAGCGGGCCAAAACAGTCCATACCGGTGAAGTGGAAGGGCTTGTCGCCGAGTCGGAGGCGACAGGGAGGTAGGTCAGCCATCCGGGGTATACTGGGCTGCGCGCGCCACTTACGGCAGTCTAGACAGGTTCGCTGGAAGCGCCGCACTGCTTCTCTCCCTTGCAGTATCCAATAACGACGTCTGATCTCCGCGAAGACTCTCTCTGCCCCTGCGTGGTGCACATCCTCGTCGTATTTCTTTATGATCAGCTCTGTGACCTTGTGTCGGCTGTTCAAGACTATCGGGTACTTAACGTCATCCGGTAGGTCTGGGGCTCTCCGCAGACGACCACCCACTCTGATGAGATTATGGGCGTCGCTCTCGGGGGCCAGGTGAAGCAGTCTGCTGTCTGATGGGACGGGCTTTGCTCCCTGTAGACAGGCTAGCTCATCGGGGAACGAGTCTCTCTGGGCTCGTTGTAGTAGAAGGAGTTCTGCTTCTTCGTAGTCAGCTGCTGAAATGTCAGTTGTGGGCTGAACCTCTGGGTGGTGCCACAGAAATGTCTTTAGCTGCGCACTCTCTAGGGTGAGGCAATCGTCTAGAACCGGGTCTGTGGGGACGAGTGTGTGTGTCAACCCACAGAACATAGGTTTCTTGTTCTCTGCCTCCTCTTTGCTCGCCTCCCGTGGGGTGGGTGTAGGCCACTCTTCTTCGGGGAGCTTGAGGAACTCTGGCCCGTCACTGTAGAGGTTGGGACGGGTGAGGTCATCCAGGGACATTCCCCGGGTGATGACGTCAGCTGGGTTGTGTTTGGTGTCCACATACCGCCAGCTGGTTACTTCTGTTAACTCTTGAATCTCGGTGACTCTGACTCCCACGAAGACCTTGTATCTGCACGAATCAGACCGGATCCATGTGAGTACGGTCGTGGAGTCTGACCACAAGATTGTTCTTTGCACCGGAATGGTGAGTTCACGTTGGATTAACGTGGCGAGCTGCGCTCCTGCTAGGGCTGCGCAGAGCTCTAGGCGCGGGATAGATTGTTGCTTGCGTGGGGCTATTCTTGAGCGAGCCAGGATGAAAGCAGTATGTATTTCTCCTCCCTCCTCTTGGGCACGCAAGTAAGCCACCGAACCGTAGGCTACTTCGGAGGCGTCGCTGAATACGTGCAGGTCGATCTTGCATGTCTCTGGCCTCACTGTGGGTGGGAAGTAGCTGCGGCGTATATTAACACCGGGGAGTGAGCGGAGTTCCGTCTCCCACTCTCTCCATGTGGATGCAAGGTGTTCGGGTATGGGATCGTCCCAGCCCTGGTCTTTGTCCCATAGCGCTCTTACAATCATCTTTGCCCTGGTGGTGTAAGGTAGAATACATCCCAACGGGTCATATTGTCTGGCGAGTGTTCTGTATACACTCCGTCTGGTGGTCGGTATTGCCGTCGACCTTCCCTGCTCCTTGATCAGGGGTTTGTGTCTATAATGGAGCGAGTCTGTTTTGAAGCGCCAGACTAGTCCTAGTGTCATTTCTTGGGCTTCTCCTGGGATGGTCGCCATCCAAGTATCGCTGCTCGCGGCCTTGTCCTCGGGGGAGAGGCGGCGCAGTACTTGCGGGTCGCTGCTGGCCCACTGCCTGAGATCAAAGCCGCCTTTGATCAGGGAGGCGCGGAGCTTGAGTAGGAGAGCCTCGGCTTCTTCTGGCGTCGAGACGCTTTGTAAACGGTTGTCCACGTAGAAACTATTTGTCACACTTTGTTGGACCTCTTCATCTGCTGCTGGGTCCTCTGCGACGTGCTTTTGCAGTGCAAACGTAGCACAGCATGGGCTGCATGTGGTTCCGAAAGGGAGGACTTCCCATTGATAGATGGTTGGGTGCTCATCTCCGATCCTCTCTCTCCATAGGAACCGCAGCAGGGGCTTGTCCTCCTCCACTAGCCTCACCTGCAGGAACATCCCTTTGATGTCGCCGCTGATAGCCACCTTGTCCTGGCGGAAGCGTAGTAACACGCCTAGTAGGGAGGGGCCGAGTGTTGGGCCGGCCAAGAGTTCTTTATTCAGATTTTGTGATCCGATCTGGTAGCTGCAGTTAAACACAATGCGATCCTTGCCGTTGTGGTGGACCTTGTGGTGCGGCACGTACCATGATTCGGTCGTCTGATCGGCCTCTTTAATGTCAATTTTCTTTATGTGTCCCGCTGTGATTAATTTGTTAATCTCAGCGCGGTACACAGCTTCTTGAGCGGGGTCTTTGGCTAGGCGCCGCTCTGTGTTCAATAGATACCGCTCCGTCGCCTCTTTTGTAGCACGAAAGGTGGGCATTCCCTCTCGCCTCAGGAGTGGAGTTGCGTATCTCATCACTCCGTTGACATTGACTCTCTTTGTCCCGTGCTCGAGGAGGGCTATAGCGTAGATATCTTCCTTAGAACGAATGTCTTTCTTTTCGTTCTTAAAGGGCATTGTCTCTAGTGTCCATAGCCTCTCTACATGCTGCAGGAGTGTGGTGTCTCCTTCTGTCGCTCTGGAGTGGAGGCAGCTAGTGGCTGCTGTTCGGTTAAGAGACTTGGCGAGGGGGCCTTGTAACGTCCATCCTAGGCGGGTCTCGACTGCTGCAGGACAACCTCTGGGTCCTGTATGGACCCGGTCTATCGGGACTATGAGGTCTGCATGGTCGGAGCCTATCAGGATAGGAAGTTGACGCAGGTGCACATATTTCTCCATCAGCTTGGCGATGGGGTAGGTGTACTGCGATAGTCCTATTTCTTGGCTGGTGAAAGCATTAGTAATCCTGTACCGTCTCTCTGGCTGCCCGCTTGCTGCGATAGTGAAGGAGACATTCTCGCCCTTTATCGTCTTTAGATCTCGTCTTATTGTCCGAATAGTCATCTGATTCTCGCTCCCCCGTAGCCCCAGCTGGGCCGCAGCGGACGCGAGGAGAAGGGTCTTCTCTGACCCGTCATCAAGGACGGCATAAGTGTCCATGATCTTGTCTTGGTAACTCAGGGTTACACGGACCACCTTTAAGAGCACCTGGGCGCCGCTGCTGCTAGCGGGGTCAATGTACATAACACTTGCCTTTGTGCTGTTGGATGGTGCAGGCTTTCTTTTGTTACTGTCGTGTAGGACATCCAGATGGGCTCCGTCACACCGACTACACTTCTTCTTTAGGCGGCACTCGGCTGCCATGTGACTGCGCGCACATCGGTAACAGCGCCTGTTGGACTTTATCCAGTGACTTACTTCTTCAGCGGTCATCTTCTTGAACTGGTCACATTGTGACAACCAGTGTTCCTTCTCGCAGTACGGGCACACCATCTTCCACTTCTCTTTCGTCGAGGGGGTACTGTGGTTCTTGCTGCTCGGTACTGATTCTGATTGGTGCATGACAGTCACCGATCTTCGGCCATCGTTTACTCTCCTAGGTCCCTCTCTGGAGCTTGGCATGCTCCGCACGAACGTATCCAGCCGTAGGCTGCTGACTTCTCTCGCCAGGAAGTCGGCTAAATCTAGGAGGGATGGCTCGGGACCGTTAGGATCACGGTGGTCTCTTTGCCGCCTGAAGCGCTCCTGTCGGGCGGGCGGCAGCTTCTCTAAAATCCTCTCGACGTTCGAGTTTGCGTATAGTTCGTGCATACCCTTTTCTCGTTGCGCCCCCAGCATCCCTACCAGGGATTGTACTTTTATAGACAGGTCGTCTAGTGAGCGATTGTCTGTTGCTGGGGGTAGGCGGTCGATATGCCTTATCTCCTGTATTACGTAATCCCATATACGTCCATATCTCTGGTCCAGCGCTGCTAGAGCCGCGGTGTATGGGGTCGTAGAGGTGGCATAGGCCAGCGCTATGTTGTGCGCTCGGGGCACTTTCAGGTGCTTCAATAATGTTGCATACTTGTGGCGTTCATCAGCGACATCCACCATCATTGTCTCTAAACACATCCGGAGCTCCGTGTACTGTGCTCGATTCTCATGGGTGAAGTCTGGAAACGTCGGTGTGCCAATGTATGACGCCATGGATGGCTGGCACATCGGTGAGCGTTGGAAGAGAGGCCTCCTGGGCGAGTCTCTTCTTACGCCTCTCGGTGGGCTGGTACTGGCAGGGTACCATGGCCCGCTGGTCCAGGTGCTATTCCTCGGGACTGGTCGTGCATCATGCTCACCCGTGAATCGAGTCGGGGGTCTGTAGCGCAGAGCCGCGGGGGTATAGCCTGGGCTGTACTGGACCTCCTGGTCCTGTGGAGTAATGTGCTGCTGTCGGGCTTGACTCTCCTCTTCTCCCTCTTCTTCTTCTGCCAGGTCATCTAAATCTTGTAGTCGTCTATTTAGCCTCTCCGCGGTGTCCGCCGTTCCTTCCTTGTAGCTGGGTCTCACTTGGACCGGTCGGGGAATGAGTTCGGAGGGGGGTGTAGACTCTCTCTGGTGGTCGAGTTCAAGGTCGCCTGCTCGGTTAGGGGAGGGTGCCCTTGACGTGTGTCTTGACGAGGCTCTGGAACCCTTTGTGGAGGGAGGGGGTGTTGCCCTGGTGATCAGCTGCTCCATTAGCTGCGCTTGTAGTCTGTCGCGCTCAGCTTGTAGTCTGTCGCGCTCGCCCTGTAGTCTGTCGCGCTCGGCTTCGCGCTGGATGAGAGCGATGTCGCGCTCTGCTTCTCTTTGGGCACCGTCAGCGGCGCGCTGGGTGTCGGACCGGTCTCTTGCCATATTCTCTTCCGTCTGAAGGCGTCTCATCTCCAGGCGTATGTGCTCTTCTTCGCTCCGTTGCTGTGTTTGGAGTCGATCGCGTTCACCCTGAAGTCGATCGCGTTCACCCTGGAGTCGATCGCGTTCGGTAGAGGCTGTCAGGCTGACGAGGAACGCCTGTGACAGCATCCTCTCCGCCTCGCTGGGGGAAGACGCTTGTAGAGGTGAGCCGCTCCTGGCTGTACTCGTTGGGGAGTCCTGGAGCTCTATCTCCTCGGCGCTCTCCTCATCTTGTTCCGTGCAGAGTTCCACCTCTGGGGGGTTGTCTTCCTCCCGGAGCTCTGGGGGGACTACTTCTTCGGTATTGGCGGGGGGTAAAGTCGTGTCAGTTCCCTCCTGGTCCCCACCGTGAGCTTGGTCAGTTACATTAGAACCCACTAGGGCCTCTGTGGTCGGGGTATCCTGGTTGATAGGGTCGGACATAATTTTTATTTTACTTTCTACTTTTACTGCGTTTACTGTTTGTAGAAGGCTAGGTAGTTTACTGACAGCGTAATCCTCTAAGTACTGAGGTGGCTGTCGTCTACGTTGCGGGCGTTCTACTTTAGGAGGACCGTTTCGTGGAGTGTTCATCATAGGCCATTTCAATATTAATACCACTATATTAATATTACGCTAATTACCCTCCGGCTCGAAGGACCAATTGTAACTGAGGGGTACAATTCCCTGACTGTATTGATAAGTATGGTATCATTAAACCACTACCGCTTTATGTACTTTAATTACTGGCCATACAGTACACGATATCTAAGTATGATGAACACTTTCCCACATATGAAATCAGGTCCACACAAAGGTAACAGTCAAATATTTAATATATAGCAAAGGGTACATATAATAGTTACTTATTACATTTATGATTTGAATTGAATGCTCTTGTAAGGCAAATGAGTACTCGTATGCAAATCAACACTGAATGTCCAATCTCTGGTTACACAGGAAGCAAGTATACAACCTGGCTCTTAGGGGATTATAGCGATGGTCACTTAATGATTATAGCTGGATAATATACTGAAGGGGTCCCGCCGGTTGTAGGCCAGTAGGGGGGGTAGGAGAGCCGTCGGCTGTATCCCGTCTGGTCAATGATTTCTAGGGAGAGTCCAGGTACAGAACACAGTGCCCGTAGAACCTTGATCCGCAGATGAATACACTTGGGCTCTCTTGTAGACGATAGCTGTAGCTGTCGCTGTCGGTCCACAACGAAGAAGAAGCGAGGCGACCTCAGTCTGGTCTGAGCGCCGTCTCACCTTGGCTCCTCTCGGGGTAAATCCAACACTCACCGGTGTTGGCGATTATCCGCTCCACAAATCAAAGCACCAAAGCAAATAGATATTCCATGCCGTATAGGGCTCAGCAGTCGTCGGGGTAGGTAATCCAATGTGCAGGTCCACTCGTCCTCGCCCAGAACTCCTCAGATGAAAGCACCACGCGTGGTCTGCCCAACCTGGTTAAGACTCTAGATAACGCGAGGAAACGATGGGGGTGCTGCTCACTTTAGAACTCTAACCGAACGATGCACCATACATAATAGACTATTATTACTTAATAGAAATACGGTGCCAAACTCTGGCAATTCAGCTATTAATTCGCACGAGGTCTCACTGCTATTCTAAGGCCAAACAGGCCGTACTACACCGCACGCGGTATCGTGGGGTGAGGCTTCATGTCTTGTTACTTAGTTGGGTAGAAGGGTAAAGGACTAAGAGGAATTCTACATTTCTTGCGCCATATTTATATGCACGGTGGACAAGTAGTGCCGCTCTGCTTTCGGTAGCCGTATTCCTGCGCGGAGCTGAGGCTAGTAAAGGCATGTCTCGTCGGTACCTTTGAACTTGAACGCCAGGGGCTTGTCCCTGGCGCCTGGTCCTTTTGTCCAATAAGAGAATGAACTATTATGGGCTGTAGTAGAATAAAGGGATATTCAGTGTATATGTACAAGGAATATACAAGGGATATCAAACGATATACAAATACTATTAAATATATATCCATAAATAAATATATATATTCGGTTTAATCTGATCCTTCACAACAATGTAAGTAAGATATTCGCTGGGGAAATTTATTTTGCGTAGGTATTTTCACCTACAAAGCTACAATAGAGGCTGACTCGGGCATTGGCATGTTGTATTGTTGTAATTAAGTGTTGCCAGTGAGCTAATTACAGGAGTCTAGGCAAAGCTTTATGTAGTAGTGCCCTCTTGCGTTTATGTTTACCCTCATTATTGATTTCAATGACCAATTATTGAAATCAATTCAAATAAAATACTTGCCATTGACGGATTTTAAGAATATCAAAGTTAGCAAAGTTTCATCCATATCGGATCAGAACTGTAGGAGTTAGGGCTGGTGCAGACAGACAGACAGACAGACTGACAGACTGACAGAACCACATGAGCAGGGGCCGAAATTGGAGCCCGCCACCCGCCATTGGCGACCAGATTTGACGTTTGGCGAGTGAGACTGAGAGGTCTGTCCGCCATGTGGCGGGCAATCAAATAGTCATGTGAAAACCGATCGAAAAAACATGATCCAATTCTTAGCGGAGTTCTCACTCGCTGTCTCAGCACAGACATGCAGCGCACTCCTCCTACTCCTCCTGCCCCTCCCGCACCTGTTTCTGTATGCTGCATGTAAACAGAGGCTATTGCCTCGGACAGTCACTGTGACGTTAGTCTAGTCAGTGGGACCTCCGTGAGCTAACGTTAGCTACCGTTACAAAATTACCCAGTCATCTATTCACTTTTAGTTTAATACATGAGGCATTGTGTAACGTTATCCAGCCGGCTAGCTACTGATAGCTCCTGATATCAACAAATGCTCCAGCAGTCTAGTGCATAATACCTCCGTTGGCTAGGTAGCTCACGTTAGCTGACGTTAGCTCACTAGTCACTACGAAATGTCCCAGTAAACTAAATAGTTCACTGAGGCGTTGTCTTAACGTTATCTAGCAGTAGCTACAGATAGCTCCTGATATCAATTAGGGATGCACGATAATTATCGGGCCGATATCAGCAATTATGTCGTCATCCCGATAAACTCAATAACGTTATTGATAGCTCCGATAACATATAATAAATTTTTTGGTTAAAAGAAATCCGGTGTGGGTGGATTTGGATGAAGGGCGCTTGTTTTTATTATAGCCTCCTCCCGTTTTGCCAGTACTGTGGTAAAACTGATAGCGTGTGGTTTAGGAACAGGGAGTTTTTCACAAATCCAGCGCTCCCTTTCTTGGCTGTGACGTAGTCACGTTACATTCGGAGACAGACAGTCGATCTGCCAATTACGTCCCACGGCTTGCACCCACCTCTTCTTCTTACCACCAATCAGAAGCTCTCGTTCGTTTATTTACCTCCGGATTATCAGCCATTACTCTACTCGGAGCTAACGTTATCTCCCCGCCAGCCACATTGACAAGTACCAGCGCTTATACATTACTGGCAAATGTCTTGTTGCACTTGTGGCAACGAGCGTTGTCAGCATCGACTTTAGTAAAATAGACCCAGACTTTTGAACATTTCGTTCTGTCCACCATTATGAGAGCAGAGCTGTCTGTACTCCAGCGCAGCACCCGTGTGAGTGAGTGTGTGTGTGTGTGTGTGTGAGTGAGTGTGTGTGTGTGTGTGTAGGAGGGGAAGAGAGGAGAGAGCAGGCAGAGACACAGGCAGGAGAGATACAGACAACAAGATTAGTTTGCGACGTTTAAATTCCTCAAAAAAAAACTCCATAATTTCTCGAGTACCGATAGCAGTACCGATGACGTCGGAGCTTATAAATACTCAAAAAAAAATATATATATATATATATATATATATATATATATACAGTTAAAAAAAATATTATAATACAATAAATATCGGTTATCGGCTTGAGGAGCATAAAGTTATCGGTATCGGTGTCAAAAAATCAATATCGTGCATCCCTAATATCAATGTCTTATAACATGCGTATTCGAGCCCCTGGCTTCCATCGCATGAGGACATGCTGAATAGGGCCCAGCTGCAGCGCCGGAGAATCCTTGCATGCTGAATGTAGAGTATAGGGTCCAGCTGCAGCGCCGGAGAATCCTTGCTGGAGCAGGAGGCTACTCGAGTATACACACAGACAGTGGAGCTGTTTGCAGATAGCGAGCATTTTGACTTGTTGCGTGGTGGCGATGTCTCGCAGATAATACAACTACAAGTATGATTATATAATATATATATTTTATTAAAAAAAAATTATAAGAATTAAATTTGGCTGGTAAGAAATATGCTTGGCGGGTAGATTTGTCCCATCTACCCGCCACTGGCCGGTGAGTCAAAAAGTTTATTTCGCTCCCTGCACACATGAGTGATTGCAATACTCCCCCGCACCTCTCAGAAATGATGAGCAATTACCAGACCCCTCCTTTGTTCTACACTAAGAGCATATTTATGCCTTTCACTGCCTCGCAAATGTTTAAAGCTGTTTTCTAATGTCCTCCGAAGCTGTACGCACATCTATGCCCCGGCAGCACAGACACACATCTTCTCAGGCGCTCTGTATTTATTCACCCACACAGCCAGTCAATGTGAAATGCAAACTGATTGCCATCCTATCTTCAGAATAATGGGCACATTGTAGTACACAGGCTGTACTCCTGCTCCTATGAAATTACAGTTACATACTGTGTGTGTCACACAGGTCGAAGAGTGAGAGTGAGAGAGAGAGCGATGTTATTTCATTCCATTCTGCTTGTAGTTGGTAAACATTGTAACATTGTAGCTGCACCACAAATATATTATGTTTCTTGTAATATGTCTGGTTGGCACTTGAGTTTAAAACGCAGTCCTATCCCCAACATTCAATTATTGTTTGCAAAAAGTTATTTGTCAAGTCAAAACATTTCCTCACAGACGAATTATTGATGCATACATCGATATTCATACGGCAATCTTCTTAAAAAATTGTTAAGTGATACAAATGCATTTCTGATGTTGTGAACTCATTTACAATTTAATTTATTATACACATTTATATTATGCTTTTTGGATGACGCAGTTTTGGATTGAATTGTTACAGTGACTTTTATTTATTATTATTATTTTATTTTTTACAGACATTGGGTCTCATTCCCGAACAGATTTACGACAAGAAATTTCCTCTCAGAACAAAGAGGAACAAAGAGAGGAGTTAGTTAACAAAGAGAGGCAGAGTTGATTTTGCAAAAAAAAAAAAAAAAAAAAAAAAAACGTCCTTATTTTAATTTTTTAATTTTTTAATAATCAAATTTAATTTTCATATTTGAATCCCATGCCCATCGAACGAAGCTTCGAAGCATTTAAGACAGCCCTACAGACTGTGTGCTCCATGTTCTGGAGGATGCCCATTCCATGTATATCAAGTCCAGGCGTTCCTCCAGCCAATAATCCCTAGAGAAGCAGGCTTTTTTTTTTACACTCCTTCCAGTTTAAAATAATGACTATTTTAGTAGATAAGCAGCAACCCAGTGTCCAGAGCTGGTTAACAGTAACTCTTAAAGGAAAACTCCAACATTTAGGGAAATTAGCTTATTTGCCATCTACCCTGGAGTTAGACAAGAAGATACATACCTTTTTCCTTCTCTCTGCATGCAGTAGGAGTAGGAAGATGCGCACCGTTAGCCTAGCTTAGCATCAGTCACTGGAAGTAGGTTCCTCCATTAGCCTAGTTCCCAACGTCTTCCTACTCCTACTGCATGCACAGAGAAGAAAAAGGTATGTATCTTCTTGTCTAACTCCAGGGTAGATGGTAAATAAGCTAATTTCCCTAAATGTTGGAGTTTTCCTTTAACATCATCATCTGGTGCTCGGCCCAGCAGGTGTGCAGTAGGACATCAGAATCACAATGAGAATCAGTTGTATTCTCAGTCACCTCTTCTATTACTGTTACAATATAGAGGAGTGAAATGATTTTGTCATTACAACCGTGGGTGTACAGAGACTAGAAGAGGGGGCTCAGGACACATCCCTGGGGGGCTCCCTGTGTTGAGGGTCAGAGGGCAAAGGGAAATGGAAGAATCTCTTGACATTAGGGATATTACCTCCATGCACCCAGAACAGCCCGATATTCCCAAAGCAGATGAAGTGATGAGCCTCGATTGCCACATGTGTGCCACAGCATAACTCTTGGTGTTTGTTGTCCATCTTCAGTCCATGTTACAACCCACTGAGCTCTAAAGAGGTGCCCATGTCTGTGGGAAAATCACTCCATATTGTTACAGTGTTCACAAAATCAGTCTCCAATTCATTTTCAGCGGAGCAGCTCAAAGCTGTATCTCTTTATCATCTCAGAAGAGACATCTGACTGTAGTTCTCATGTTTATCTCTTTATCATCTCAGAAGAGGCATCTGACTGTTAGTTCTCATGTTTATCTCTTTATCATCTCAGAAGAGGCATCTGACTGTTAGTTCTCATGTTTATCTCTTTATCATCTCAGAAGAGACATCTGACTGTATTTCATGTTTCTAGCTTCAAAGGGGCCGCTTCACCAAAAAACAATGCTGATTTATTTTGCACATAATCTCACACACATTCCAACACTCTAAACAGTTCTGCACACATTCATTTAGTTCGACAGTTATTGAGAGTAAATGTGTTTGAATATGGCCACCAGTGATGTCATCAGGGACATTGAATCCCAGTGTTGTGTTAATTACAGCTCCATGAAATGATAAGGTTCTTTTAGACAAGGCGTTTTTTTCTATTTTTCATCTATTCTATTTTTTCATCTACATCATTTCATGGAGCTGCAATTAACACAACACACGGATTCAATGTCACTAGTGGCCATATTTAAACTCTTTTACTCCCAATAACTGTCAAACTAAATTAATGCGTGCAAAGCTGTGTGTGACATTATGTGCAAAATAAATCAGCATTGTTTTTTTTGTGAAGTACGCCTTTAAATCAGACGTTTCCATGTTCACAATTGTATGAGCTGTCCTTATCATACCATCCAGTATAGTATATGAATTATATATGTTTTATACTTTTTTGGTCTTAACACATTGGGTGCTAACAATGAATGATGATCTATCGCTTGTGTGCCACCACTCTAATCAATTGGAGGACGAGCACATTTGCGAACGCTTAAACTATATCTTAAATTAAGGCTATGGGTCTAATACACCCGTCGCTTATCAATGACTTGCTTGCAGTCAACATGTACGAAACGGATTGTTTTTTCATCAGTACATTTCCGTTTTATACCATTTTTAATACGAGTATAGTTTTGGAGATTTCTATAGAAAAATTATTATTCCACAGATGAGCCCTTTACTGGAATACACACAACGCGTTGTCATTTTCCGGCTGATTTATGAATCGTTTTCAAATAAACGCTAGATTATCGATAGTATATGTGTACTTATGCACGCTAGAGAAGCGGGCTGAAAAATCTATTATCTATGCTGTGCCTGGCGCTAACGTTACGCACACACTGTACACACACAGGAGACACGTTGTGATTAACCCAATACTGGTCAAATAAAGTCCTTACCTCAGATCAGATGTTCTGCAAAAATATTAATCAATTCCTGATTGCCATTCCAAATATCGATTGTGTTTATTGACGTTATACTCCGAAACACATAATCGACGCTTCTTCCAGTTCCCTCAGTGGATGCAATAGTCTCAGGTTACATGCCTCAGAAGTCAAATGTGGAGCCCACAGTTTTTTTTCTGATGCATTCCCATCGACTCCATTCCAATGGGTGCAATACCATCCGGGAGACGATAGGGGGCGGTATTTGCCATTTTCGAGCTCAGAGCCATTCCCAATGATAACGTGAGGCTGGATGGATGAAAAATGAATGGATATCGCTAATAAAAGAAATAACGATTAAATAACGAGATTTCTCGTTATTGGCACACAACGCATGGCGGCCAACAACGAGATTTCTCGTCGTTGGCACCCAATGTGTTAAAGGGTGCACTTTGAGATTTGTTTGCCGTTTGGAATTGTGGTAGAGCGTGGTGTTCATTCCAAATTATCAGAAAATTTTACTGAGTGACTAGGATTTAACCCCAATCAAGCCGTCACACACACAGCATGATTATTCTTCTGAGATTTTAAATTATTTTGGCAGTATGCTACTTTGATCTGGGAAATGTGGGTGGGATGTGCAACTCAGCTCAGTTAATTCAAGACATCTTTGTGAAATCTTGTAATCTGCATCCATCCTTAGCCGGACCCCAGCAGTTTAATATTAGCACTCCGTAATTTGGATGTTTGTACTCTCTGACAGGCCGTCACTCAGGAAGGGGTCGTCGACTGGGCCCTCCTATCTGGCAGAGGGGCCACTCCGGCTAATTGAGGTTAATTAGTATCTGTGAATGGCTGTGAACAGGTGTTGGAAGGTTGAGGATGGCTGGCGGGCAGTGTCATGTAATAAATAAGCTCCCTGGTGTTTGCTTTTTTTGTGTGGCCGTTGTGATTGTGCATGGGAGAGAGAGAGAGAGAGAGAGAGAGAGAGAGAGAGCGAGAGCGCAAGAGGGAAGGAGAGAGGGAGAGAGAGGGAGGGAGATGGAGGGAGAAAGAGAGAGGGAGCGAAAGAGGGAGATAGGGAGCGAGAGGGAGAGAGGGAGAGGGAGGGAGAGAGAGAGGGAGCAACAGGGAAGGAGGGAGGGAGGAAGAGAGGGAGCGAGAGGGAGGGAGAGAAGGAGACATTACATGATGTATGTGATAATATCAGCACTTCAAAAAATTGCACCAGATGGTATATAAAGTGTATTGCTTTGAATTCAATGCTAAGTGGCGCTGAGCGAAAGCCCTCAACTTGAATTACTTCATCAGGAACGTTCCCTTATCCTCCCAAAGTACTCTGCCTCCACAATTAATCTCAGCCGTACGGCAGAATGATCAACATGATTTTGTCAAGAGGAATGCTTCTATACAGTGTGATGGTCTCTTGTCATCTGGCCGGGGCCTGTACTGTACGTCACAGGCGAGCTGCCAATTACAGACAATGGGTCTCATTCCCGAAATTTTTTCAAAGATATTATCTGGAATACTTATCTTGGAACCACTGAGACATAATCAATGACAAGTTCACTCTGAGTCCTGAACGTGCTGGTAATATGTCTTAAGTGGCTGAAAAGGTCGCACAAATTATATGATCTGATATCTGCTTGGAGAATGGCATTCTGTCTTAAACTCGAAAGCGCGTTCCCGTTCAGATCATTTGCATACAAAACAACGCCTCCAGAGCTCCTTATAAGGCAACTAGTGACGCAGCTGTGTGCAAATGGAATGGCGGAAGTGCTTTGCGAGTCTTGCGAGCCGCGTGATGACGAAACCTAGCGTCAGTCAGTGCCAATCAGAGAGCGTCTCCGAGAAATGCGGCTAGGTTTCGTAATCACGCTTGCGCGGCATCAAAACTAGATTAGATTAATGTATTGGCATCATATACAGCGCGCGGTACACCTGCCGCAGCGCACACACACACACGCGCGCGCAGTACTGTATATGAATGAATGAATGAAATATAATATATATAGCCTACGGCGGGCGTAATGAATGAACGCAGTATGGCTTATTATTCCATAATTAAGCCTATAGGCTACTGTTCATTCGTAGGCGCACACAAGACTTGTTATGGAATATTAATGCAGTCTATTTCCACCGATTAGCTTTAGTTCTTATTTATTTATCCACTGTCATTTCAGTGTTGGTGTATAGGCTATATAGTGTATTTCAATATAAGTTTAATTGATTAATGATATATTCGAAGGAATGCAGGTTTATAGCTATATCAACCCCCTCCAATGTACAGTAAATGACCAAGTATGGTTTTGTCAATATTCCAATGTACAGTTTTGCTTGTACAGTGTAAGTCTATCCCCCACCCACCCCTCCTACCCAACCTCCTCCAACAGTTTCTACGTCAAATGTACTCTCTTTTCTGGACTCTTTTTGTATCACAAACTACTGTACTGTATTTGCAAATCTGGTATGTCATAAATGTATAGATGTAGCAGTACTGTCTATCTGTGTCGTGTGTGTCATATATGTTATGATGAATTGAAAATGGGGGACCCTGATGTAAACAAGATGAAATTCTTTCCCTGGTCTGCATCCCCTTATGTAATTGAGCTGTACTGTACTGTACCCATTCTGCAATCTGTTAATAAAGTTTTCAATCAATCAATCAATCAATCAATCAATCAATCAATCAAACAAATATCTGTCCCATTGTATACCAATCAATGGGATACATTGCATGTTGACCTGCATTCTTTCAAATGTATATAATTAATCATTAAAACAGATGTGTAACAAATAAGAAATACAAATTCCACAGAAGGCATTACATAATTATTATTTTCAATCATTTCACAATAATTGCATAATTGTGTTTGAATATCTGAGTAATTAAAGTAATTATACATTTGTCCAAAATAGCTGGTTCAGATATGGTTAAGCAGCTGCCCTGTGATCAGATGAATCCATATTATTTATTTTTCCGACATCAAATGCGTAATTTCTTATCGTACAAATATTGTCATATTTATTTTAATTATGATTAAGTCATTAATTCCAAGGAGGCCTGTAGCGTTGATGTGAAGGAATCACTATGAGAACACAGTCTGTCAAGTTATAATGACATTTTAAATTAGTCAATCAATCATGAGATTTGATCGTGGCTGAGAGCAGATTTAAGAGTGCTCCTCAGCACTACTTACCCCCCACAGTCGGTCTGGGAGAGTGGAGGCTATCACGTGCTTCCTCCGACACACGTCCAGCCAATCAACCGCTTCTTTTCACCTGGCAGCGCGGATTCTCATTGAGAGGGCGTAGCGTGTGGAAGGATCACATTATCCCACTCAAGTCCTATCCGCGCTTAGCAGGCGCCCCGACCGAACTGTAGGAGTCGCTGTTTACAACAACCCGGACCCACCTCGCCAGCTTCTCCCACCCTCTAATACTGCCAATTGTATATTTGTATTTTTGTATTGTAATTGTGATATTTTCCCCCTCTGGAGGCCACTCTGTCGGGAGGCTCTTTAGGCTAACAGACTCTGGTCTCCCTTTTGGAGTCTACTCTAACCGTTAGAGGCGAGGCTCTGGGAAAAGGTCCCCTTTCCTTTCCCTTCCCTCATCCAATCAAGTCTTGTTTCTCCTTCTAGGCTAAAAAGAGGCTGGTTGCTGCCACTTTTATGTCTGTGCTGGACTATGGTGATGTTATATACATGCATGCATCCTCGAAATGCCTACACTCACTGGATTTATGTCTACCATGGAGCGCTGAGATTCATCACACATTTTAAAGTCCTTACTCACCACTGTACTTTGTATTCTCGGGTGGGATGGTCTGCCCTGTCCACCCGCAGACTCAACCATTGGCATGTCCTTATTTATAAGGCTATCCTTGGACTGCTGCCAACTTACCTACAGATGTATATTCTCCAAAAAAGTATGGGCAGTTATGGTCTTCGTTCTCAGGGCTTATTTTTACTAACTGTCCCTCGGGTCCGTACTGAACTGGGGAAAAAAGGCGTTCAGATATGCAGCTCCCTCCACCTGGAATCAGCTACAAAACCACTGGAACTTGCATGAGCTGGTCTCACTGGTTGCTTTTAAAACCCTTCTAAGCGATATGGAATCCAGCACATCTGGCTGCAGATGTTTTGACTGACTATAAATGGTTCTGTGAATTGTCCTTGTTTTTGTTTTAATGGCTATATGTTTTTTTTTTATCGTTTTCGTCTGTAAATGTGAAATTGTAACTGTGCTATCCTGGCCAGGATGCTCTTGTAGAAGAGATTTTTTATCTCAATGAGACTTTTTCCTAGTTAAATAATTCATTTTTTTTAATAAAATCCCCACTGAGCGCAGCTGCCCAGGAACGTGCAGCTCCATGTGCATCCCCCCCAAGCCTCCCTGCATCAGGCTGTTGCATTGTTGCTAATAAAATCGATTTCGATGGAATTCGTTAAACCTATCCTTTGTGTCTGTTGTCATTGTAAGGGTTGAACTCGTAAAAGACAGTTGAGAGGTATGGAAAATAGATGTGTTCAACATTCAGAGACACGCTGATAACAGGAACGGTGTCCAGCTTCCCCCGTCTCCCTATGGGGAAAATTAATGGGTTAAGAAATCGCTGGTAGGTTTGTCTGTAGTTCACACAGGCTCTCTCTACCTTGAATGAGGTCTTCTAATATTGATTTCTCTCCATCCTAAGGCAAGGGATTTAAGATTTTTAAACGGTAATAAAACAAAAAGAGGAAAAGAAAATCGATATTCAATACTAGCTTAGCTAGACGTCACCAGTTTCAGTGTATTCTCAATAGTGGGGGCTCCTTTAGTAGTGCTACTGTATAGCGGTGTGGCCCTTAACAAGCATGAAACTGCACAGACCCACGGTGCTACCTGCGCATGCGTCCGACAAAACGTCCCCTGCCAGATCCCCTTGTGACTGAGTGAGTGGCAGTAATTTGCGATGCATACGTCCCTGCTAGATTGTCTGTGACTGAGTGGCTGAGTGAGTGACCACTATTTGCCATGCATGCGTCCCTGCTAGATAGTCCGTGACTGAGTGAGTGACCACAATTTGCCATGCATATCCCACGGCATGACAGGCTAGTTGGCAAAACATAGAATCCTTCTGTAAAACGTTACTTTATCTCTCACACCAAAAGCACTGTAAAGGAACCAGACCTTCACTTTTTTTTCTTGGGGTCTATTTCCCCACACCCCTAGTGTGTGTGTGTCTATGTACAGTACGTGTCCTCATTGCACCGCAAACGGTTAGTAAGATCATAACGGGCTGACTCTACAACCTTTCTCTCCAACCTCCAGGTACGAGATACGAGACACACACATGGTGGAGGAGAGCGTCCTGCAGGTCTTGAAGGAGAGAGCCGACTTCGACAGCTACAAGCCCCGCCCCTTCAACATGCGAGAATTCTACGACCGCACCGGCCATGACATCAAGGACATGCTCCTGTCCTGCTACTACCGCGGCATGGAGTGCAGCGGCGAAGACTTCACAGTGGTGAGTCCGGTTTAACCACGCCGCCGTCTGTGTTCTACTTCTGGCACCAACTGGGCTCGCCAGAGCCAGGTTCAACTCAACACTTTTTAAAGTCTCCCGGTTTCCTATGTCCATTCTGATGGTACAGTTGTTTCCAATAACGTGCTCGTGGCAGAGTCCTTTGTTTCATCCAGGTTCTTATTTGATTCTACCAACCCCCATGAGCCCAACACTGTTAGCCTGTCTGATGCTGTGTCTTTACACAGCACCACCTCTTCTCTGTTAGCCTGTCTTTACACAGTACCACCTCTTCTCTGTTAGTCTGTCTGATGCTGTGTCTTTATACAGCACCACCTCTTCTCTGTTAGTCTGTCTTTACACAGCACCACCTCTTCTCTGTTAGCCTGTCTTTACACAGCACCACCTCTTCTCTGTTAGCCTGTCTTTACACAGCACCACCTCTTCTCTGTTAGCCTGTCTTTACACAGCACCACCTCTTCTCTGTTAGCCTGTCTGATGCTGTCTCTTTCATGACCACCACCCCACTATGGCTGCTCAGAGGGGACTTTGAGCGGCCATAGAGGATGTTGGGGCTAAGAGAGTCTTTTGAAGGAAAGGTGGTTTATGTTGCATCAAATATTTGTTACCTCATCACAGCCTTAATATGCAACTCTCCTGCCTTAACGTCTAATTTGATAACCTACTTCCTCTCGTGGTTTGTGACCGCTTTTGCAAATCCCTGTGTCTGCCCAGTCAACAGTACCTTGGACTAAAGTCTGTGGCTCTGGATGTCTTTTACAGGTGTCGACACAAGATTGGTTTTCAAGCTCACTTGGTCTGTTAAGCCACCTCTGTACAGTTTGCAGTTTGTCTCTTCTGCCTGACCTTTGGGTTTAGGTTTGTCAGGAATAGAGCAGTATTGAGCTCAATATTGGGTCTTATCTTGTCTCAGTGGAGTGTTTTGGTTTGTTAACGACGGAATATTTAATCTCACATTGTCCGTGTGTCAACTAACAAGGAACACCTGTCGACAATATTCTTCAGGTAATCTTGCATGGTAAAAAGAGTAAAGGGTACGATTATTTGGGGATTTGTAGTATCTCTGTGTTTGAATCCGCTGTTGATATATCTTTTCTGATTCAAATGATGTCAGCCTTCACCTTGATTTGATTTATTAAACCAAAAACAGCCTTTTTACATAGAGAATGGAATGAATGAATTAGGTCAACAGAATTTGGTGTCATGTAAGCTACAAATAACAAATTATGAGCTACAGTGCTACTAAAGAATCAGTTTGATGTAATAATACTGACATGATCATATCAGCTTTCTTCATGGTGCTTCCAATTAAGCAGACCTCCACTGATCTTTAATGATTCTGACACTGTACAATATTACTATAGTACAAGACGTCTGCTCTACCGCACTATATTCATGCATCTCTCTCTCAGTCTCTCCCGCCCCCCCCCTCTCTCTCTCTCTCTATCTCTCTCTCTCTCTCTCTCTCTCTCTCTCTCTCTCTCTCTCTCTCTCTCTCTCTCTCTCTCTCTTGCTCTCTGTCTCACTCACACACACTCTCTCTCTCGCCAACCACCACTCTCTCTCTTCACCCCTTGTCTATGACTCTCTCCCTCTACTGCCCTTCACTCATCCTCCATTGAGGTAGAATACCCCCCCCCCCACCCAGGCCCATAAACCCATGCAGCACAGCAGCGAGTGCACGGCTCTCTGTAATGTGCTGATGTGTCTGCATTGTGTTGTGCTGATGGCAGAGGGTCGTGCTGTAGTGCTGTCCAATGTGTTAGTACAGCACAGTGGACCAGGGGGAACAGCTCAGCGGGAGACATAATGCTGTGGAGAGGAGCTTCACTGCGAGCACAGAAATAGCATGCACCTTTTTCATACAGGGGATTGCAGTTCAAAGTGCTCAAAGAAATAAGACATACGATCTGTGTAAAACAAGCAGCAAGAGCAAATCATAAAGTGGGATAAAATAATGCAGATATATTAATCAAATAAGCTATAAACTATAGACTATATAGCGGCGGTCAGGTGGCATAGCGGAGATTGCGCTCGTCACCAATGCAAGAGGCTGCGGTCTCAACTCCCGGAGTCAGGCTTGGGCTGATCGCTATACTAACCCGTTTGGCTGGGTTAGGGGGAGGGCAAGTCATGGGTGGGAATCTGGCGTTGTGGACAGCGACGCCTACAGGTCAGGTCTGGGCGCCTGCTCAGCGGAGGCAGGACTTGATGAAGGCAGCGTGACCTCCCACGCGTTACACTTCACCAATGAGAGTCCTCTCTGCCAGGTGAAAAAAGAGTCACTGGCTGTCGCCGCGCATGTCGGAGGAAGCGTGCGGATGACTTCAGGGTTCCCTTGTACTGACCAGTAGGAGAACATGCGCACAACAACCAGGTAGGGGAGGGGGGGATTGGCACAATGACTAAATTGGGACGGGGAGAAAACAGAGAAAAAATCGGAGAAAGAGAGGATTAAAATAAAGAAAAGAAAAAACTATAGACTATAAACTAAAACTATGAACTAAACTATAGACCAAACATAATATTATATCTATACAAGCTTATACAATACCAGGTATATGTTGTATGTATATGCAGCAGTGTGTGCATCCATAGATGTGTATCATTTCAGGTGGGTTGGGGATGCCACCTGGCAATGGAAGGGTTGCTTTGTTTATCTCGATTATCTTGTTTTCATGGTCGCAGGAAGCCAACATCCTAATGGATTGCCCGGGCCCTAGTCAATCCCCGGCACCGTCACTGCCAATACTGCACAAGTGTCCTAGATACGAACATCTAACCCCCATGTACACCAGTATACTGTATGTGTATCGAAACGAGCAGTTGCTTGCAATAGACTACAGTGGACACAGTACAACACTGTCAAACATTCTACGGCAGTCATTTCTATAGGTATACCTGCCAAATTACCACAGAAATACACAGGAATGGGAATAACCATTCTATCTATTACAATTCTACTCCTCCCGGTGCCCCGGCGCCCCAGAGCATGGCAGCAGTAAAACTGTGATTAACTCCATAGGCACTTTGTGCTCGTGTCCACCCCCAACACCACCAGCTCCGCCAGCCACACACTCTCTGCCCATGGGAGATGGCTAGGAACAAATGGCTTCCACTACATATGGCAATCGCGGATTGTAGCTTCTCTCGCTGCCCTGATCAATTTGGGAAATATAGAGAGGCAGCGACATTAAGGCTTAATGTGTGTCCTTCACTGTCCTCTCTCCGTTGGGTTGGAAACTATGTAATCTGTGGATGGATGGATGGACTGGACGGTGCTACTGTACCCGTATTGATTTGGCATTGTGTTCATTGTCCATGTCCAGGTGTTAAATCTTCCATTAGCGCTGCCAACAGAGGTGTAGTATGTCCTTGTGAGAGAAAGGCAAGTGACAGTGTCTCACCTGTTCATGCCAAGACTGTGTCATTGCAGTCAGTGGGGTATTATTGGCGCCAATACTCAATAGGATGCAGTGTCCAATATCCAGTCCTCAGTCATCACCTTTTTATTGCACATTAGTCACCCCTCTCCTCCTCGTCTCTCTCTCTCTCTCTCTCTCTCTCACTCTCTCTCTCTCTCTCTCTCTCTCTCTCTCTCTCTCTCTCTCTCTCTCTCTCTCTCTCTCTCTCTCCTTCCTTGTCCTTGGAAATATGTTTTCTAAAAGTACCTCGAAATGAAAAAAACCATATAACTCTATTTTAGGTTTTCAGGTGATTTTTTATCGATTAAGGTGAGTCTGTAGACAGTAGAGGTTGAGTTGTTTCTTGTGACATTATCACATTCACACTCTCTATATGGTTCATGGTTTCAGGGGTTCAACTGGAGATCTACAAGGTCCAGCTTAAGACCTCATCACCTGATAATAATAAATCAGCAGGAAAGAAAATGTACCTTAACCCTCGAGTCAACCTTTAAAAAATCCACTACCTGTCTCCCTAGTGACTGAAACTGCGATCTCAGTAAAAACACATCTTTCTCATGTACTGTATTGTTCCAATTTTCTTTCATGAATATTATTATTAACTTCAGTCCTCACCATACATATAGAATATTTATTCATTTTCAGGATTTTAACCATTTCTTAAATTAGGGTTGGGGTTAGGGTCTATCTATCTATCTATCTATCTATCTATCTATCTATCTATCTATCTATCTATCTATCTATCTATCTATCTATCTATCTATCTATCTATCTATCTATCTATCTATCTATCTATCTATCTATCTATCTATCTATCTATCTATCTATCTATCTATCTATCTATCTATCTATCTATCTATCTATCTATCTATCTATCTATCTATCTATCTATCTATCTATCTATCTACTTGTCTATCTATCTACCTGTCTATCTGTCTATAATGACAAGCATAGACAATAAGAAGAATTAGACAACACGTTTTTTTGTATTACATGAGATGCAGTTTGAAGTGCTAAGACACATGTGTTTAGTCTTATTTGTTACTTTTCACAACAGATTTTCAGTGGAAAAAGTAGATCTCAGGTCAGGCTGTGCTTTACTTTTGGTTTGGTTTTGTCTTGTTGATGGAAGCAGTAGCTGTAGAAACACAGTCCCTCTCGGCTCCGCCCAGCTGTCAGGTCCATTGGTTCTAATCCACTCCTTTCTACCAGCTCACAAATCACCCGTGCCCCTCCTCCCGTACACGCTCCCCCGTGTCACCCAGACTCTTACATAATTGCCATGATCACCTGTATTGAACCATCGGCTCCATTTCAGCGCGGCCTCCCCCCAGTGGCTCAGAGGGAAGTGGCGCTAATGAGATGGAATCAATAACATGGACCCGTCAGAGACACCTGGCCACGGATCACGTTCCACAGCCGCCACATACATCAGCTCAGCTGCCCCTCCTTTGTACCAAAGCTTTGTTTAACGACTCATTTAAGGCACAAAGGCCCGGTTTCATGGCTTGCTTTCCGAAGCGTAAAATGCTTTTTTCGTCATGACATGAAAGCCGAAAAATTAACTAAATTAACCTTTCATTGAGGCTTTCTGACTTTGCAGCTTAAATCCGAGCCCTAATCCTTTAATTATATTATAGAGAGTATGTAAACGTGACAAACGGCGTATGGCAGCACACACAGTTCATCCGAGTTCCCTGCCAGTTGTGATATCAGATATTCAAATCATTCTTTAATTTATCATTCCTCACCTACTGTTTTTGACACCGACAGGCTCCTTTATTCCTCCCTTCTTCCGAGTTGCTATTCTGGTCGCATGCAGCTGTGATCGGCAATGGTTCTGTCACACCCCCCACCCCTACTCCCCCATGAGGGAAGATCAATCAATTTGCTATTACTGTAGTGCTCAAAGATGGCGATCAATTAGGCCGTTGCTGAGTAATGGATGCATCTCTAATGAAAAAACAAAACAACGAGGACGGTGTCTCTCACTGACACAGTGTCTGTGTCTCTCTGATCATCTGGACTGTCAAATGACAGCGAGACTTCTGGTGTAAAGAAGAGAGCGGCGCATTCAGTCCAGAGTTTCACGCTAGAAATGTTTTGGGCTGGCCACGTGGCCGATACAATTCTAATTCACTGCCAAATGTAAAATGCAATGGCAATGGCCATAATGTAATAAATGTACTGCGGTCATAAAGAAATGCATGAAAACATGGTTTTGTGGAAGTAATCATAAGACTTATTATCAGTCACAGCAGTCGATAATGTCGAATGGTGATCCATTTGTGAATAAATGTGTTCTCTGACGTAACAATATTTCGATGACTCCTTCAGACAATCTCTGTTTAGCGTTACTGCTACGTTACCTAACGTTAACTTAATTAGCAAGCATAGGAGTGTAGCTCATCCTGTGTACTACATCCTTGTTGCCTTGCTGAAAGATCTTTTTTTTCCTTTTTTTTTTGTGCAAGTACTGCCTTAATGTTTTCCACAGTACAAGTACTTTGCAAATAGTTTTGCAGATAGCGGAATGGGAGGAGAATTCCGACTGAAATAGTCTGCCAATGGCATCCTTATAGCCCCAGTCTATATCCTGTGATTCAAACCACCTCTTGATTGTTAGCGTTACTAGTGGGGGGTTAAAAATTATTTCGTAAGGGACATCTGTTTCGCCATTACTGTAGCTACAGCACGAAGGGCTTTGTGTGATTGTTGCAAGTGTGTCTCATGAGGGCAGTAATAGTCTATGCACCACACACACGAAGCATATTTACTGACAATTTGCCAGTCAATGTAATACAAAAACATTTTAATGGCCCTGTGAACAAAGTGCTCTATGGTCTGATGTGTGATGTTTGATGGTTGGAGTTGAGTGGGGATAGGTACAGTAATGGGTTGCTATTGTTGTTCACACAGTATAATAAGTTACTATATTGGCTATATGTTTATACTTATATTACAATATATATATATATATATATATATATATATATATATATATATATATATATATATATATATATATATATATAATATATATATATATATATATATATATATATAGATAATTGCTATATAGTAGCTTATTATACTGTGAATTTCTCCAGACCTCTCTTCCCCCTGCGGTAGGTCCAACAATAGCAACCTCTTACCCATCCCACTCAACTCCAATCCACACTTCAGACAAAAACAAAAAAATTTAACAAATGTGCTATACCAAGCAGTACATTTTTGCCTCTGTTTGAGAGATGTCTTTACACACGTGGATAGGTTGACAAACAAGCCAAGGGCCAAGGACGTCGTACACACTATTATTTTTTCTATTTATTGCAAATCGGTGACACCATTTTACCCGTCGGCGTATAGTACTCTAGGCACGGTAAGATGGTGACCGACACGCTTTGAGACAGTGGGAAGCTGGGCAAGGACATAAGACTATACAATATTATTATAATGAGTCTCCACAGTACACTTGGTATTCTCCTAAACACTTGTGACTGTAAGGCAGGTTTTACAGGTCAGCGTGTGCTGTAGCGAGGGTACTGTAGCGTCCCCCTGTGTGCCATGCTAGCTTACATTGTTTACCACCTACCACTTTTCCTTAGAAGTCAGAGCCAAGATACATCTACACGACAATTATCCAGTTCTATTACCCCCTTTGGCTTGGATATATATTAGAAGTCTGTGCTTGGTTTTACATCCAGAGTAAATAGAACCTCCGACTGCCGCTAGACACAGCGGTACCTCCTTCAGCATCCAACCCCGGTTTACCTAGTAAACACATTAACACTCCCGACTGCGGCTAATTTCTCAGAGTGTCAGCTCCTATGGGGGAGAGAAGGGGAGGTGGCCCAGGGGGTCGGGGGATGGGGGGGGGGTAGCTTGTTTGTGGGGGGTGTTCATAGGACTCGATTTCTCTTTCAGCGTGGTCCACTCATCCCTCCCCCTCCCAACAGCATGTGATCACAGCCTCTCTGGGGCGTTTTTAATTACGGAGCGATAGAGAGGGGTTTTGACACCATAGGTTTACAGGCCTCAGAAGAGGGAGATGTGAGGAAACTAAATGGTTGAAGGGGGGTGAGGGGAGGTGGTGGTGGGGGGGGGGGGGGGGGTAGAGGGGTGGGATGCAAATTCAAAGTTGGTAGAGATCTGAGGAATACGTTTAATCCGTGTGACCCTGTCGCCGCCCCTGCCCTTAGAAATATGACTTTTTAATAACGAATTGGGTGGTGGACATACAGTAGGAAGCAAAGGACGGGCATAGGGAGCTTAGGCATAGGGCTGTCGCGGTATGACATTTTCTCACCGCGGTTGTGTGTGTTGGCTAATCACCGCGGGATGCTGGTGGTACCGCACTTCTATTAAAAAAATCTATTACATTTTTTAATTAATTTTTATACCTGTATATATATATATTTTTTATTATTAAGACATGCGAGTTACCCGCATTCGTGATTAGAAACCAATTCTAAGGTCGTAGGAGTCCCGAAACTATTTTAAACATGTTTGATAATCTATCCATTTGTCCCTCAACATTCTGAAATGTGATAAAAGTAGATTAGGGTGTTGCCTGCTCCTTTAAGAGTGATGCATTGTGGGATATATACTGTACGCAAGCAGCCAATAGTCAGTCACACATATCCCTTCTCCAACTAAAAACGAACGTTATTTAAGCGAACATTTAACATTATTATAACACTTTTTTAACGTTAGTGAATTTGAATGCACATACATAGCTAGTTAAATATCACAACTTGTGTCATTGTTCATCATTGGGGGAAACTAGCCAATAGCTAGCCTATAGCTAACGTTATAGATAGCTAGCCTATAGCTAACGTTATAGATATTGAACGTTAACTAACGTTCGCAAACAAAGCTAACGTTATCCAGTTGACATTACAGATCATAATATCTATGATAACGTTAACGACGTGAAAGTAGGGATTAGGGAAACGTTCATGTAGTGAGAGTGTAGCAGGAACGGTAGAGAGAGGCAGCACTTAATTTGCGTGTAACGTTAGTCAATAACAATATCACAACTTGTGTCATTGTTCATGGGGGAAAACTAGCTAACGTTATAGATAGCGAACGTTAACTAACGTTTGCAAATAAAGCTAACGTTATCCAGTTGACATTACAGATCATAATATCTATGATACGTTAACGAAGTGAGAGTAGGGAGGGAAACGTTAATCCGAGTATAGAGAGGCAGCACTTAATTTGCGTGTAACGTTAGTCAATAACATTAAGAATAGAGAGCTGCAAACGGAAATGAATGCCCAGTCCTTGAGAGAACGGTTTTCTGGTCTACTGTCACCACCTTACAGAGGGAATTACCCGAAGTCCGGCTAGTTATTATAACGGGAGCATGTCTATGTTCCCCGGGTCCTATGTTCCTCGGGTTCTATGTTCCCCGCTTTGATTGATTGATTGAAAATGTTAGACCACCAGCCCTGATTCCAAACTCTAACCTTAACCAGTTCGAAAGAGGGCCTAAGCTTAACCAGTTCGAAACAAGGCAGACATTAATAATAATAAAATAATAAAAATTTATAAAATGTTCAATCTATTAATCAATCAAGCGGGGAACATAGGACCCGGGGAACATAGGATCCGGGGAACATAGGGATGATCCCATTATAATCAAGCACGTTACATGACCGGCACTTCGGCCCTGGAGGGTTAGGAGACGCTCCCCTGTACTCTACTACGGTTCAGATTAATACAGGAAAAGGTAGACATTGGGGGCTCGAGTCCGGGATATGAAAATAAATCCTGATTTCATCTGTGAGTTGTAAACTGTATGGAAACGTGAAGTTAGCTCATGCTACTGGAAAACGGTCGCACGAGGCAATCTCGTCATTAAATGAACTGAGTTAAAAATGATGATGCCCCATTTGGTATTAATTCTTTTTTTACCACGGTTGTCGCGGTTGACTGTTCTCCATCCGTGGGTGCCTTGACACACCGCGGGATTGCTGTGATGTGGTTACCACGACAGCCCTACTTAGGCAGCTCCGAGAGAGAGAGAGAGAGAGAGAGAGAGAGAGAGAGAGAGAGAGAGAGAGAGAGAGAGAGAGAGAGAGAGAGAGAGAGAGAGAGAGAGAGAGAGAGAGAGAGAGAGAGAGAGCGAGAGAGAGAGAGAGAGAGAGAGAGAGAGAGAGAGGGGAAGGGAGAGTAAAAGCTTATCCCTTAAAGAATCAATTATAAACGCTTTGGCTGAGATCAGAGGCAATGGGTGACTGCACAGAGCTTTGGAGGGATGGAGGGAGGGAGAGAGGGAGGAAGGAGGCGGACAGAGAGAGAGATGTACGAAAGTAGGAGGGAACGGGAGAGGGCCCCTGAATATAAGAAAGTTGATGTGCGCCAGGGAGGGACTGTTCTCCTCGGCTGTGGGTGTTTGTGGTGCTGGGTGGGGAGAGAGGGAGGGAGAGAGAGAGAGAGAGAGTGAGAGAGAGAGAGAGAGAGATAGAGAGAGAGAGAGAGAGAGAGAGAGAGAGAGAGAGAGAGAGAGAGAGAGAGAGAGAGAGAGAGAGAGAGAGGATGGGGATGGGGATGGGGATGGATAGATAGGGCGTGAGGAAGGGCAGAGCAGCAGAGTGCCCGCTGAATGAGAAGCAGGGCATAATGTGCTCCGTGCTCTAAGGTCCTGCCAGCATCATGCATGCAGCGTATGAAGCTCTCAGCCCGCTCCACCCACTGCATAACCACTTGGTGCTGGTGGACAGCGGTACAACCTGCAGTTTTTAGTCTCTGAGACATACTTCATATGACGGCGGCAGGCTGGCAGACCACCACATTAGACAGTCTCTGAGACATATTTCATATGATGGCGGCAGGCTGGCAGACCACCACATTAGACAGTCTCTGAGACATACTTCATATGATGGCGGCAGGCTGGCAGACCACCACATTAGACAGTCTCTGAGACATACTTCATATGATGGCGGCAGGCTGGCAGACCACCACATTAGACAGTCTCTGAGACATACTTCATATGATGGCGGCAGGCTGGCAGACCACCGCATTAGACAGTCTCTGAGACATACTTCATATGATGGCGGCAGGCTGGCAGGCCACCACATTAGACAGTCTCTGAGACATACTTCATATGATGGCGGCAGGCTGGCAGACCACCACATTAGACAGTCTCTGAGACATACTTCATATGATGGCGGCAGGCTGGCAGACCACCACATTAGACAGTATCTGAGTCTGAGACATACTTCATATGACGGCGGCAGGCTGGCAGGCCACCACATTAGACAGTCATGTTAGCTCCTCTCCCGCTAATTCCTTTTTTTTGCTCCCATTTCTGTCTGTTTTAGTTATTTTGTTCCAAAACCCATTTCATTACCCTCTTGTGTCTTTTTCTCTCATTAGTGAATTGCACCTATACAAATGCATTCATTAAATTAATGAAAGAACAAAACTACTGGTAAACATGTTTTAATGATCAATCTTTTTTGTTTTACTATTATTATTGTTATGGTTTGTAACCGACCCCAATCGCACAACACAAGACAGGTATGAGAGTAAGCCAAGAACTGGGCATTTATTGAATACAACAGAAAAGCGGCACTGTCCCTTTAAGGGAGAACACAAAAATACTGGAACAAGGAAAAAGGGCAATGTGCCTTTAAGAGGCGAGCAGGCTAAGGGGAAGGCTAAGGGAGAACACAAAATACTGGAAACAAGAATTAGGGAAAATTGGCACTGTGCCTTTAAGAGGCGAGCAGGCTAAGGGGCTAAGGCTAAAGGAGAACACAAAATACAGGAAACAAGAATTAGGGAAAATTGGCACTGTGCCTTTAAGAGGCGAGCAGGCTAAGGGGCTAAGGCTAAAGGACAGGGCCAGGGCAAAGGACAGGGCAGGAACAGGGGCACTGGAGAGGGGAACAGGGACAGAGGCCCGGGGAGGCGGGCTAGAGACAGGGACAGAGAAAACAAGGTTAAGGCCTTGGACAGGGCGAGGGCCAGAGCTGCTTACAGGGAAGGAGTAGGAGCGCGCAGGCTAGACGTCTGGAGTGGAGCGCGTCGGCTTGAAGAGCGCGCCGGCTCGGAGAGCGCGCCGGCTCGGAGAGACGCATCCTCCCGTAGAGAATTAGAGAGCGATGCGCGTCTGGAGTAGTAGCGCGCCGGCTAGAAGTCTGGAGTGGTGCGCGTCGGCTTGAAGAGCGCGCCGGCTCGGAGAGCGCGCCGGCTCGGAGAGACGCATCCTCCCGTAGAGAATTAGAGAGCGATGCGCGTCTGGAGTAGTAGCGCGCCGGCTAGAAGTCTGGAGTGGTGCGCGTCGGCTTGGAGAACGCGCCGGCTCGGAGAGCGCGCCGGCTCGGAGAGACGCATCCTCCCGTAGAGAATTAGGAAGCGATGCGCATCTGGAGTAGTAGCGCGCCGGCTAGAAGTCTGGAGTGGTGCGCGTCGGCTTGGAGAACGCGCCGGTTCGGAGAGCGCGCCGGCTCGGAGAGACGCATCCCGTAGAGAATTAGGAAGCGATGCGCATCTGGAGTAGTAGCGCGCCGGCTAGAAGTCTGGAGTGGTGCGCGTCGGCTGTAGGAGCGCGTCTGCGCGGGGTCTGGAGTGGAGCGCGTCTGCTGTAGGAGCGCGTCTGCGCGGGGTCTGGAGTGGAGCGCGTCTGCTGTAGGAGCGCGTCTGCGCGGGGTCTGGAGTGGAGCGCGTCTGCTGTAGGAGCGCGTCTGCTGTAGGAGCGCGTCTGCGCGGGGTTTGGAGTGGAGCGCGTCTGCTGTAGGAGCGCGTCTGCTGTAGGAGCGCGTCTGCGCGGGGTCTGGAGTGGAGCGCGTCTGCTGTAGGAGCGCGTCTGCGCGGGGTCTGGAGTGGAACACTGGAATACCTCCCGTAGAGAATTAGAGAGCGCAGGCTGTGTCCCACTCCAGGCAAACGGCGACAGGTGGCGAAGGCTGGCACCTCGTCTCACGCCGGAGATGAACCAGCATACAGATACAGATAAGATACTGTTATAGAGAATCTCCCGTAGGAGCTTACAGATAGAGAACGACCCGACAAGGACTGGGGGGGAGATCGAGGTATTTAAGGCCCACTGGGGCGCTAATTAGAACACACATCAGGTGCGTGATGGAAATTGATACTTGACTTAGAAGTGTGTGTTCGGCAAGGACCAATCAACACAGAATGAAAGGTAGTCCAAGGGTGTGGGCTGCTGAAGAGCAGACGAGAGTAAACAAACGCGAGGGTGGGGGCTGGAGAGGTGAGGAGACAGGGAATTAAAGGTCCAGGGAACAGGAATTAAGGTCCAGGGAAGAGGCGAACCTCACAGTACCCCCCCCTCCACGGGAGCCACCGGGCGACCCAAAAACACAGACAGAGGGGCAGGGGACATGACAAGGCAACAAACAAAAAATTGGGCCATGCTAGCGGGGAAGCTACACCAAAAGTGGGGCTAGCAGAGGGACAGGGTAGCTGCCAGGGCACTGCTAGCTACAGGGCCTATGCTAGCTGTACTGCTACATTAACATAGAGGCTGCGCTAGCTGCCGGAGCTAGGCTAGCAGACAGGGCTGGACCAGCATGAGAGAACAAGCTAGCTGGAAGGACAGTCCTAGCTGTGGGGAACTGACCTTGCTAGCTGAAGGGGCAGTCCTAGCAGTGGGGAAAACTGACCTTGCTAGCTGAAGTGGGGAAAACTGACCTTGCTAGCTGAAGGGGCAGTCCTAGCAGCGGGGAGAAAACTGACCTTGCTAGCTGAAGGGGCAGTCCTAGCAGTGGGGAAACTGACCTTGCTAGCTGAAGGGGCAGTCCTAGCAGTGGGGAAACTGACCTTGCTAGCTGAAGGGGCAGTCCTAGCAGTGGGGAAACTGACCTTGCTAGCTGAAGGGGCAGTCCTAGCAGTGGGAGAAAACTGACCTTGCTAGCTGAAGGGGCAGTCCTAGCAGTGGGGAAACTGACCTTGCTAGCTGCAAGGGCTGCATTCCTAGCAGTGGGAGAAAACTGACCTTGCTAGCTGAAGGGGCAGTCCTAGCAGTGGGAGAAAACTGACCTTGCTAGCTGAAGGGGCAGTCCTAGCAGTGGGGAAAACTGACCTTGCTAGCTGAAGGGGCAGTCCTAGCAGTGGGGAAAACTGACCTTGCTAGCTGAAGGGGCAGTCCTAGCAGTGGGAGAAAACTCACCTTGCTAGCTGAAGGGGCAGTCCTAGCAGTGGGGAAACTGACCTTGCTAGCTGAAGGGGCAGTCCTAGCAGTGGGAAAGCTACACAAAAAGTGGAGGCCAAGCAGAGGGACCGGGTTAGCTGCCTGGGCATGGCTAGCTACAGGGCCTATGCTAGCTGCAAGGGCTGCATTAACATAGAGGCTGTGCTAGCAGCCGGGGCTAAGCTAGCAGACTGGGGCCATGCCGGTAGTAGGGGCCTGGCAAGCTGCAGGGGAGCTAACGAGGCTAACAGGGAAGCTAACAGGGAAGTCAACAGGGGAACTAACAGGGGAAACTAAACAGGGGAGCTAACAGGGGAGCTAACAGGCTAACAAAGGACAAACTCAACATACACTGTCTGTGCTGGCTGGGGTCGTCGACTGGTCGGGTCGTACTGTTATGGTTTGTAACCGACCCCAATCGCACAACACAAGACAGGTATGAGAGTAAGCCAAGAGCTGGGCATTTATTGAATACAACAGAAAAGCGGCACTGTCCCTTTAAGGGAGAACACAAAAATACTGGAACAAGGAAAAAGGGCAATGTGCCTTTAAGAGGCGAGCAGGCTAAGGGGAAGGCTAAGGGAGAACACAAAATACTGGAAACAAGAATTAGGGAAAATTGGCACTGTGCCTTTAAGAGGCGAGCAGGCTAAGGGGCTAAGGCTAAAGGAGAACACAAAATACAGGAAACAAGAATTAGGGAAAATTGGCACTGTGCCTTTAAGAGGCGAGCAGGCTAAGGGGCTAGGGCAAAGGACAGGGCCAGGGCAAAGGACAGGGCAGGAACAGGGGCACTGGAGAGGGGAACAGGGACAGAGGCCCGGGGAGGCGGGCTGGAGACAGGGACAGAGAAAACAGGGTTAAGGCCTTGGACAGGGCGAGGGCCAGAGCTGCTTACAGGGAAGGAGTAGGAGCGCGCAGGCTAGACGTCTGGAGTGGAGCGTGTCGGCTTGAAGAGCGCGCCGGCTCGGAGAGCGCGCCGGCTCGGAGAGACGCATCCTCCTGTAGTGAATTAGAGAGCGATGCGCGTCTGGAGTAGTAGCGCGCCGGCTAGAAGTCTGGAGTGGTGCGCGGCGGCTTGAAGAGCGCGCCGGCTCGGAGAGCGCGCCGGCTCGGAGAGACGCATCCCCCCGTAGAGAATTAGAGAGCGATGCGCGTCTGGAGTAGTAGCGCGCCGGCTAGAAGTCTGGAGTGGTGCGCGTCGGCTTGGAGAACGCGCCGGTTCGGAGAGCGCGCCGGCTCGGAGAGACGCATCCTCCCGTAGAGAATTAGGAAGCGATGCGCATCTGGAGTAGTAGCGCGCCGGCTAGAAGTCTGGAGTGGTGCGCGTCGGCTGTAGGAGCGCGTCTGCGCGGGGTCTGGAGTGGAGCGCGTCTGCTATAGGAGCGCGTCTGCGTGGGGTCTGGAGTGGAGCGCGTCTGCTGTAGGAGCGCGTCTGCTGTAGGAGCGCGTCTGCTGTAGGAGCGCGTCTGCTGTAGGAGCGCGTCTGCGCGGGGTCTGGAGTGGAGTGCGTCTGCTGTAAGAGCGCGTCTGCTGTAGGAGCGCGTCTGCGCGGGGTCTGGAGTGGAGCGCGTCTGCTGTAGGAGCGCGTCTGCGCGGGGTCTAAAGTGGAGCGCGTCTGCTGTAGGAGCGCGTCTGCGCGGGGTCTGGAGTGGAGCGCGTCTGCTGTAGGAGCGCGTCTGCTGTAGGAGCGCGTCTGCGCGGGGTCTGGAGTGGAGCGCGTCTGCTGTAGGAGCGCGTCTGCGCGGGGTCTGGAGTGGAGCGCGTCTGCTGTAGGAGCGCGTCTGCTGTAGGAGCGCGTCTGCGCGGGGTCTGGAGTGGAACACTGGAATACCTCCCGTAGAGAATTAGAGAGCGCAGGCTGTGTCCCACTCCAGGCAAACGGCGACAGGTGGCGAAGGCTGGCACCTCGTCTCACGCCGGAGATGAACCAGCATACAGATACAGATAAGATACTGTTATAGAGAATCTCCCGTAGGAGCTTACAGATAGAGAACGACCCGACAAGGACTGGGGGGGGAGATCGAGGTATTTAAGGCCCACTGGGGCGCTAATTAGAACACACATCAGGTGCGTGATGGAAATTGATACTTGACTTAGAAGTGTGTGTTCGGCAAGGACCAATCAACACAGAATGAAAGGTAGTCCAAGGGTGTGGGCTGCTGAAGAGCAGACGAGAGTAAACAAACGCGAGGGTGGGGGCTGGAGAGGTGAGGAGACAGGGAATTAAAGGTCCAGGGAACAGGAATTAAGGTCCAGGGAAGAGGCGAACCTCACAATTATTAAACAAGATCAAAGCATCAAAACAGTATATCAAGGTCACAGAATAAATTGTTTCTTTAAATATTAATTTCCATGGAAACAAACAACCCCCACGTTTTTGCAATCAAAGTTAAACCCGCTATTAGATCCACCAAAGCATTCTCCCAGTATTCCAGTTGTAAAATCGTTTTAAATATTACAAACACATTTAATGGTATTCTTAGAAAGGTGGCCCTGTTCACCAAACGCCCTGCAAGCACTTGTCTCAGTTATCAAAATGGACCCCATTCACAAATTGGTCCATTATACTTTTCTTTTTCACACTTATCTTACTCCCAGCTAAAAATAATCCCCTCTCCTTTTTTGTGATTTGTGTTCTCACGGTGCAATGGGAATATGATATCCTCCACTTTGTCTAACACTTACTGGAGACTAGTATACCGTGTTGTCCAGAATTACTGCTTTTATTGATGATTCAACATTACTTATCTTGCCAAAAGTATTTCGCTGGGATAACAGCGGCAAAAAAATGCTGGCCATGTGCTGGCAAACCTCCCCACATACACTCACCTACAGTGGCTAGTTACAGTCTTTCATTGATATAACCCACTTAGAATTATCAATAGGTAAAAGATATGGGGCAAAACCTAGAACCAATACAATACTTGTCCTCCATAGGGAGGTGTAGTCCGACGTCACTGGTTGTTCCACCCGTATAGGGATTTATCATTGGGAAAATGGATTATCGGCTATTGTAACAATTCTGCCGCATGGAAATTTAAAAACGTTCCATTTTTGCACAAAATGAGTTCCCTTCTATCACTAACATTATTGTTTAAGCATTTTTGGTTGAAATGCAATTCGACGATTTTTTTTAATGATTAATTGCGAATATTTTCATGTTGAGCTATAGATTGTGGATGAATAAGCACAGAAAGGTACACCATGCCAATGTTAATGCTTTATTTGTTTTAAACGAGACAATTTAGAAATGGGCAATGGGGAAATGCATTGGGTTGGACAGAGGGTGGAACACGAAAAACGGCAATGACGTAGCCACTACACCTCCCTATTGCTAATGACGTTAAGAATGTATTGTTACAGATGGTTAGACAGTGGCTCAGGAGGTACAGCGGTCATGTGGTAATCAGAAGGTTCCCGGTTTGACTCCCGGCAGCGTGTCGAAGTGTCCTTGAGCAAGACACTTAACCCCTAACTGCTCCTGATGAGCAGGATGGCACCTTGCATTGTTGCCTCCATTGTCGGTGTGTGAGTGAATGGGTGAATGTGAGGCACAAGTTGTAAAGTGCTTTGGATAAAAGCGCTATATAAATGCACCATTTACCATTATGTACACCCTGTTAAACAGAAATATGTCTGTCGTTCCCCGCATCCCTGAGACGGTGAGCGACAGACGGGTTAAAAATAAATGTTTTTCTCTCGCTCTTCAGCCCCTGGGAAGCAGACGCTGGGTGTTTTGTGCTCCTTCATTTGTTTTGGGGTTAAAGACAGAGTGTAAACAACCGCTTGGACACAACGTCCCCCACGGGACGCCGTGTTTTCGTCTTACCCCGCCCTCATCTTGATTATTCCATATTTCCCCCGTCTCTTGGGTGCATCCAGTACGCTCTCAGCCGTACCTGTTTTGTTTTCAGTTCCCTTGTATCCAGGTGGCGGCATGCCTCCATGTGAAACAATTTTGCAGATAATTACGGTTGCATTGTTATTGCAGAGAGATTAGAAAGACTTGAGCATGGGCAGCTAGGTGGTGCAGTGGGCAAGGCACTCACCACCAATGCTGGAGACGCTGGGTTCGAGCTCAGCTCTCCACATTGTTTTCAGTTTGGCTGGTCGTACGCACTAATACAATTGGCAGTATTAGGGGGAGGGAAAACTGAGGGGTGGGGATCGGACGTTGTGGACAGCGACTCCTACAGGTCGGTTGGTGCGCCTGCGCGGTAGAATCAAGAAGCGATGGGGGCGGCGCCCCGCCAAAGCGCAGACCCCTGACGCTGAAAGATCGCGCCGCGCAGATGAAAAGATGCGACGGCTGCTACCTCGAGTATCGGAGGGGACTCGTGCTATGTATGGCTTCGTCCACATTGCAGCCGGCTTGTGGGAGGCAAGAAACAGCGTTCGAGACAGGGGAGGGTTGAATTGGACGATACGAAATTGGGATGGGAGAAAAATAGAAAGATGGGAGAAAAAGGGGATACATTTTTTTTTTTTAAATAAAGACTTGAGCATAATTTCCTCCACCGTAAATGTCTTTTGACATCAAAATTTTTGATCGTCGAACCTTGCAAGATCCAGCTACGCATGGTTTGAGCGCCGGCGCGGATTCCGATGCGATCACATACAGCACTGGGACCTTATTATCTTTAGTGGTATAGATAGTGAAGCCTGTTTTGCCTCTATCAGCCCTTTTGAACTTATAGTCCTGTAATTAGAGCTAAACTCGGGTTGCCATAGTGCCCGGGTTGCCATGGAGTTGTAAGGTTGGCTTTGTTCTGAGCAGGGGTTGCGATGATGATGTAACAGTATAATGGCCCAGAGAGGCACATCAGGTAGAGCCAGAGGGAGAGGTGGTGAGAGGTTGAAGCGCTGTTATTAAACTAACTAACCAACCAACGGGACATCATAAGTTATTGTCCCCTCCTTCAGTTTCAAAAGAGAAGAGACCACTGCGCTCCGGGACGGCGTGTTCCAATATAACAAACACCATTACACAGATATTGTACAGATGGTGAGTTGGAACACGGCGTCCATTTGAAAGCTATCCAGAATAAGAGAGAAACTAAGCGAGAGGGGAGGAGGAGGAGGTGGAAGAGGAGGAGGAGGATGAGGAGGAAGATGAGGACATGAAGGAGAATTGAGAATAAAGCCCATACGTTGATAAGTGTCCCTTTTTCCCGCATTGTTTTGACATGATTTGTTAAACACCCCTTTTTATTTCCTGGCGGAGACGTGGGAGAGATGATGATGGTGGTGGTGTGTTCGCTGATTATCTCCTCAGCAGCATCTGTATTCAAATCTCCAGGCAGCACCGGGCCATCAGTCAGTCAGCCAGTCAGTCAGTCAACAGCTCCCGGTGTTAATGAGAGACGTCGCTCAGATCCCTTTCCACCCCGGTGGCAGATAGAAGTTTTGTCATTAAGACGCAGACAACCTTCCCTCTGTCCTTGTGATCGTCTGTTCCTCCACCAAAGCCCTGAAGGCAGCAACTCTAATCCATTGTAAAATGGATCTGTCTGCCGTATTCAGATTCAGGAGAAGTTGTAACCTTGTGTGAGGGTCAGAGGGGTGGGGGTGGGGTTTGATGTAATAATGTGGGATATACCGGAATCCTATTTATTTATTAATAATGGCCCAGAGGTAGGTCTTCTAGCTCTGGCTTGTCGTTTGCGTTCGCCATACTATGAGGCTATGCTAAATTACAGGTAATCTCTCAGTGGTGTGCGTGGGCTGAACGAACAACATCCATCCCTTTGTGCAAGTTATATTTTGGGAAGGGGGTACTTTGGGAAGTGCGTTCCATTAGTGGTTAAAGTAACATTGCATTTGTTCGGTACACAGCGGTACCGTTACACCCCTAATTGTTGTACTACAGCTAATGCATTGTTGTACTACAGCTAATACATTGTTGTACTACAGATAATGTGTTGTTGTACTACAGCTAATATGTTGTTGTATTACATGTTAAATTAACTGTTTTGAATCAGTGGAGCATTAAAGTGCTATAACCTTTTATGTGAATGCTGACTGGGGTAGGAAGGTAGGAGAGGAGAAGTCTTGACTGCATTAGTTCTGAGAAGGTGCAGTGTAGTCAGTCAGTCAATCAGTCACTCAGTCAGACACGGTTAACCACTCTGCCCCTAGTGGCGGCTCACATGCGTGTCACCTTGACTTATGTTTAGAGAATCCGCCCATGACACTGTGTGTCCTTGTTTTCTTTGGGAGGACTTTTGAAGAGGACTACATCTGTTGAGGCAGGGTTCCAGCGCGAGGCACCCGGCCAGACGCGTGTCCGGCTGGCTGGTGACGTTAGGCGGATCAGTGCTCTGCCAATGCTGGGTCTCAGTGTCCTCCTGCAGGGCTTCCATACACAGTGCTGGGTCTCAGTGTCCTGCTGCAGGGCTTCCATACACAGTGCTGGGTCTCAGTGTCCTGCTGCAGGGCTTCCATACACAGTGCTGGGTCTCAGTGTCCTCCTGCAGGGCTTCCATACACAGTGCTGGGTCTCAGTGTCCTCCTGCAGGGCTTCCATACACAGTGCTGGGTCTCAGTGTCCTGCTGCAGGGCTTCCATACACAGTGCTGGGTCTCAGTGTCCTCCTGCAGGGCTTCCATACACAGTGCTGGGTCTCAGTGTCCTCCTGCAGGGCTTCCATACACAGTGCTGGGTCTCAGTGTCCTCCTGCAGGGCTTCCATACACAGTGCTGGGTCTCAGTGTCCTGCTGCAGGGCTTCCATAAACAGTGCTTGGTTCATGGAATCGTGGACGGAATCGCGGAATTGAGCAATAAAAATGGAATAAACTGTAAAAAAAAAAACTTGTACAGCACTTTGTTCAACTTTGTTAGTGCTGTAAAGTTTAAACCTTTTTAAATCTTAGACAAACAAAACACTGCTTTCATGAAATATTGTAAGCCGTCATTTGAGGCTTTATAAAAGCAGCACAATGAACACAAATCTGTCAGTGCCGAGTCCGACCTCATCTTAAATAACAAACAGCATTTGATTTTGCAAAAAAAATAAATATATATATATATAATTTCTTTTTTTCTTTTTTTAATAGAATTTTATTTTCATATTCGAATCCCATGCCCATCGAACGAAGCTTCGAAGTATTTAAGACAGCCCTATTAAATGGACTGTTATATCTTATTAAATTGTAGACATTTATTCATTCCCACTTATTAGACACTATTTATGATGGTAAAATGAGCGTACAAAGCAGAATACAGAATTCTGAAATATTAAAACGGAAAAAACGGAATTTGGAAAAAGAATTATGGAATTTGGAAAAAAATTTAACCAATTTCATATGGCTCTACTCTCTCTCTCTCTCTCTCTCTCTCTCTCTCTCTCTCTCTCTCTCCTGTGACTGAATTTCATTTCATGGAGGGATTAACTCAAGATATTACATTATTGATAAAGGAAAAGCATGTAAGCCAGGTGGTGGTGCATCTTTGCATCATCCCCTCCCACTTTATTTATTTATTTATTTTTTGTTTGTTCTCCTGCTCGCGCTCCCCTTATCTCCCTGCCTCCCCTGGGACAGATAATTTGCTAGAAGCGGGGGTTGAGGAAGACATTTAAAAGCATCAAAAATCACTTACAGACTGCTGAGTGTACGGTCCACACCAGCCTAGGCCTGTGTGTGTGTGTGTGTGTGTGTGTGTGTGTGTGTGTGTGTGTGTGTGTGTGTGTGTGTGTGTGTGTTGTGTGTGTGTGTGTGTGTGTGTGTGTGTGTGTGTGTGTGTGTGTGTGTGTGTGTTGTGTGTGTGTGTGTGCGCGCGCGTGTGTGCGTGCGTGTGTGTGTACAGTATTTATGTATCTAATGTCACTGAAAGCCAACATTAACTTCTCAGATCCAACAGCTTGCTGTGTGTGGCGTAAGATGCTGACCTGCAGCGTGTGTGATAACACCTTCAAACAGCAACAGTGGCTGTTTTCAGCCCCAGCTTTTTAGGCTGTATAGTAAAAAAAAAATTACAGACAAAGTTGTCCCGTTTCTGAGAGATTACCGCTTCGGTTGTGAATTAGCAACTGGAGCAGGTCCGCTTACTGCTGTTACCAAGGTCTGAGAGAGAGAGAGAGAGAGAGAGAGAGAGAGAGAGAGAGAGAGAGAGAGAGAGAGAGAGAGAGAGAGAGAGAGAGAGAGAGAGAGAGAGAGAGAGAGAGAGAGAGAGAGAGAGAGAGAGAGAGAGAGAGAGAGAGAGAGGAAAGGGCACTAGGGGTTTGAGAGATGGCATGCTTTGGCTGTGTGTGTGTGCGTGTGTTTTGAACTCATACATTATTGCCCTATAATGTTTCTGAGTGTTCATTTATTAGGGTCTCTGGACGTACAGTATATTTAACGGTAGCCACTGCAGAATTTCTGTTTTAATATGGGAAAGTAATTCCATGGTAAAGCCAGGCTGACAGCTGCAATGGATGTGCCAGGAGGCAGAGGAGGTGGCGGAGGAGTGGCTGAAATACTGCCACTGCACCCTTCATTCTATCTCTGTGTGTTTATGCCCTGCTTCCAAATGCAAATGGCCAGACCAGTAAATGCCTAGATGTCCGTTTGGTTGAAGGAGGAAGGGAGGTAGCTGTAGAGTGATGATTGCCAGAGACAGGACTGACTGAGGGACTGAGAGTGGATGTGATCAGTGATTTGTTAGTATTAGATTTAGTCAAATCCCGGTCTGACTGTCTCATCGCGGCCATTCCCTCATACATCCTCTGGGATCCTTTTCTCAGTGTTTCTCCAGGCTTAGTCATGGTGGCTGCTGCCAGCTTCTCTGGCCCTGTTTCTAGGTAATTACTAAATGCCAAATAATCCAGCCACTTCAATAGTTCATTCTATTAATAATGGGCCAGTTTTTTCTGACGCCAGACCCATCTCTCCCTACATTGTGCTTTGTTTGAATTCCAAGGGCCGGGCACTTTCTGTCTCTGTTACTTTGTTCATAATCTAACAGCCCGTCCATTCAGCCAACTATTCGGAGTTTTGTCTGTGAAAAGAGTATCACATTTACTTTTCTTTTGTGATTCGTTGAAAGAGAAGGAAGTGACAAATTTCTTGCATGGTAATTTTTTTTTATTATTATTCTGAAACCTGAATGGTGATCACAACTAGAGCCACTGATGGAAGTAGGAATGGGCGATATGGTCAAAATATCATCATCTCTTACATTAGTACAGTTCCACTCAATGTGTCAAATCTCCCAATTTCAAGTGACTATAAATATTGAGACAAAATGCCGTGTGAGCTGTTTCAAATGGCTCAACTCTTCAACATTGAACGTCGCTATAAATAAAATGATTTGCATCTACATTAGCTTGCATGACCGCATACTTTCCTCAACAAAATATCTGCCCCAGGGGTGCAGCCTCTGAGGAGACTTAGGTTGATTCTGCCCAACAGAATAATCTTGGGGTAGGTGATGCAATAGATGCAATGTTTTACATTGGGTGACCTATCCCTTTAAAATAAAGAAAATCTGTGATTTCGGTATTTCAGAAACATCAAAATGCTTTGAAACCCCTGTCAGTACTCTAATCTATGATAAAGAGACACATTTCTGTTGACACACTGTATGGAGTTTGACTAGAAATGTTGATCTTAGTTATGGTTACTACAGTACACTACATGGTCTTTACGTTGGGTAGAGCTGCTGCAATAATCAAATAATCCAGTGATCACAATTATATGAGCCAACCGCTTATATTTTGAATGAGCGCAATCTTTGTTTTATTTTCCCATTTAGAATCTTTCCTCTTCCATATTAAAGAACCAGTACAATTATGTTAATTCAGTCAGAAATAAAAGCTTCTTGTAGAATGTTAATGTCAGCTTTTTCAGCTTCAGATGTATCATTGATTTGATAACTGTTTTAGTGCACCATCTCTGAAAACAGACAACTCTCAGTATGTTGAGGGTGTAACGGGCGTGCTAGGATGTGGACCCAAGTGCAAACAGGAGACAGGAGGCAGATGATGAGTAAACCCTGACATGGTAATGCAGGCAGGCAGGCATGCAGGCAGAGTACAGCATACAATGGGGAGAGCTCACAGGCTGCACTGACAAACATACATGAAGACTGAAGTAGTGGCTTGAGACAAACAGACATCTAGAACAGACTGAAGTACGAGCAAAGACTGACTTGGGAAACAGACATAAACACTGCACAAGTTTAGTGTGCGGTATCTGCTCCGTCTTTGCGAGCCATTAAGCCACTAAGGACATTGCGCGGATGAGATACGAGCGCGGACACACCCATATGTTTGCAGTTTGCTCCTGATTTGCTCCAGCGCAGTTTGCACCTGACAGCGCTGTTGGCAGATATCAGGAAGGGGGAAAATAAACCCGAAATGAGGCATAGACATAACAGTATTTTTCACCATTAGTACTCTGTTTATTTCGTATTGTACTTCGTTTACTTCGTAATGTATAGAGCTTGCGTAATTTCTATTTTCACGACACATTGCATCCTTTGTTTTTGTCACTATCTTTCGTCATTGCATATGTCTGTCATGTCCTATAATTCCTATTTTATTTATATTGTACTATATTGTATTGTGCTATATTTATTTTAGTTTATATCTCATTTAATTTGATTCAACCTCTTTATTTACAGTTGTCCAGCCCTGGCCTATATTTGATTTGATAGTTATATTATATTCTATTGTGCTTAACTTAGTTCATATTTCATTTTATTTTACTCCACCTCTTTATTGTATTATCTGTCTGTTAATGTCTGTCCGCTAATGTCTCACCAACAACTACCAAAGCAAATTCCTTGTATGTGAAAACTACTTGGCAATAAAGACCTTTCTGATTCTGATTCTGATTAATTTCTCCATCACCGCAAATCCGCCCCTCAATTAATATCGCTGCAGGGGGGCATAATCCCACAGGACAATGCATTGGGAACTTGTGTCCCACGACGAGTCCTACCCCCGTGAATATTATTGCGCGGATCGGAATACGGGCGTGTGCGTGGAAGCTTGCGCAAAATCACCCATATTTTTCCATGTCACATGCAGCACTTTGCTCTCGTCTGCCGGCTCACACCAGATTACAATACACTGACTGGTGAACAGCATGCAATGCCAGTCTTCTCACTAACAAAGAAACCAGATGTTGTCAGTGGCAACATGGCAGTGCCATGGCAAAGTTGAATTCAATATTTAAATAATAAATACGATTGCATGGGATCTCTGGGTGGCTGGCTCAATATCATCCTTGATTTCATCTAGTAGATCAAGAATTCTAGCAACCTGTGTCTCCGGATGATTTCGGTCTCACAAAAAAGTGATATTCTCCTTCGAAATATTCTTTCACGGGCACGCCTGGCATTACGATGCCTGCGTCTGGCAACAATTACTGCTGCCATGATCACCTGTGACACTGGCAGTGACGCTGGCAATGATGCCCCTTTATAGATGTGCTTAGGGCTTTGCGCTTAGTTACCACCAGATCTCTGAAGACATTAGTTGCGTCGATTTTTAACTGCGTGGTGCAATTTGTGCCTGCGAATTCGGAGTGTTTTTGGGCGAGGCTCATTTGCATAGAAAGGGGAACATGTTCCGCTCATTACCTCATTTAAATACGCGCTAATAGCACCGGACGCAATGCTGATGGAATGCAGTTACCACCTCATTTCACCCATTGCTCCTCCTCTGTGAATAGCAAGCTGTGTTTCAGAGCTATTTGCGCCGGCTTAGCATCAGAAAAAGCTGCGCAATCCCTTTGTGAATTCGCCACACAGTGGGGTGATGACTGATGACGAACAGCTGGTGAGACGGGACCACGTGTGGGAAAACACTGGCACATCTGAAAAACCTACAGGGGACACACAAGGAGAGGGACAATCATGACCCCCTCTATGGACGGCTCCTGATGTCCCACCAGGCCGACCAGGATGACATTGGTGGAAGTCACTGATCAGTGCTGGGTCCAAGATGTCCTTGGCAGGAACCCAGAACCACTCCTCTGGACCGTAGCCCTCCCAGTCAACCAGGTACTGGAGGCCCCTGCCATGGCCACAAACGTCCAGCAACCTCTTGACGGTGTAGGTGTGCAAGCCCACAATGGCATGGGGAGGCGGCAGAGGTCAGGGAGCAGGGAGGTAGATTCGGTTAGATTAGATTAGATTAGATTAAAACATATTGTCATTATACACCACAAGTTTACAGCGAAAAGTTTACCATCCAACCAGAGGGCAAATGTAACATTAAAGTGCAACAGCAATATACAATGTACAGGTGCCACATCTGCTCATAGTGCCCAATCGCCGTCTCCTGGGCCTGCAGTCTGCAGCTACTGCAGGGGTCCATCTTCTGCTGGGCCCATCATGGCTCGTAACTCCTGGCTTGTAACTGCCAAGCTAGGATGTGGACCCAAGTGCAGACAGGAAACAGGAGGCAGACCCAACACAAGATATTTAATACAGGCAGGCAGGCAGGCAAGCAGAGCACAGGATACAACGGGGAGAACTCAGGCTACACAAACAAACAGACATGGAGACTGAACTACCTGGTTTCAAGTAAAAAAAAAGTGAAAGTACTTCATTACAGTACTTAAGTCGTTTTGGGGAGTATCTATACTTTACTTGAGTTTTTATATTTATTGTGACATCATGATGAGACAATATTCAGATGTTATGATGTAGTGAGTAACAAGGTGTCAGTGTTAAAGGGGAACTATCTTATAAATGGCTTTTTCCAGTTGTTTGCATTGTTTTCTAGCAATGTGGTGTTGTACCAACACTGACTAGATGTGAAATCTCTAGCTACTCCCGTTTCTTCAGTTCAGCTCAGACAAGAACCTCCCCCACTGAACCAAGCCATTCAGAATTGACTCGCTCCCTGATGTAAGTAGGTGCTGCTGATCTGCATATCTCAGCCCCCTCTGTGGTTGTTGTAGCCACCGCACACAATCAACAATTCGCTCAACAACGGAGCGAGTGGGAATAATGCGGAAGCGGTTTCCCTGTCACTGACACTTCCTCAAAAGAGAGAAAAAGAGAGAGAGAGAGGGAGAGAGAGACAGATAGAGAGAGGGGCGGTGCGACTCGTCTTGGAGCGATCTCTCCTCTGTCTCTCCCCCGAGCCACTCACACACGTGCACACGCACACGCTCGCTCTCGGAGCGATCTCTCCTCCACCACTCCTCCGCCACCTCCTCTGCCTCCTGGCACATCCATTGCAGCTGTCAGCCTGGCTTTACCATGGAATTACTTTCCCATATTAAAACAGAAATTCTGCAGTGGCTACCGTTAAATATACTGTACGTCCAGAGACCCTAATAAATGAACACTCAGAAACATTATAGGGCAATAATGTATGAGTTCAAAACACACGCACACACACACAGCCAAAGCATGCCATCTCTCAAACCCCTAGTGCCCTTTCTCTCTCTCTCTCTCTCTCTCTCTCTCTCTCTCTCTCTCTCTCTCTCTCTCTCTCTCTCTCTCTCTCTCTCTCTCTCTCTCTCTCTCTCTCTCTCTCTCTCTCTCAGACCTTGGTAACAGCAGTAAGCGGACCTGCTCCAGTTGCTAATTCACAACAGAAACATTATAGGGCAATAATGTATGAGTTCAAAACACACGCACACACACACAGCCAAAGCATGCCATCTCTCAAACCCCTAGTGCCCTTTCCTCTCTCTCTCTCTCTCTCCCTCTCTCTCCCTCTTTCTCTCTCGCTCGCTCGTTCTCTCTCTCACTCTTTTGAGGAAGTATCAGCACTCACGTCAACCTGCTGCAAAATATCATAGCGCATGCTTCCACACGTATTCCGATACGTGCAATAATATTCACAGGGGTATATATTGTCATTTGAAACAAGTTACCAATGCATTGTCCCATGGGATTATGCCCCCCCGCGGCGGAATTAATTAGTCCCTCTCTATCTCTCTATCTCTCTTTCTCCCCCAAAAGGTATCTGCCAGTGCATTGCAGTGCAGTGGGTGACTGTCACTCAAAGCGCATTGCGAGTATGGGCGGGGCCCAGCCAAAAACAGCTTGGAATCTTGATGGGGAGAAACTGCTGCTCTACAGTACTTAATTAGAAATAAAAAAACAATTAATTATTTTGAAAATAACCTTACAGATGTGTTCCATAGACTCACAGGAATTGTGATTTATATATTTTGTTGTTATAACATACATCTTAATATTTCATAAAACATATGCAGATTTGCATGTTAGTTAGTTACTTTTTCTTTATCATTGTATTAGGCTAAGTTAGGTAAGTATACAGATTTAAATTTTTTAAAATTATTAAAAAAAATTATTTAAATAAAAAAAAGTAATAATAACAACAACAATTAGTGAGAGTATAGCGAGAGCAAGGTTTGAGGTACAGTAGCACAGTAACTGTATGGTTTCTCAGGAGAGACTTGAAGAGTTTACCACAGCATATTGTTGTATACCTCCCTAGCCAGACCATGCTTTCATTCTGTTATGAAGTAACCTCACTTAGTTATTGTATTTCCAAAAGAACATAATAATGGATAAAAAAAAAGGATTAAAATGAAGAAAAGCAATCTTACCTTTATGAAAGACTGATATACAGACATTAAACAAATGCGGTTTGGTGTTTTTAGATAACTAGAATGATGTGCTTCTGTAAAAAAAATACATTTAGTCTGTAATAGGGTTTACCTTCCATACCCCTGCAATGATCTGATTTCGGCTTGATTGCACTGCTTTTCATCGTTTCAAAATGCAATCATGCTGTTTCAAGACACAGTATAACAAACGTCAATGTGAAAACCATTTGCTTGGGGAAATGCTGAATGAATTCACCAGCAGGAAATGTTCAGACACTCAACTCCTGTGTCTTTTCCTGATCAAATGTTTATTTTTATTAAAAAAAAGTTAAAGGTTAAAGGAGAGCAAAATACAGATAGTTACATGAATACACATACTGTATAACAATATTTGTACACATTTTACTCCACTCTCCCTGTAAAACCAGTGTAGTGACAAGAATAGTGCAGTGATAAGAATAGGTATAAAAGACAATAAAAGTAGTGCAACGCAGAACGTGCAGACATAAGAATAGGCATAAAATAAGTACAATAAGTACAGTGTTGCTCGAAGGCATGTGGCATCATACTTTCATACAATAGACAAAATATATATCACCCTTATTTCAGTAGCTCTTCTATCATCTGCGCCAGCCCATTTTGTAACAGTTCTCTCACTTGCACCATGTATTCTAGCTACTGAGAGCTCGATAACGATCACATCGAGGAAGGTGTTTAGCCAGCAGTGTGTGAGGAGGTTGCCAGCAGAGAGCCACTGTGTTTTTAGCTGCGGTCAGGCCTGTTAACAACATGTGTTTCCCAGGATAAGATAACTGGAGATGATTTAAGAGCACGGCGGTGGCCGAACATGGTTCTACAGTTCCCAACACAACTGACAAAGTGGAGGACACCTGCCACATCACTAGACTCCCAAAACATAAAGAATAAAATAATAAATAAATAATAATAAAATGTGTCCGTCAGGGCAGAGGTCACGCAGTGGGGAGAGAACAATCTTCATTATGTGGCGCCTTCTTTGAGTAAGTTAAGTCCTATGGAGGAAGTTCAAGTGGATCTGTTGAGTCCTATGGAGGAAGTTCAAGTGGATCTGTTGATCATGGTTCTTGGAGGATCCTACCACTGTACCCCACACTTCGTTCCATGGCATCGATTCGTCATCAACGGGTTGACCCAGATCCCAGACTTGTTGTACTTGCAGGGACTTGTAGGAAGACAAGGAGAATAGGGGGTAAAATACAGATACCAAGCTCTTCAAGTTTCAAGTTCAAGTTTTGTTTAATTTGTCACATATATGGTACATGTACATTATAGTGAAATGCTTGTTTCTGTGTGACCCTCCTGGGATTGTGCTTCATACAGTAAAGAGTAAAGGAGTAAAATACCAAACACTATACAAAATATACAAAACTAAAATGTACAAAAATGCTAAATGCTAAAATGCTAAAATGAGGTAGAAGAGGTAGTGCTAATGTGTAAGAATAAATAGATAAAATATAGTGTGATGTTTAAAAGTGTTGTGGAATATTTTAAATTAGCCAAACAGTGAAACTGTAGACATTCAGATTAGTCAAATTGTATAAAAAAATAGAACATAGTTTAGTTCTGTTTCTGTGGCCACAGAAAGAGTATCCTCAGTGACATGACAAACATAAGATGACAAATTAATAATAAAAGACATGACAAGAAAGGTAAACAAAGATGAGAAAATTAAAACAAAGATGGGTTTAGGGGTTGTGTCGTATCTGACACAAGACTGGAGTCAAGATTAACAAGAAAAGAACAAGATGTGATTTACTTGGACATGTCATATCTAAGTCAATCTGTCCTGGGCCTTGGCCGTTGTTTTAAGAACACTGTTAAGACTGTCGCCCTCGTGTCTGAGCTGTATACTAGTTAACTATATTAACTAGTCAAGACTGTACAGAGAATATGTATTTAAACAGAGGTATGAACATGATCATATTTTTGACCACAGTGTTTAAAGTGAATGTTTAAAGTGAGTGTGCATGTGGATGTTGTGTGCAATGAATGTAGAATGGATGAATTATGAGTCCATATTGAGCAGCCTGATGGCCTGGGCCTAGAAGCTCCTTTTGAGTCTCTCTGTTCCGAGACTATTATCTTAGCCTTGGCCCTGCAGCGCCTGGTGTAAATGTCCTGGAGAGTGGGAAGCACACCTCCGATTGTGTGTTCGGCTGATCGGGCCACTCTTCTGTACTCTGCTGCAGTCGTGTGCGGTGCTATTCCCAAACCAGGAGGTGATGTTACCACTCAGGATGCTCTCTATTGGTTTGACCCTCCTTATATAAACTACTGTGAGTGTGAGGGATGAGTTGTGTATTCCATGGGACACAGCATGCCTCATGGAGGATGTTACGACCCCTGAGGTCTAAGGGTAAAGGGCTGTAACATAAACATTGGTTGATGGAAAGGAAGGACCAGGTTTGTAAACAAATGTAAACAAATTTATTACAGAACCCCTCTAGGCCAAATGTGAAAGACTGCTAAATCTGTGGCCAGGTAGCGCAGCGGACTAAGCGTCTGTCTACCACCACAGAGACAGTGGGATCGAATCCAGCTGTGGTGCTTCTGGGTTGGCCGACCGTCCATACTAACACAATTGGCGGTGTCAGCGGGTGGGAAAGCCGGTGGGGTGGGTCCTGGTCGTTGTAAACAGCAACTCCTAGAGTTCGGTCGGGGTGCCTGCACAGCAAGGGAAGGATGTAGGAGAGGTAGTGTGACCTTCCACACGTTACACTCCCCCAGTGAGAGTCCGCACTGCCAGGTGAAAAGAAGCGGTGTGCTGGGTACACATGTGTCGGAGGAAGCATGTAATAGTCTCTGCCCTCCCGGACCGACTGTAGGGGGTAGAGTGCGCAACGACCAGGAAGGGGATTGGGAATTGGCATAACGACTAACATTGGGATGGGAGAAAATCGGAAAAAGAAAGGAGGAAAAAGATAATAATAAAAAAAGAAAAAAAGACTGCTAAATCTACTCTTATTGATTTGCTATTCTCTAAAAGTCTAAAGAGTTGACAAAATGATAGTCGGTGGTGTTTTTGAGCGACCACTGGCTGATTGCATGTGTTGATAGTGCAGCGCTAAAGAGGACACCATCTCACACAGTCACAAAGAGATGTCTCAGACATTTTAATGATCAAGCCTTTTTAAACTACATTTTCCTTAGTGACCTACAATATACAACTGAGATCCCTGGTGTGCACGTTGTCAAACGAAGACAAACTAAATGTGTCATGTCTTTAACAGGCACTTCACAGAGGCAGACCATTTATTTGATAGAAACTATACAGGGCCCCCTATTGTTGGTGCTGTTAATAATTGTTCACAACCTATGGCCTGTAATTTCTCATTTCAGCCCTTTTCACGTATTGATGTACTTGGTGCCTTGCAATGTATTGATCCTAAGTGCTCTATGGGAGAGGACAATTTCACATATTTTTTTCTTTTCTCTTTTTTTTTTTAATAAAACTGCCTGCCCCAGTTATTACTAAACAGTTAACATACATGTTTAATCTCTCCGTTGCCATGGGGTGATTTCCTCTAGTTTGGAAACCTGCCAGGGTGATTCCCCTGCACAAAGGAGATGATTGGGATCTTTTGGATAACTATCGTCCTATTTCCAAGCTACCTTGTTGGCAAAAGTTCTTGAGACCTTGGTAAATAATCAACATAAGTTGTTTCTCTCAAATCACTCAATACTAAGTCCACATCAATCTGGATTCAGAGCCATTCACAGCACAATTTCAGCCACCACATTGATTACTAATGACATATTTTCGGCTTCAGATAATAGGAAACAAGTTCAAGTTTCAAGTTCAAGTTTCTTTATTAGTTGTCATACATAAATACAGAATACGTTGCATGAAATGCTTCTTTCTGTTTTGCTCCTGAGAGTGTGCTAGATAATAACAAGATAGTATAAAATAAGTATAAAATAGAAAGTCAAGTACGTAAACAAGTGTAAACAATTTTTTTCCAATATACCTATATACAGTATGTACAGTATATACAGTGCAGGTACAGTACAGTGTAGAAATGGTGAGGCATAGCTTAGCTTGTGGTGCCACCTTGTGGTGGTGAGGTGCAATGAGGTGCAATAAGGAATGCGATTGATGTGCACATTTCCTTACCAATAAATATAAATATAAAGTGTGTTAGTGTCTAAAGTGGTAAAGTGGGTGCTACAGTGTGTTGTTTATTTAAAGTGAGTGTGTGTGTGTGGATGTGTGTGCTGTGGTTGTATTGATGGTTTGTTATTGTTCATTGTTCATTGAGCATCCTGATGGCCTGGGGATAGAAGCTCCTTCTGAGTCTCTCTGTAGTAAACACTGCTGCTCTCTTTATAGATCTGTCAATAGCCTTTGATACAGTTGATCATCACCTGCTTTTAAAAAGGTTATCTAGTATTGTCATGGATAGTGGTGTATGTGATTAGTTTCAGGATTATCTATCTTCTTGACGTCAGTGTGTGAAATCGGGCCCTGCTCCTGATCTTCTAGCCTGTGGGGAAACGCAGGCCTCTCTTCCAGAGGACTCCAAGAGACTGGTGCGTTAGGGTTGAACGCTGTTGAAAGGGGACAAAGTACAAATGAGCAGAAGTCAGGGTTAGAAAAAAATATATAAAATTCCAGGGCTTTTTTTGCCCCCCTTAATTGATTTTCGGTGGGCTTTTTTTTGGTATTTCGGGGGCACTGAATTTTTATGATGAAAATTAACATAAAGATTATAAAACAATGTCGGCACTTTTTTTTTTACAGTCTTCGTCCCTATGTTTGATAACGTAATGTTAATGTCTCCATATATAGGGCTCTACGCTAACCTTTTTCCCAAGGAGCACATTTAAATAAAAAAAATCTAAATAAAAATTTAGGAGCACACAAAGAAATTTAGGAGCACAGTGAAAAATTTTCAAGTAACAGAGTTTATTAACAAACAATTTATTACATGCATATTATACTGTGCATGTACATACTAGGGATGGGCGTGAGTAATCGTTACTCGTAGCTATGAGAAAAATCTAATTTTTTTTTTTAAATATTATTAATAATTTTGAAAAACTAATTTAAATTTATTTATAAAAAAATTACATATTTTTTCACATGTATGTGTAAGATTATAAGTGTTTGTTGGTTTCCTTAAACATATATATGTGAATGAACAAAAATAAGTAAAACAAATTTAAAAAGAAATCAAATACAGTATATATTTTTTTTTTATGTTTTTTTCCCCTTTTCGAGTAATACACGATCATTCGAGTATAGCATGCGATCAATCGATCTGGATTTTTCTTTAAAATGCCCATCCCTAGTGCATACTAAGGGATAAACATCTGTGCAAAGTAGAGCTGGGCCGTTAAAGGCGTTAACGTGTCGCGTTAACGCGAGACTAGTATTGCACGATAATATAATTGACGCCATTAATCTAAAGGAAATAATATATATATATATATTTTTTTAACCTTTATTTACCCAGGGTAGGTTCGCTGAGCACAGATGCTCTTTTTCAGGAACGCCCTGCTTCACATTCACACAGTTCCATTCACACCTGGGAGCTGCCCAGTACAACCACAGTTGACACCATTGGCCACTGAGCAACTCCACTGGAGCAGTTGGGGGTTAAGTGCCTTGCTTCAGCGGTTGGTGTTCCTGCCGGTCCCGGGGATCGAACCGGCAACATTCCGGTCACAAACCTGCTCCTCTAACCTTTAGGCCACCGCTGCCCCACGGACTGAACTGAATTGAGTGACCTGACTGGTTTATGGGAGTTTAACACACATGCTGGACTGAAAATGAATTGTTTGTTTTATGAAATGTTTGCTTATGATTTGAATTGAATCCAATACATGGACATTTTGATTTTGAATTGAGCATGACTCTTGAGTGGTTTTTGAATTTATGAAAAGGTAATTGATTGTTACATTTTAGCAAACTAACCTATGATTTAGCTTGCTCAGTAGTCTAGGCCTACTATTAATTAAATTATTTGTCTACCTTTATGTGGTACAGTCTTATGCCGGAGCTATAGGCCTAATTAACCAATTAAAAAGGTAATTTGATTTGCATTGGCCGGGTTTGCCCCTGTCTGGCACCCAACGGGAAAAATATTATAGGCACTACATGACTACAGGGCTCTACAGTGCGACTGTTCTGAAGGTCCAGATTAACACTGAAAGTCTGCGTTTATTATTTTGTATAACTTATATATTGTTTATATATATAAGATATATATTTTCACATTGTCTATTTGCCTAACAGTATTCATCATTCGCCTATTTGTATATGTTCCACTCTTAACACCGTAGACAGCGTGAGCGCATGCGCGGGTTTCTTGGGACATGCCTGGACATAGTCTGAGAGAGAGAAGTAACGTTTGGCGCAGTTGTAAACAGACGGAAAAGCAACGTATCGTTATAGAGAGCCGAACGGCTAATTAGATACAACCATAATATTGTCGAGCCACTATTGGCACAGTATAGTGACTTGTGTGAGCGAAGTAATGTTGAGAGACTTATAGTTGAACCCATCGACGTTCTGGATCTAACTACTTATTGAAGACTTCTTGCGGGTTAGCCTAAGTACAAAGGGCTAACTAGCTATCACCCATGCCAACAGGCTTTTGGACTAATAGCTATTAATCCTGCCATCGGGCGCTAGGAATACAAGGACCGGTCCGTACGAGACCCTTTCCTCCCCAGCGACGACCGGATTATCCCAAGTGTGTCTGCAGCTCTCTGGAGTAGGATCTCCAGAGAATTACCGTCTCCATCCACCATCTTGCTTTTCCCTGTGCAGTTCGCTCCGTCTCACTCCATTCAGAGCTCCAACGGTCGGGTACCCGTAGTATAGGAACTATCGTTACTGTGGCATTGTGGCATTGATATTATAGTAGTAACCGGAGATCTGTGTTTATATTCTATGTATGTTTTTTCTATTAATATTAAAGTGATTGTTTAACTTGGTTTCACTGTCCCCTCGCAGTTAATGGAGTGTCCGCCATTTTGTGTAACTATACTGTCTGGCTAATTAATATTCTAGTAGTGGTCTAATCTAAACTTTTAAATACAGTCAGGGTTGTGTAGCCCCTTAGCTACAGCGACCAAATTGCTCGCATATGCCCCTAAAAATATGTGTGTGCGAACCGTAAAACTCAATTACGCGCACGGTGTGCGAGTACAGATTACAGCCTCTCGTCTTTTTTTTCTCCGCCGCGAGAAACGTTAAAAAACTACAAGTCTCACATTGCACTCAAGCCAACGGTCCAATCACAGTAGAGTGACGTGACTGGTTTCAAGAGAAAGAAAGCAAATGACCAATCGGAAGCTCTCATTTGGCTTGTTTACTTCCTGAAACGCCACCATTGCGATATGCGAGAGTTTCCCGAGACATGTAACTTCTAGTCTTACCAATAGCAATATATTTTAGAACACCTAGATTTAGCGATAACAATAGTAATATAACGTTAATGCAACAAAAGAATGCCTTGCTTTGTTAATCATAACGTTGATGCAGTAGCGTATGCCGTTGTGTTGACTGTAACGGACATGATAACAACATAACACTGTGTACACATTCCAATTGCGATAATCGATTCTAACATTTTCAAATCGATGCAGTTGAATTTCCCCCTTAGGATCGATGCATTGTTACACCCCTACACCAAAGTCACTGGCCCACTGTGTATCTGTGTGTACAGCTAACTTGGCTAGCGTTATGAACAGCAGAGGTGGGCAATAGGGTCCAGCTGCAGCGCCGGACGTCCGGAGTGCAAGCGGTGTGACATAATTGGCAGACTCGACTGTCAATCAATGGTCTACCTGACACGCAAACTCATAAACAATGTTTCTGTACTGGAGGTGTACAGTATTTCAATAGGCAACCCTGAAAGGATTATTTCTCTAGAAGAGCAACACAGCCAAAACATAGGCATTGTATGCATAAAAGGGGCAAAAGCTAAAGTTAAGTGACTGTTACTTTTGTAGCAGTAGTTTGATTTGATAGTTTATTTGATAGGGACAGCACATGTTAATGAACATCAAGTACAAAATACAAAATGTAAACATGCAGGGTTGTAGCAAGAGCTAATTTACACACATGCACGCACAGTACAAATATACATTTATTTTTGAAAAAAAAAAAATCTTTTACTTGAAATATTTTCACTGTGCTCCTAAATATTTTTGGGTGCTCCTAAATTTCTTTGTGTGCTCCTAACTTTTTTCATTTAGGAGCACCTGTGCCCCTAGTGAAAAAGGTTAGCGTAGAGCCCTGCACTATAAGTAGACACCGCTACATAAAACAAGCTGGTCTGCCTGAGTGACTGGTGGAAGAAGGAGAAATAGAGATTGGACTGATTGAGTCAAGCCATGTCACATAGTTCAAGTTTGAAATGCTTATTTCTGTTTTGCTCCTGAGAGTGTGTTAGATACTGTACTGTTCTGTACTGGTAATATTATTTATTTGTGTTAACTTCTGAATAAAACAATTTATTAAACACAAGTACATCTTATTGAACATTATTTTGATATTTCATTACCAATTATCATAGCAAAACAGCTTTTTCAAACAGTCTGTAATGCATTTTGGAAACGGGAGATGGGCTCATGGTGTAATGGGCAACCTGGCCTGAGAAACGTAAGGAGGAAAGAAAAAGTAAGGACTTACTTCTGGTCATTATTTGGGTAGAACACACATATTTTGAATGCCTTTGGCTTTTTTTTTTTTTTTTTTTTGGGCCATTTTAATCTAGATTAATCTAGATTAAATCCATGATTGCAGATAGATTAATCTAGATACATTTTTTTTTTATCTATGCCCACCTCTAGTGCAAAGTGTCAGGGGCTTTTCTTGCCCCCCTTAACTGATTTTCGAGGGCATTTGGTACATTTTCGAGGGCATTTTGCCCCAAGCCCCCCTTAATTTCAAACCCTGGCAGAAGTAGTGTTGGACATTTGGGACAGAAAGACCACCCTCAAATCTATGGCGTTGCAAGGTTGACATCATACAAAATTCTCTGAAGGTCTCTGAAGATGTGTGGGATAGAAGAGGCTGCTTTTTTTTTAAGATTGATTTTTTTGCGTTTATCGCTTTTTACTACTGGGCAGTCCAGTAAAGAGAGAGAGAGGAGGAACGGGAGACAGAGTGGGGGGAAGACATTTGGCAAATAACGACGGGTCCGGGAATCGAACCCGGGTCTGCCGTGCCGCGACTCAGCGTGTTATGTGGTTCGGTACTGGGGCGCCCTAGAAGAGGCTGCTTTATCGATAAACAACTATTTGTCCTCTGTGTACAATGCAATATGGTGCTTATTATCGTTAAATGTGATAGGAGAGATGAGAGGGTGCTGTCTAATCGTCTGAGATAGGGCTCTAGCGAAAGGGCAAATAACAATGGTGAGAAAGGACAACCTTTGACGACAGGAGCATGAGATGGGAAATTGAGTGGAGGTGTTATTCCCTGGAACCAGGGTTCGAAATTAACGGGGGCTTGGGGGCAAAATGCACTAGAAAATGGACCAAATGCCCTCGAAAATCAGTTAAGGGGGGCAAAAAAAGCCCCAGACAGTTTACTAACTATATATATAATTATATATATGCTCTACAGTGCGAGCATTTCACTCGCATTTGCCCCTAAACATATGTGTGTGCGAACCGGAAAAATCATTTACTCGCATAGTGTGCTTTTTAGATTACAAACTCAGTAGTGCTTTTTTCGCTCCACTGCTAATCGTTCAGAAACTACAAGTCCCACATTCCACAAGCCGCATAAACGTTCCAATCACAGTAGAGTTTCCTGTGGTGACGCGACTGGTTTCATGAGAGAAATGAAACGATAACACAGTACGCGCTGGAAAAGAAAGTCACGGTACCGGCATAGGCAAGTTATACATTCAGAATCAGACAACGCTATAAATTCAGCCAGCCATGAAGCCCATACATTTTTATTTTGAGCAAAAGAGGAATCCGGCGAGGCAGCTAATGTTACTGAGGCGGATAACGTTATATTGACGGACGATAACACTAGCGAAGTTAGCACACGCACATACACACACACTGTGGGCCAGCCAGTAACTTTTGTGGTGTGATGGGTGTGTGCTATTGCACAGATGTGTGTCCCGTTCCCGTTTGCACACGCACATACACACACACACACAGTAAGCCATCACTGGGAACAGAGTCATAGTGATGGAAGTGGGGGCTGAGAATATCTGTGTCTATCTGTGTGTGTGTGGGTGTCTCGCTCTCTCTCCCTCTCTACATCTTTCTCCTGAACCTATTTCATTCAAAAGGAAGATATTGATGCACAGTAGCTATAGTATAAATTATAGCTCAGTAGCTGTAACAGAATAATTGCATTAACTATTATTCAATAGCGTTTCAATTATAATGACTTAAATAATTGTATAAATAATTTTCCATGTTCTGTCATCTAATAATATATTCCATTACCTTTCCTATCTGTATCAAAGTTAAGATGTTGGTATCGTGACAACACACTACAAAATACAAAAGCAGCTTGACAACTGATATCCTTTGCATCTAGTAGGCATGGGCCAATGTGTGATTTTGGTGGTATATTTGCACAGATGTTTGGCCCTTAGTATGCACACGCACAGTATAATATGCATGTAATAAATAGTTTGTTAATAAACTCTGTTACTTAAAGAAATTTAGGAGCACAGTGAAAATTGTTTGTGTGCTCCTAAATTTTTATAATTTTTTTATTTAGGAGCACATGTGCGCCTTGGGAAAAAGGTTAGTGTAGAGCCCTATATATGGAGACATTAACATTAAGTTTTCAAACATAGGGACGAAGACTGTAAACAAAATACAGCACTTTGCGCCACCAAGACAGCCGCAGCCACGAAATGGCATATACCGGTAAGTGTCGACAATGTTTTATAATTTTTATGTACATTTTCATCATAAAAATTCAGTGCCCCCGAAATACAAAAAAGCCCCCGAAAATCAACTAAAGGGGGCAAAAAAAGCCCTGAAAAAAAAAAGTTTATTTCTAACCCTGCCTGGAACAATCATAGTAGAGGGGTTATAGTAAAGCACTTGTGTCAATTTGATCAATTCCGTGCCATTAACCCTTCATCTAGACCAGTGGTCACCAACCCGTCGATCTTGATCGACTGGTCGATCTTTGAGACTGTCCCTGTAGATCTTTCAATGCATTTTTTTTTTTTTTTTTTTTTTTTAATCTTACCCTGAGAGTCCACATTACAGTTCTACCTTTGTTTTGATGTGAAAAGTGATGCAGCACTTAGCATTGACTGAGGAAGTACACATACAGTTCTACTTTTGTTTTGATGTGAAAATGATGCTGCACTTAGCACTGACTGCACTTAGCACTGACTGAGAAAGTACACATTATAGTTCTACTTTTGTTTTGATGTGAAAAGTAATGATGCACTTAGCACTGACTGAGAAAGTAAACATTACAGTTCTACTTTATAAAATGCTAATTGTAAATATGTTTGTCAATGTTAATAATATGAGAAAGTCCACATTACAGTTCTACTTTTGTTTTGATGTGAAAAGTGATGCTGCATAAGATGACTGCACTTAGCACTGACTGAGAAAGTACATAATAGTTCTACTTTGACGTTTTAATGTTGGACCAAAGCATTGCATGTAATTAGAATACAGGCAAATAAAAGTCATTTAGTTTAAAGTACAATCTTGGCTGTCTTTTTCTCTCAACGCTTCAATAGGTAGATCTTGCCTTCACCAAAAAAAAAAAAAAAAGTGATCTTGGGCTTAAAAAGGTTGGTGACCACTGATCTAGACAGTATACTGTATACTCTAATAGACAAAAGGCTGTCTAGCTTCCCCCACTGCTATATCACAGGCCCATGAGGTAAACATCCTTCCTAACATACTGTTTGACCGTGGTGTAGTTATTGCAAAATTAGCCCTCATGGATTGGACACACCCGTCAAGGCGACAAGATGACTTCTTCGTCTGAGAATGCTGGTTCTGTTGATGAGCAAAGCAATGTATGCTTTGGTACACAATTAAAGGCTGTATTAGAAACACATCTATAACCTTCTCTTCCTACCTCAACAAAACTAGACACTCAACACTACATTATTTGGAGCTAGAAGAACTAAAGCTGGGCTTCTCTGAGGGAATTTACTCAGGGTGGATTTAAATTCCCTCTTCATGTCTAGAGCAAAATGTAAAATTAATAGAACAAGAAGGAATTACTATTGCAATGGGGCCAAACCCAGTCACCTCCTTGCATTGAGTTTGCATACAAATCTGAAATATTCCAACATTACAGATCACAACGAGGCCTTTTATCTGATCCCAAAGAAATTAATGCAGAGTTTTGCTAATTTTATGCTTCACTATACTCAAATCCCCTTAGCAATTTTAAGCAATTTGGAGCTTCCCTCTTTTACTCAAGAAGATGCCAACCCTCTTGGTACACCCATCACCCTGACTGCATCACATAAAGAACCATCACCCTGAATATAGGAATGAAAAAGGGAAAATCCCCCGGTTGGGACGAGATTCTGCCTGACACCTTTTGAAGGGCTCTTTTATCAGGGATGAAAATTCTGCTATAATAGCATTCCTACCCAAATCAAATAAGGACCCCACATTGTGCAGTAATTATATAGACCGTTGTCCATTTTGAATCCAGGGATTAAGGTACATGCAAGAGTATTAGCCAACTGGGTTGAATCATATATGACCAAACTAGTTCAGCATGGTCACTTGTGTCATCTGTTACATGTCATTCATGCTGCCAGAGACGTTCACTCTCTCTGTGACAAAAAAATACATAAAAAAAATTCATTTGATCGGCTAGAGTGGGAATATTTATGAATCGTTCTTGAACTATTTATGACTTTAAGTCTGAAGTCATCACACAGTCACACAATACAGTGGTGTTTCTTTGGTACACAAGAGTCAAAACAACCTCCGCTTGGTGGTCAAGGCTCTATACGCTGTCAGAGCAGGGAAGGACCACTTTGCCGTGATTCTGTTTGCCTGAGGCTAGGACTTCTTTGTGTTTAAGTGTAACTCTTGTCATAGCTCAGCCTCAGCAGTGGCTTTTCCCCTAAAAAAAATGGTTCAAGGGTTAACTTGGCAGCGGGAGCTTCAGTACTGTACATGTGTCAGAATAAAATGCCTCCTCATAAGGCAGGTGTGCATGACTTCCTCCAGATTAAAATGCCTAATTTTAAAGTGGCAGTGCATGACTTCCTCCAGATTAAATTGCCTCCTCTTAAGTCAGCTGTGCATGACTTCCTCCAGATTAAAATGCCTCCTTTTAAATCAGCTGTGCATGACTTCCTCCAGATTAAAATGCCTCCTTTTAAGGCAGCTGTGCATGACTTCCTCCAGATTAAAATGCCTCCTCTTAAAGTGGCTGTGCATGACTTCCTCCAGATTAAATTGCCTCTTAACACTAGCACAGCCGACAAGGGGTCACATGACCCCTAGGCATTTTCAATAAATGTATCCTCGTCACTCGGTCGAGCTCCAGCTCTGTCACTCAATGACTTTTCCTAAAAGTACCCGTTTTATCTGACAGGAAAATGTAATTAGAATGTTATTCCACATATGGGCCGTTGGAACAGATGAAAGTCACAGCACTTTGCGAGCGTCTAGCGCAGGGGTGGCCAACCCTTGGCTCGCGAGCCGCATGTGGCTCTTTGCCCGTCAATGTGTGGCTCTTCCATCCAATTTTCTTTTTTTTTTGTCAACTTTTTCTCCCATTTTCTATATTTTCTCCCATCCCAATTTCGTATCATCCAATTCAACCCTCCCCTGTCACGGATGCTGTTTCTTGCCTCCCACAAGCCGGCTGCAATGTGGACTAAGTCATACATAGCACAAGTCCCCTCCGGTACTTGAGGTAACAGCAGTCGCATCTTTTCACCTGCGCAGCTCGATCTCTCAGTGGCGAGGAGTAACGCGTGGGAGGCTCACGCTGCCCCCGACACTTCCTGATTCTACTGCGCAGGCGCACCAACTGACCTGTAGCAGGAGTCGCTGTCCACAACGCCCGATCCCCACCCATCAGTTTCCCACCCCCTAATACGGCCAATGTGTATTAGTATGGACGACCAGCTAAACTGAAAGCAAATGTGGAGCGCTGGGCTCGAACTGACGAGCCCAGCGTCTCCAGCATTTCGTGGCGAGCGCCTTGCCCACTACGCCACGTAGCCGCCCTTTCCATCCAATTTTCTTTTTATTATAATATATCTTTTTTGTAATATTTTTTTTTTGTCACTCAAACCTATTTCATTGTGGTATACCTCATATTTTTATATTCAGAGGTAATTATATAGTTTACACTGTTTATTTTTCTCATATTTCTCATATAAGCTGTCGGGTTGTCTGACCCGTTCCTGGCGGGAATTAGTGGCATTTTCTCCATGGCTGTGCTAGTGTTAAAGTGGCTGTGCATGACTTCCTCCAGATTGAAATGCCTCCTTTTAAGTCAGCCGTGCATGACTTCCTCCATTTGCATGTATTCACATGTGTATAATACAGTATGTGTGTGTGTGCATGTGTGTCTACATGTTTGTGTGTACACTTAGCCTGCATTTGCCCCTTCAAGTGCTTATGAGTGTGTGTACGTGACTTTAGTATTAATGTGTGTGTGTGTGTGTGTGTGTGTGTGTGTGTGTGTGTGTGTGTGTGTGTGTGTGTGTGTGTGTGTGTGTGTGTGTGTGTGTGTGTGTGTGTGTGTGTGTGTGTGTGTGTGTGTGTGTGTGTGTGTGTGTGTGTGTGTGTGCGTGCGTGCGTGTGTGTGTGTGTGCGTGCGCGCATGCTTGCCTGTGCGTAAACACGTCCAAAAAGCTGAGTGGATTTAGGGGCTAGGGTTGAGCACTCTCTAACCTCAACAGCCAAACCCATTTCCTAGAAGAGACCAGACTTCTCACATCCAGCTGTGAAGAGGTAGCGGCGATAAACAGCTATTACTATGCACAGGCACGGCGAGGACCTCCCATTTCTATAGCTGCCTCTTGGATCTGCTTGCTAATTAGGGTTGTATATATTATAAACTTAAAGAATATATTTTTTTTTAAAGACTAGGCTAGGCCTAGTTAAGCCAGACCTGGATACATGCCAGTGGGGATATTTGTTAATTATGATACATGTAAACAACTATGTACCCAGAGTTTAATTTGTGGCAGATCCTGCGGAACAGGATAATCACTATAATAATCTGTCTCTATAATGGAGAGTTGTGTATATATTAGGGCTGTCAAAGTTAATGCTTTCATTTTGGAGATTAATTAAAATTATTTAAAGCATTAAAATAAATTAATCTAGATTAATCTATGAAGTGAAAAATCTTCAATTTTAGCGCTGCGGATATAAGAAAGAGGTCTAGCTGAGTCAATGTTGATGGTTTTGTTGAACATTTGTATTTCACAGGAGAGAAACTGTATTTCAAAGAAAGCTATTAAAATAGTCTTTGAATCTAAATATACTTTCTTTGTGTTGATTTTACATTAATTCCATGATTTTACTCAAGTAAATATCTGTTACAAGCTTCGGTCTTAACTCGAAAAATGCTATTTTGAATCTAGATTAATTACAGAAAATTGTGAGATTAATTAGTTAAATTTTTTTAATCTATTGACAGCACTAGTATATATATGTTGTGTATGTTACACAACAATATATGTTGTGTAAGACCATGTAATGTTATCTGGTCAGACCTCGTTATCGTGGGCCTTTCATGCCCACAAAAATCACATGTTTAACTAGGCGCAGAAGACAACATTTTGGGTAAAGGTGGCGTTCATAGAAATTGTAAAAAAAAATTACTTTCTTGAGAAATGAGGTCGGGCAGGCGGTGACGTCTAAATAAAGGCTGGTGATAGGTCATGGTTTATCAAAGGACATAATATAGCAGGAATGCAGAATAATACGTCAAGAGTGTGTTGGTTGTTATGAAGCAGAGAGATTGATAGGCCTATTGTGATGACAGTGACGATGAAGACGATGGAAGCTATGGAATAGGTCAATGAAGGGAGGAAGGCAACCCCCCCCCCCCTTAATGTTAAAGCTTGTTGTTGGTGTCTAAATATTATGGCATTTTAAAGCGTAAGCCTCACAGCTAGTGGGCGTTTGTGCTGGGCAGGGGAGTGAGTTTACTATGGCCAATGAAAATGGATAATACGACACATTATTATTGATTATTCATGTAACGTGACACAGCTTCTGTATTTCAAAATATACTGATTAGAGGCAAGTTGATACTAGATACAAGTGCTTGGGCCTTCTATTTAGAAGAGCAGGAGCACTATCACATGCCTGTAAGGATTGGCCAAGTGGTGGAATCATGAGCACAGAGGCAGTTGTAGATACAGAGTGTTTCCTTTTGTTTTCCACCGGTCATATATATAATAATATATAATAATAATAATTCAATAACACAAATACAAGGCTCCTCAAAACACGGGGCAACTTACGTCTCAAACATAGCAATTATCACACCAAAATAAGATTCAGATTCAGATTCAGATTACTTTATTCACCATATTGCTTTTTTCACAATTAAGAACAATACAACAGTAAATAAATAATTATAAGTAAAGTGCAAGACAGGACAGAACAGTGAGACAACAATAAGATTGTAAAAAGTGCAGTGGTTGGGGACATGGATACATGTCCCCAAAAATCAACAACAATTATCACACTGGTTTAGGGATGCACGATATTGATTTTTTGACACCGATACCGATAACTTTATGCTCCTCAAGCCCATACCGATACCGATAACCGATATTTATTGTATTATAATATTTTTTTTAACTGTATATATATATATATTTTTTTTATCAACTTTTTTTTTTTTTTAAGTATTTATAAGCTCCGACGTCATCGGTACTGCTATCGGTACTCGAGAAATTATGGAGTTTTTTTTTGAGGAATTTAAACGTCGCAAACTAATCTTGTTGGCCGTCTATATCTCTCCTGCCTGTGTCTCTGCCTGCGCGGGGAGCGGGCTGCCTGCTCTCTCCTCTCTTCCCCTCCCACACACACACACACACTCACTCACACACACACACACACTCACTCACACGGGTGCTGCGCTACCGAGTGTCAGACAGCTCTGCTCTCATAATGGCGGACAGAACGAAATGTTCAAAAGTCTGGGTCTATTTTACTAAAGTCGATGCTGACAACGCTCGTTGCCACAAGTGCAACAAGACATTTGCCAGTAATGTATAAGCGCTGGTACTTGTCAATGTGGCTGGCGGGGAGATAACGTTAGCTCCGAGTAGAGTAATGGCTGACAATCCGGAGGTAAATAAACGAACGAGAGCTTCTGATTGGTGGTAAGAAGAAGAGGTGGGTGCAGGCCGTGGGACGTAATTGGCAGATCGACTGTCTGTCTCCGAATGTAACGTGACTACGTCACAGCCAAGAAAGGGAGCGCTGGATTTGTGAAAAACTCCCTGTTCCTAAACCACACGCTATCAGTTTTACCACAGTACTGGCAAAACGGGAGGAGGCTATAATAAAAACAAGCGCCCTTCATCCAAATCCACCCACACCGGATTTCTTTTAACCAAACAATTATTATATGTTATCGGAGCTATCAATAACGTTATCGAGTTTATCGGGATGACGTCATAATTGCTGATATCGGCCCGATAATTATCGTGCATCCCTACACTGGTTTGGCAATCGGTGAACCTACCTGGGAGAATCACATGCAGGAGAGCACAGAGACCACCACATGGTGAATTACAACAATTAATTACAATAAACAACCTTTACATTCCCAATGCGTGTTTGTGTCATGTAAATGGTGTTAGTAGGCTATGCATACTGTGACAATAAACAATGAAATAAATAGCCTAGGCTACTGCTTGGCTAGCTTTAGCTTCAACACGTGTGAAGACCAGCAACAATACAAGTAACAATAATAATTATACATGCCGGCAAGATGTATTATACATAGAATTGTGTTAACTGTAGGTGAGGTCTAACTCTACAGGACACAGAGTAGCACCATGACAGTGTCTATGGATTAATTCCCGACTGTATTTGGCCAGGGAATGAAACCTTGTAACATTAAGTCCCATCGTTGTGGGCATAATGTGTAGCCTACTAGCTAGGCTTCATTGACATATCCTGCCACAGTATGTGTGTGTACACTGTACAGTATATCGGTGTGCTGCACATATAGTGACCGTCTTGTTTAGTTTCAGCAGCACTGAGGTCTGTCATCCAGGCAGGTTTTAATGCGTTCCGGAACTCACTATCCCCCCGCCCCGCCCGATCAGCACCCTCTCTGAGCAAATTATAGCATCAAACACACAAGTTGACTAAGCAAAGATGTAAAAGAAAACAAAGCGATGCAATCGACGAAGAGTCGATATCCAATGCAAGCACCTGATGATGAGTGAGTGTAGCGTTAGCTAATAGCAGAAATGCACTATTAGAGAATACTGTATGCTGTTTTCAAGTTTGTGTGGCTGCTGGGGGGGGGGGGGGGGGCTCTGATGCCATGTCAACAGTGGGTAGTCAGACCTCACGCCTGCAAGCGCTACCGGAGTCTCATGGCCAGTACAGAGAGACTCAGAAGGAGCTTGTATCCCCAGGCCATCAGGATGCTCAATGACAATGGGTCTCATTCACCAACGGACTTAAGACAAAAAAAATTGCTCTTAGGGCCATTTAAGACCTTTTCGGGACGATTTTGGGATTCACCAACCGTCCCTTGTCTTAAATTCAGCCCTGACTAAGAGCAGGATTTAGGAGCGCTGAAGAGCAGTCTTAACTTGACAGACTGTTGTGCTCTGTGTTCTTAACACTTTGAGTGCCAACGACGAGATTTCTCATCCTAACTCGCCATGCGTTGAGTGCCAATGACGAGTTTTCTCGTTATTTAATCGTTATGTCTTTTATTAGCGATATCCATTAATTTTTCATCCATCCAGCCTGACGTTATCATTGGGAATGGCTCTGAGCTCGAAAAGGGCAAATACCGCCGCCTAACGTCCGGTCCAGGGTTTTCCCATCTCTGGCATGCAGTGTCGTGTTACCAGATTGACTGAGGACCCTCAGAGCAGCGTCGATTATGTGTTTCGGACTATAAGGTTGGATCATTAAACGCGATCAATATTTGGAATGGCGATCAGGAATTGGATTAATCTTTTTGCAGAACAGGACTCTATTTACCAGTATTGGGTTAATCAGATGTTTTTTTCATAGCGATCACAACGTGTCTGTGTGTGTGTGTGTGTGTGTGTGTGTGTGCGTGTATGACGTTAGTGCTGACCAGGTCATGGATAATAGATTTTTCAGCCCGCTTCACTAGCGTGCATAAGTACACATATACAGTACTATCGATAATCTAGCGTTTATTTGAAAACGATTCATAAATCAGCCGAAAAATTACAACGTGTTTTGTGTATTCCACTAAAGGGCTATTATCGCAGAATTTCTCTGAAATTACTAGAACTCTCCGAAACTATACTCGTATTCAAAACGGTATAAAACGGAAATGTACCAATGAAAAAACAATCTGTTTAGTACATGTTGACTGCAAGCAAGTCATTGATAAGCGAGGGGTGTTTTAGACCCATAGCCATAATTTAAGATATCGTTTAAGCATTTGCAAATATCCCCGACCTCCCATTGACTAAAGCGCTGGCACTCAAGGGGTTATCTGGGCAAAGGGGCGTGGCACCCATGTGTTAAGGGCTTTATTTGGGAGGAATCATAGTGATTCCTTCATGTCAACTCTACGGGCCTCCTTGGAATTAATTCATCATAATTTAAATAAATATGACAATATTTGTACGATAAAAAATTACGCATTTGATGTCAGAAAAATAAATAATATGGATTAATCTGATCACAGGGCAGCTGGATTAACCATATCTGAACCAGCTATTTTGGACAAATGTATAAATACTTAATTACTCAGATATTCAAACACAATTATGCAATTATTGTGAAATGATTGAAAATAATAATTATTTAATGCCTTCTGTGGCATTTGTATTTCTTATTTGTTAAATATCTGTTTTATTGATTAATTATACATTTGAAAGAATGCAGGTTATAGCCAACATGCAATATATCCCATTGATTGGTACAATGGGACAGACATTTGTTGTTTTATATAGTTATACCTGCATTCTTTCAAATACATCATTAATCAATAAAACAGATATTGAAATACACTATGTAGCCTACTACACCAACACTGCAAATTACAATGGATAAATAAATAAGAACAACTAAAGCTAATCGCGTGGATATATCTATAGTGGAATAGACTGCATTAATATTCCATAAGTCTTGTTGCGCCACACACACACGCACACTGTATAGCCTACGTGTCTAATGAATGAACAGTAGGCTTATATTATTCTAATTACTTGTTTCATTAGGATTTAGTAGATACTATATGCTCTGCCCTATACGTACAGTAAGTACAGTACACATATTAAGGCCGCCAGAGTCGGGCGTACCATGAGCGGACTGGTGGACTGTACTACTATAGGGCAGCGCAGTATCTGTGATCTCCTAATAGAACAAGTAATTAGAATAATATAAGCCTATACTGCGTTCATTCATTACGCACGTCGTAGACTATACAGTACTGCGCGCGTGTGTGTGTGCGCGCATGCTGCGGCAGGTGGCCACGAGCTGTAAATATGATGACAATACATTAATCTAATCTCATTTTGATCTGTCGCAAAGCGCTTCCGCTACCTATATCGGCCACCATTTCCACATGGCTGCATCATCAGTTGCATTATAATGAGCTGGACAGGTGTGTCTAACTCTTGATAATAAAATTAAAAAAAAATAAAATTATATTTATCTATTATTAAAGAGATTTGCACTACATTCATACCTCATTTGCACCTTACCCTGAGTTTTGTACCTCATTTCTGCATTGTACCTCACTGTTACGTTCCACACTCACCCTCCCAGTTGCTGAAAAACTGGTCCACGCCTTTGTCTCCTCCAGGCTGGATTACTGTAACGCACTTCTCATCAGGATTCCTAGCAAGAGTCTCCAGAGGCTCCAATACATCCAGAACAGCGCTGCTAGGATCCTGATGAGAGTGTGTAAACATGACCACATCACACCCATCCTCCACTCACTTCACTGGCTCCCCATCACCACCCGGACTGAATACAAAATATCCCTTCTCACCCATCAATGCATCCACGGAAATGCCCCCCCCCCCCCCTACCTCAAAGATCTCCTCACCCCAGAACCCGACACTAACCGCCTCCTTCCCCCCAGGACCAAGCTCCGCACCATGGGCGGCCGGGCCTTCTGCTCGGCTGCTCCTCACCTATGGAATGCCCTCCCTGACTACCTCAGAGCACCACAGACCACTGCTTCCTTTAAAAGAGAACTTAAAACATACCTCTTCACGAAAGCCTTCCCTTAGTTTTAACCTTTTTATACATGCCTTGTGTGTTTTATCCCTTTTTTATGCTTTTATGCCTTGTTTTTTTTATTGCCTATGTTTTTAAAGTCTGTTTTTACCCTGTAGCACTCTGAGATTTGGTTTCCAAATGTAGAGTGCACTATACATCGAATGTATTATTATTATTATTATTATTATTATTATTATTATTATTATTATTATTATTATTATTATTATTATTATTATTATTATTATTATTATTACCCATTTTACTCTGTATTGTATATTGATTATGTATATTGAACATTCCTTTACTTACTTTTTACCTACTTCTTAATTACCTTTTTTTTTTTTTTTTACTGTATGAAGCACACTCTCAGGGGCTCATACAGAAACAAGCATTTCATTGTAAAGTATTCTGTATTTTATTGTGACAAATAATAAACAAACTTGAACTTGAAAATTGCGTGTTTCAACAGTGGGGAGTCAGGCCTCTCGCCTGTGTGTTTCAACAGTGGGGAGTCAGGCCTCTCGCCTGTGTGTTTCAACAGTGGGGAGTCAGGCCTCACGCCTGTGTGTTTCAACAGTGGGGAGTCAGGCCTCTCGCCTGCGTGTTTCAACGGGAGTCAGGCCTCACGCCTGCATGTTTCAACAGTGGGGAGTCAGGCCTCGCGCCTGTGTGTTTCAACAACGGGGAGTAGTTCTCTGGCAAACGGAGATAATTACAATCATACCATCTAGCAAGAATTAAACGTATTTACAAGTCGTATTAAGTTTAGCATGTAAGGAGACATATTTATAACATCTCAATGCACTCTAAAATGTGATTTTTCTATTTTTACCGATTTCTGAAAATAGGTACTTTCTGAGCATTTGGGAGAAATTCGGTTAAAGTCTGTTTTTACAGAGTAAACACTGCGTGTTTCAACAACGGGGAGTCAGGCCTCACGCCTGTGTGTTTCAACAGTGGGGAGTCAGGCCTCACGCCTGTGTGTTTCAACAGTGGGGAGTCAGGCCTCACGCCTGTATGTTTCAACAACGGGGAGTCAGGCCTCACGCCTGTGTGTTTCAACAACGGGGAGTCAGGCCTCACGCCTGTGTGTTTCAACAACGGGGAGTCAGGCCTCACGCATGTGTGTTTCAACAACGGGGAGTCCCAAAAAAGGCATAGTTTTACACAGTTGTTAATGAACAGGTTTGAGTAATGAGCCGCTTAGCCATGTGGGGAGCGGGAACAACAGCGAACATGGCTCTGCGATTGTTTCATTACACCGAGAGAGAGCGGTGCACGGCGAGACCGCTTTGTCATCCCTCTGCCCTTGCCTGTCGCCGAGAGTAGGCTCCATTTCCTGCCATTATTCCTGTCATAGCTTGTTGTTTCTCTTTCTCCACCCCGCCCCCCATCTCCTCCACGAGCATCCTCCCTGCATCCTCTCCTCCTCCCTCTGGCCTCCCACATGAATATTGAATAGGTCGACTGTGTGTGTGTGTGATACACATACTGTATCTCGTATCATGTCTCCGGGTCTAAAAGTGAAACTGTGCCGTGAGGATGTTGTGCTAAAGAGCCCCGCCGCTGTGTTTCTTCGTTCGGCGTGTGTGCGTGGGCATGGTGTTGTTTATTTACCCAGGGAAGTCAGGGACGAATTTACCAAGTTCAAATGCCGTTCAAGGTAATGAAGATTCATCATGAATTCAAATGCAGAAACTACCGGTTGAGCGTGTGAAAAAGAACGGCTGTCTAATTTGATTTGCTGTCATTGTCAAACACTGCGTCTCAGGCTTTCTCACAGCTTGCTGGCTCTCGGTCACTGTCACACATGGCACGGCAAAAAGACGGCTACTCCGCAATAACTGAGAAGCACTGTTTGGATAGATTCAACAGAGGGACAGTGCAGTGTAGACCTTCCAAAGAGCAACCAAAGTATGATACTGTAGCACTATGAATTATATGAGGATCCACATGTATAGCCTACAACAGCTATGAACTAGTGCAGTTTACCCAGTTTACAAACACAGTTGGGGGGCTTGTGCAGAGACACAGCCATGGACTGATGTCATTGGACAACAATGCTACTGAAGAAAACTTTCACAGAATCCTTGCTCTATCACTTTGTGGGAATAATTGCCAGTTTGTTTTGCAAACGCACAATGGCTGTTGATTGTTTGGTATTAGTAGCCATGCTAGCGATCTAAATATTCAATCCATGCCAACGCTAGATATGTAAAAGGTGAAAGACCTGGTTCTGTATGAGCCTCCTGAGATTGCGCTCCATACAGTAAACAAAAGTTAAAGCATAAAGACCAAACACTATACAAAATATACAATATACAAAACAAAAATGACACACCACCGAATACATTTACATTTACATTTAGTAATTTAGCTGACGCTTTTATCCAAAGCGACTTACAAGTTCTTACGACAAGTCATCAGGAAGGGCACAACTCTATCAGCTGAGTAACAATGTTCATCAAAGTGTTGAGTGTTACAGTGTAGGTTAGTTTATTAGGACAAGTGCATGACAGTAAGGTTGGTTAGGGTTAGATATATATATATATTTTTTTTTTTTTTATTAAATGTATTATTATTATTATTATTATTATAATTTTGTATACACACACACAAGCACATCTTCCAGCTGTGGTGAGAGCAAGAACACTGCAGTGGTGCACCAAGAATGTTAAAAAAAGGGACTTCTACTGGGACTTGGTAGCCTTGCCTCATCTAAAACTCTCCTTCTGGTCTCCTTGATTTCTTCTCTGTGACTGTTCTCTCCTGTTGCGATTCTCAGTGGGTAGAGTGCTTGGCGCTCGCAGCATGGCACTAACACTGCCAGGGTTAGGGATTTGATTCCCACTGGCGCCACCCCCCACCATTACTGAAAAATGGATGCAGTCATTCCATTGTAAAAAAAGCGTTTCTGCCTCTGCTAGAGAACAGCACTATATATATACACTTCCGAGGCTCAAGATGAAGTGAACTATCTCACGAAGGGTGTAGTATTGCAACCCCCCCCCCCCGCCCCCTGTCAACATGTACATTTTCAGGCTTTTTAAAGTGGCTTCAATTTTGGATGCATTTCCCAGCATCTCAAGACCGCGGAGTGCCGATCGGTGACGCGCACCCTCGGTATCACCCAATAAGCAAAACCGCCTAACAGTTTTTCTGGAATGGTCCAAACCACGCTACATTATCCCAGCGTGACCGTCCACGCTGCATGTTTTCCTTTTTTTCTTTTGATTATTACAGTACGCCTTTGAATCCACTCCAGCCGTCAGCAGTCTCCCTTCAGAGGAACAGATTGGACTGTTGAGGAGGAGAAAAAAACGAGAGAGAAAGTGGGCTGTTTTCATGTGTTTGGACGAGAGTGTTTTGAATAATTCTCTTTTAAGTTCCAATTATACCAAGGAGGTACAGAGGAGGCGAGCCACGGGAACCGTGGCTTTTCTGGGCGAGGAGATGAGAGGTGTAATCAGTGGAAAAACACAAAAGGACTGTGTGATAGGGGGACACTCGCGATGTCATCACACCGTCGGCACATTGGAGAGAGAATAATGTTTGACTCCTATTTTCAAGTTCAGCCGAAGAGAGGAATCGCTATTTAATTAGATATTTCTTTGTCAAACATCCAATCTGTTATTTTTTCTTTCTTTCTTTGCTGCGCTCAAAGAAAAAGAATGGGTTGGATCAACATGAAAGAGTTTGGTATTAAAACGAGGCGGAAAATAACGCTTTGCGCTTTCTTTGTTCACGCTTGATATTAAGAAACTGGAATTGTTGAAATTGTTGAACTGAAAACTCTTTCTCTCTCTCTCTCACATGGACCACGCACGCACGCACACACACACACCTACACACACACACACACACACACACACACACACACACACACACACACACACACACACACACACACACACACACACACACACACACACACACACACACACACACACACACACACACACACACACACACACACACAGCCATGTTTTCATGCATTGTGGGGACATTCCATAGACTTACATTCATTCCCTTACCCTAACCATAACCATGATGACTAACCCTAACCCTTATCCTAACCTTAAAGGGATAGTAGTTCAGCTTCAGACAGGTAGGACACAGGAACCGGTAACAAAAAAGTTTGAATCACCACAACATGCAAGCAGAAGTTTGAACCTTCCACAACAGAATACTAGTCCTTGTGTATTTCCGATGCTCGATTCTTCTCTCAGACTGACACGATATCTTGGAACAATTTTATTCACTTGATTTCATTTCAAACCATAATTTCAAACTTGAAGAACCATTGAGGTTGCCCTCATTTACAATGATGTCAACAGATAAGTTGAAATAAACAAGACAAACATATGATAAGGAACTAGAATGGGTGCTCTTTGGAGCACATAGTCTGTGTCATGCTATAGTTGGTAATAAATATCTCCTCCCCAATGAATGAAGGACGTATGGCATGTGTACACATACGTTTTATGTCGTCTCTTGTGGCCTTTTCAGGATGTGTGAGTCACAAGTAGTTCAGGTAGTTTGGGGATTTTATTGAGATTGATGTGCCTTTAGCATACACAAGTTGTTTCCAATAGAAAACGCTAGCGTTGACGTTAGGTAGTCCACAATTCAAAAGCGAAACTGCCCAGCCAGAAATCTGGAAATCATGCTATCATTTGCTATGATGAAATCCTTTAGACACAATAAATTATATCATGCTGCTTCATGATTTGTAACAAACAGCTCATCACTGTGTATTGTATGAATTGTCAGGTCAGTGAGGTGAGAGAACAATCAAGCATCAGAAATACATAGTAATACAAGTAGTATTAGCTATTTCATACCATTTTATGTCAAAGAATCCCAACTATCCCTTTAAACAAATAACCATAACCCCTAAAATAGCCTCTTTTACATTTGGTCCACACAACGGTATAGCACACATACGTACATGCATGATCACACACACACACACACACACACACACACACACACACACACACACACACACACACACACACACACACACACACACACACACACACACACACACACACACACACACACACACACACACACACACACACCTACACACACACACACACACACACACACATGCCCACACATGCATGTGCACATACTCACACATACCCACGTGTTGAAAAACCCACGCACAAATACATTGTGACTCCTTCTTCAATCTCCATGTTGCTTTGTGTTATCTTGTGAACAGCACAAATTTGGTGTTCCTCCCCCATGATCTCGTGTCAGGAGAAATACAAATACATGCATGGGCACACACACACACATACACACACACACACACACACACACACACACACACACACACACACACACACACACACACACACACACACACACACACACACACACACACCATTGACTTCAGAAAGAGAGAGAGAGAGAGAGAGAGAGAGAGAGAGAGAGAGAGAGAGAGAGAGAGAGAGAGAGAGAGAGAGAGAGAGAGAGAGAGAGAGAGAGAGAGAGAGAGAGAGAGAGTGCACTGGTTCCATCAGGTTCAAGTGTTAATAGAGGCAGCGTCAGTCCAGCTCCCTGCTCCACGACCAAAGAAATAAGGTCATGGGCCATAATGAGTTGATTAAACGTCTGGACATTTCTTCGGTGGTTCATGCCAGTAGCTTAGGTGGGCTAGGTTAACAAAAAACAAAAAGGAGCTGAAATAATTAAATTTATGAAAAGCACTGTGGTGGAACCGGACTCATCAATTATGCTTGTGGATGGATCTTCATGATCAATATAGTTTTTATAGTGAAAACATATGCTACAAAGTAGAATGTAAGTTAAATGAACACACGCAGACACACACACACGTGCGCACGCACACACACGCACATACTCACACACACATGCGGAAACACCCATGCAGAAATACATCTTCAATCTCCATGTTGTGTTGTGTTGTGCTGTGTTATCTTGTGAACAGCACAGATTTGGTCTTCCTCCCCCGTGATCTCCTGTCAGGAGAAATACAAATACATGCATGGGCACACACACACACACACACACACACACACACACACACACACACACACACACACACACACACACACACACACACATACACACACACACACACACACACACACACACACACACACACAAGCCATGTCGGAGAGATGCACAACATTTTTAGATGACAATCGATTCCGATACAATAAAGCGAGTCTTTATCACAAACGGATCCAAAGATATTTATTTACAAAACATGTCTAGTGTTGCGCCCGGCTAGTTAATAAATGTCTCGTTGTAATTCCTTATATAACTATTGTAGTGTGTCTTCTTGAAGCGGATTAAGCTTTTTTTGCTCCGATTTGACTTCAGTTTAATTGCATTGTGACTGTTCACATGTGTGGTGCTGTCACAGTCATATATACGTAAAGATACAGTTTGAATTACTTACTGAACTGGTGTTTTAATTTCATACCACACTGCTTGTTTGTTATTTCAGCACCAGGCGCTGTCCATCGACTTTGTTCATGTTGAGCAAGCGCTATATTGCACCTCGCTGCTACCTGTTATTCACTCTCAACATGGATGAAACAAAGTATAATAAGCATTCTTTAGGTGGTGGTAGTTTCTCTGTTTTGACATTATAGCTTAATATATAGCCTAGCCTAGCCGGTCTGATATATATAAATTTAAAAATGATCATGTTCTCAAAATAAACTGAAGGGCCAGATATTATTGCTGGCGGGCCTATTGCCGACCACTGCCATAGACTTTCAACATTCAACTTCAGATCAAAATTAAGAGAATGTGACACTAGCCTCGTGTACTTGTGTGCAGAGTCAGTGAGTAAAGGAGCCAGAGAGGAAACAAGAGAGGAACAAGGGATGGATAGAGAGAGATACAGAGAGAGAAAGAGAGAGAGAGAGAGAGAGAGAGAGAGAGAGAGAGAGAGAGAGATGGAGATGGAGAGAGATAGAGAGAATGAAAGGGGAATGAGAGAGAGAAAAACAGAGAATGAAAGGGGAATAAGAGAGAGAGAGAGAGAGAGAGAGAGAGAGAGAGAGAGAGAGAGAGAGAGAGAGAGAGAGAGAGAGACTGAGAGAGAGGTTTTTGTGCCAGTGTTTTGTGTTACCCTGAAACTATGTTTGAGTTACCCGTCAGAGTTTCTCAGCAGATGCTGCACTGGTTCCATCAGGTTCAAGTGTTAATAGAGGCAGAGTCGGTCCAGCTCCCTGCTCCACGACCAAAGAAATAAGGTCATGGGCCATAATGAGTTGATTAAATGGTAAATGGCTGCTTTTTTATATAGCACTTTTATCCAAAGCGCTTTACAATTTGTTACTCACATTTTACCCATTCACTCACACATTCACACACCATGCAAGGTGCCAACCTGCTCATCGGGAGCAATTAGGGGTTAAGTGTCTTGCTCAAGGACACATCGACACACTGCCCGGGAGGAGCGGGAATCGAACGGGGAACCTCCGGATTGCCAGACGACCGCTCTACCTGTCGTCACTGATTAAACATCTGGACATTTCTTCAGTGGTTCTCGGCGGTAACTTAGGTGGGCGAGGTTAACAAAAAAGAAAAGGAACTGAGGAATGAAATAATAAAAACAATAAAAAGCACTGTGGTGGAACCGGACTCATCAATTATGCTTGTGGACGGATCTTCATAATCAATATAGATGAATAGATTAATAGTGAAAACACAAAGTACAATGTAAGTTAAATGAGCTTGGACAGCTAGGAGAACACTGAGGGAGAGGTACTGGCCTCACGAGGAGAGAGGAGTGGGAGCTGGAGCCTGTTTTGGGACAACCAAGAGGCCTTCCTCCACAGCACCTTGTGTACCTGTTCTCTCAGGTGCATTCATACAGCCAGTCAATCTGTGTTGATAATTGTGTTTTAATTAGAAATGTGAACGTGGTAATTGAAATACAATGCAACAACGTTAAACCGTGTAAACGAGTCAGCGTGGAGTAATCACACTCGTTGCCCTGAGGAAGGGAAGAATGTCGGTACCGGCATACGTAGTATATTCGCACACGCACACACACACACGCACACAGTGTGTAGTTAAGTAAGGTGCGTGTTATCTTGCCTTTACGATGAGAGACACATCTCCAGGCTCCATAATATACCAATTATCATCCAAGGCATTAGCAAGTAAATCAGCAGCTTTGTAATACCTGACAAACTCTTGGCAGTGAAAAAACGCACGTAAACGAGAGGCCAATTCACACCGTGCCTCTGTGGAATATAGTTTCTCATAGTGGCTTAACGCCTCTGCCACTGCATTCTCTCCCTCATGAAAGGGAACGTTCCTTCACATTATTTTGGGATTTGATTTAGCCCCTGTGTGCTTTCTGGTCCGTGACAAATTATTTGGAATTGAAATTCGCCACGAGAGGGGAGGGAAGGGTCTACGACCCAGTCATTTAACCCTTTCACTACCGCACTACAGAAGGTTAACCCTTTCACTGCGACAACACAGAACGTTAACCCTTTCACTGCCACATGACAAAGGGTTAACCCTTTCACTACCACACTACAGAAGGTTAACCCTTTACTATCACACTAGGGTTAACCTTCTGTAGTGTGGTAGTGAAAGGGTTAATGTAGAAGAGATTTTAATGAGTCTGCAGTGACTGCTGAGAGGTCAGGACAAGGGGACAGCTGGTGGCCTTGGGAGAGCAGGTAGGATTGGACAGTGATGTGGATTATTCACGGGGGCGGATGGAAGAGTCTTTGATTAAGGATAGAGTTTTACTGACAGAATGACAACATGGAGAGACCTACACTGTAAAAAAGAAGACTGTAAAAAGAACGGTAAATGTCTGGCAGCAACGGTTGCCAAATACTTACTGTCAAATTACTGTCAAATCAAATACATTTACAGATTTCAACCTTTATTTAATGATTAATATTGTGATTAAAGGTAATTTACTGTATTTTATGGCATTTACACGTAAAGTAGAAAAACAAAAGTAATCTGTAAAATAATACAGTGAATTTTCCGTGAAAGTTTTCTTATTTTTACAGTGTAGGTTACAGCAGTGGGAGCCTAGATCTCTGAAGAATGAAAACAAAGTATTTATTGATTTACATGATACACATTCTAGATATGAGAGGTGTGTTGGTAAATTTGCCTGTCAACAATAAAAAAATCACAAATTGTAAATGCTATGCTATACAAAATCACTAATCAAAACGAAATATCTCACATTTTCTACCTGCAACATAGCGCTTCAATCATTCGTTCTAACTCTAGCAACTTTCCAATGGGTCTAGATTAGAACATGTCATTACATCAATTTTAAATAATAAAGAAACAACAGTAAGCCTAACGAGAAAGGTAATGTGTATTTTTGTGTGTGTGTTTGCAGAATCAGCATCTTCTGGCCACATGCATCTCTCAGAGAGAGAGAGAGAGCGAGAGGGGGGGGGGGGGGGCATGTCTTATGGCTCCTCTCCAAGTGCAATCCTGCTGATTATGCTGATAGAGCAGTTCATCATACAGACCTTAATAAATGTGGCTATTTATCTAACTTGGGATTGGTTCCCAAACAGACTTGGCTAGTGTCACAATAAAATACCTTGCAAAATATTTATATTCAATACCATCTCGATACCACAGGAAAGAAATTACACAACATTGAGGGCATACAATTCTGGATTTGTATTACATAATATATATATAACGAGGCTTTAACATGACACTGAGGTACACTTTCCTTTTCTTGGCTAGTAGCAGAGAACAGCAGAATGGGTCTGGACACTCATAATAATACACTTTATTTGTATAGCACTTTTCATACAGACATTTCAGTTCAAAGTGCTTCACAGCAGTAAAAAAAATACAGGCATAAGCGAGCATAAAAAAGATAAAAGAGGTAGCAAGGTAAGGTAAATCACAGTTTTTAACATTAGGATCTAACATCCCAATAGGCCTCTCAGTAATACAAAATATTACAGAGTAACAAAGTGTGGTTTGATTCAATTTAAAAATAGGCAATACTAAAAATAATCAAATAGAATAGACAGAGTAAAAAAGTGTGATACAATAGTTCAATAAAAAATATACAATAACATTTACAACAGAGCATCACTCACTTAATAGAACAACAGAGCAGTGCATCACTCTTAACACTTTGAGTTTCTTTAATAATAATAATAATAATAATAATAATAATAATAATAATAATAATAATAATAATAATAATAATAATAATAATAATAATAATAATAATAATAATAATAATATCTTAGATTTATATAGCGCCTTTCAGGAGACCCAAGGCGCTTACAGTAACAAGAGGGGGCAGCTAGGGGAAGGGGATCAGGGAACAACGTAACAAAGTAAAAAGGAAAGAAAAAGAAAAAAGAAAGAGGGAAATCATTTACAAATTTGGTGAAGAGGTGGGTTTTGAGTTGGGATTTGAAAGAGTGCAGGGATGTAGCACTACGGATGTTTGGAGGGAGTGAGTTCCAGAGGGTGGGTGCGGCCACAGAGAAGGCTCTGGGACCAACAGTCCGCAGGTTGGTGGTGGGGATGGAGATGAGGCCGGAGTCAGAGGACCGCAGCCTCCGGGGCGGGATGTAGGGATGGAGGAGGTCAGCTAGGTACCGGGGTGCAAGGGAGTGAAGGGCTTTGTAGGTGATGAGGAGGATCTTGAAATTGATGCAGGACTTGACTGGAAGCCAGTGGAGGTGGATGAGGGTGGGGGTGATGTGGTGCCAGGACTTGGTGCGGGTGAGAACCCTAGCAGTAGAATTTTGGACGTATTGTAACCTGTTCAGGGCATTGCTGGGTAGCTCTATGAGGACAGAGTTTGCGTAGTCGAGACGGGAGGTGACGAAGGTGTGAATGAGAGTCTCAGCTACAGAGTCTGGGAGAGATGGCTGGAGTCTGGAAATGTTCCTGAGATGGAAAAAAGCTGATTTAGTTATTGATTTTATATGGGAATGAAAGGAGAGGGTGGAGTCCAGTATGACACCCAGGTTGCGGACTTCTGGGGAAGGGTGGATTAAGAAGCCATCCACTTCAAGGAGGAGATCTCCAACCTTCCGGAGCAGTGACTGCTTGGCCACATCCATGAGCTCAGTCTTCTTGCTATTTAGCTTCAGGAAATTGGATGACATCCAGGCCTTGATGTCAAGGAGGCAGTTGACGAGGTGCTGTGGGGGGAGAGGAGTGGAGGGTGAGGTGCTGATGTAGAGCTGAGTGTCATCAGCGTAAGAGTGGAAATTGAGACCATGTTTCCGGATGATGTGACCAAGGGGGAGCATGTAGATTGTGAAGAGGAGTGGACCAAGAATGGAACCCTGCGGCACACCTTGGCAGGTGTAGAGGTGGAGTTGCAGATGGAGATGGACTGTTTTCGGTCAGTGAGGTAGGACTCGAACCAGGTGAGAGCAGTCCCAGTAACACCCAGATGGTCAGAGAGGCGGTTGAGGAGAATGGAGTGGGAGACCGTGTCAAAGGCTGCACATAGATCCAGGAGGATGAGGAGGCTGATGTGACCGGAATCGGTGGCAATGAGGAGGTCGTTGGTGACCTAATTCCCAACGTCATCTGGGTCCAGACCAGGCTTCTTCAGGATGGGCGTGACTGATGGTGTCTTGAGGCTAGAGGGTACCCTGTCCGATTCCAGGGAGGAATTAACTTTACAAAGTTCAGTTCTAAATTACCTCATAAAACAACAGAGCAGTGCGTCACTCTCAACTTAACAACAGAGCAGAGCAGCTGCATATCCCTGATGTTTCATTTAAATGCCTGAGCAAAGAGATATCTTGTGAAGATATCTAGCGAGTTGGCTTCCCTGATGTTTTTGGGTAGTTTGTTCCATAGTTTTGTGTAGTGTCATGTGAAGTCCTGCTGAAATTCTTTCTTGTTTGCTGAGGCAGATATCAGTGGTGATACCAGCCATATTTGACATGTCCAGCTTCCACGTTTCATGTCCTCCCAACGCCTCCCTCAAGCTGTCCCGTTTGCTCTGAGTTCAGTCTAACACAGCCCAAACACCACCTGCATGTCCCAGGATTTTTTTTTTTTATATATACTTTATGTGTCAATGAAGTCACTCCACATTTAGATGCAGTACATGTACACACATACACACACATATACACTATACACATATCCACACATACGTATGCATACACACTAGGGCTGCAACGATTAGTCGACATAATCGACAACGTCGATTATGAAAAATCGTCGACGAGATATTGTTGCGTCGATTAGTCATTAAAAACAATAACAATTAATAATAAGTGGGGGGGCGGAGCTGAGCGATCATGGAGTAGACGTGTTTCACATGAGCTCCCTTCTACCGTGCTGAATATACGTTTCTCCCCATTAGTCTTTATTTTATTTTTATTTGTTTTTTATCTGTTTGCTAGGTCGTCGTGTTTAGTATACATTCATCAACTTTTTTCGACTTTCTACGATGGCGGGGGTGGAAACCAGAGCCATGAAAGAATTAGGCACGACGCCGACACCGCCGAGCATGGCCGCACCGTCTCCCGCTGTCGGGGAGTTAAGCGAAGCTGTGCTCTTGGTCATGACCAAGCTACACGCAGACTCTGAGACACGCATTGCTGAAGCACAGAAGAAAGTACACGCAGACTCTGAGGCACGCATCGCTGAAGCACAGAAGAAAGTGTTGGCGGATTTCTGTATCAGCCTCCGTCGTGAGATATCAGAAGAAATACGGCTGGCGGTAGTCCCGCTGACAGACAAGATGGAGACGATTCACGCTGCCTCATCGGCTAATGCTAACGAACTAGCCATGCTAACGACGGAGGTATCATCACAGTGTGAGAAGATGGCGGGTCTTGAATCCGCCCTGCTGGCTAGGCAGGCTGAAGTCAACAAACTACAGTCGGCGATGGAGGAGATGCAGTCCCGGGATAGACGCCACAACGTCAGGATTGTTGGAGTACCGGAGACCAGCGGTGAAGGCCGTCTCTCTGAGACCATGCCCGAACTGCTGCAGAAGATACTAGGGACGGACGTCCTCCCCTCGCCTCCTATCTGTGAGTCGGCCTACAGAGCGGGCAGGTTTTCTCCCGGCGTGAACAAAGAACCGAGGCCCATCATAGTCAAGCTGAACAGACTCCAACAGAGAGAAATCATCATGCGGTCGGCTCGTACCAGAAGGGGTACTCTGAGGCTTGGCGATCACAAAGTGGCCATTTTCGAGGACTTTACACCGGAGGTTCAAGCTCAGAGAGCCGAGTACAAGGTGGTCCTGACTAAGCTATGGAAACTAGGCCTGAGGCCCACGTTATTCGCTCCCGCGAAACTATCTGTGTTGGAGAAGGTCGGTGGTCAGCGTTTGTTTTGGTCGTTGGCTAAAGCGAAGGAATATCTCGCGGAGACACCCGAGTCTGTTGCTTGATATCTATGGAGGGTGAGTGACTTGGCGGTTTGGGCCTATATACATTGATTAGGTCGACTATTCACAAACACTTGCTGTCATGCCCAGACATGCTAACTGTCCTCTGCCCATCCAACTAGCGGGGCTTCCCAATGACTTCTGTTACTTGCTAAAGCTGACCTCATGGTCGTACTTGTGTATCGCCTCTTTGGAAGCTAACGAGCTAGCTGAACAATGTACATAGTAGGCTAACGTGCTATCCGGATTCGTCACTAGCTTACGCGCTAGCCTCGGGCTAACCAACGGGCTTCGACTATGGTCTGCGATGAGACATTCGTTAATGGTTACGTATTTTGGTTGCTGTTGCTGTTCAAAGGGACATTGGTTTGCACAGTTCAAGAGTGACCGAGTCCCTAACTAACTTCTGGTATGCTTTTTATTTTTATATCCAGGTTGTTTGAGCTTTGGTGATCCAAGTAGATGCCAAGGTCGGTTGAATATGCATATACAATATTTGATAACAGGTTGGGTCGGGTATGGCTTGCACTTCATGGCTATATGGTTATATGGCTTGCACTCTAGCCATTACCCTCTCTTCCTTTCTTTTTTCTTTCCTATTGTCGCTGTTTTTATGTCATCTATATGCGCGATTTAAATGTGATCCGGTTCTACCTTGGACTAACTGCTGACTCGCCTTAATTTTGTTTTGAATTTTCCGTGAGGCACTTATGCTATAACGTTGATACATTAATATGCAGACTCCAAGGTAGATGGTTACAGGTTGATGCTGAGTAATTATATAATAATTATTGTCGCTGTTTTAATGGCATTTGAATGAGCAATTTAACTGTGATCCGATCCTACCTTGGACTAACTGCTAATCTGCCTTAAATGTGTTTTGAATTTTCCGTGATCCACTTATGCTATAACGTTGCGACATTAATATGCAGACTCCAAGGTAGTTGGTTACAGGGTTGATGCTGAGTAATTATATAATAATTAGTGTCGCTGTTTTAAGGGCATTTGAATGAGCAATTTAACTGTGATTCGATCCTACCTTGGACTAACTGCTCCGACCGATATCTTTATTGAGACAATGTATGATGACAGGTGGTGTCAGGTGTTGCCTATTACCATCCCCGGATTGATTAATGAATGATTGTGTTTAATTCTATTCTTACATAGGTTAGGTCATTTCAGCCGTTGTGCCTGATCAGAGGGACGGCTAAAGGGGTGCACTTTGACCATAACCTTTTTTTTCCCTTCCTCCTTTTTGTTGTCATTGTTTAATTGACACTGTTCACACAATTTTGCACAATTAACCTGTGACCCGAACCTGCCTTAGATTATCGGCTGGGATGCTTTAATTTAATTTTGTTTTGAATTTTCCTATACCTTTTTGGGCTATAACAATGTGATGTTGAAGCGCAGATTCGGAAATAGAGGGCTGCAGGTTGATGCAGAGTTATTATTTAATAATGGCTATTTTTACCATTATGGTTGTCTCATGTTGGGGCCAGGACTCAGGTGGTTTTCGACCGATATCTTTATTGAATTTTATTTTATTATTATTTGTGTTTATTGGACTAGTGGGGGTTTACTCAGGGGTTTATCTAGAGGGGGGTGGGAGTGGGAAGCGTCTTATTGATCCATGTCTCTAGTGGGAAGTGATAGGAAGATGACCATCCTCAGTGGATGGGGCATAGGGTGGGGATTGGAGAGTGGGTATAGAGGAACTTATAGTAGGACGGGTGGGTTAGGGTTTAGAGTAGAAGGAGGGGGGGCTGTAGCTGGGGTGGTATTTTTATGTGTTCTATGTACTGTTGTCTTATATATGTGTAAGTGTTCCTCCTCTGAACTCCTGGGATTGACCGTCCGGGCCCGCCGGGATCGGCACCTCTGTACTCAGCCTGGCTGCACGGGTATGTTCTCTACGCACTTATACAAGCTCGACCATGGCTAAATTGAATATTTTAATTTGGAACGCAGGAGGGCTTAACGCCCCACACAAGCGTGCCAGTGTCCTTTGGTTATTGAAGAGGAGAAATATTGACCTTGCTCTCCTTAGTGAGACGCATTTAATGGTAGGTGACGTGTCAAGACTGGCAAATCGGCAATATCACGTTATCTCCTCATCCTCAGCCGATGATAAGACGAAAGGAGTAGTCATAGTTACAAGACGTAACCTTGATATCAAAATCTTGGATGTATGGTCGGACACGGAGGGAAGGATTACTATAGCAAAAGTTGAATTCTTGCATAGGAAGATGGCTATAATAGCATTGTATGCTCCTAACACATTTGATTCAGCGTTCTATAATACAATCACGAAGAATATGTTGGAACTTAATGGATACGCTCTCATTGTGGGTGGCGATTTTAATGCGTGCTGGGATGCGGAGATGGATAGGTCCGGGCCCTCTGAAACGAGCGACCAGAAACGGGCCTCTAAGGCCCTCAGGATGTGGGCCAAAGACACGGGGCTCACAGACCTCTGGCGCATATGCAACCCCACCCTCAGAGATTACTCTCACCTGTCAGCCAGACACAAAAGCTTCTCTCGAATTGACTATGCATTCGCGTCCCCTAATATGTTTGATAGTTTCGATGTCTCATTGGTTCCCTTGGCTCTCTCAGACCACAAGGGGATTTTCCTTACGGCAACCTTTGGCAGGCTCTCCGCAAGAGCTCCCAGATGGCGTTTTAATTCGACCTTGCTAAAGAACGAGGACTTCTGTTCTGAGTTCAGGAGTAAACTAGCTGAATTTTTGCAGATCAACGTTGGCACAGTAGAAGACCCTAGGGTCCTGTGGAACGCATTGAAAGGATTCATCAGGGGTCATGTCACACTATTTGCCTCCAATTTGCGAAAATCCCGGTCAAAAAAGCTAGAAGGACTGGAATCATTATATGCGGACCTATACGCATCCTTGCAAACTGACTATAATGAACGACTAAACACACAACGTAAGATAGTCAAAAAAGAAATAAACTCCATACTTAAACAACAGTCTGAGTTTTTGATACATAGGACAAGACAAAATTACTATTTTCACGGCTCCAGACCTAGCCATCTATTGGCAATGAAAATACGCTCAAATGATCATTTCTCAGATATCCCCTCGATTAGGACGAGCCAGGGTGCAGTCACTACTGATTCGAAAAAGATCAATGACACTTTTAAAGAGTTCTACTCACAGTTATATAGCTCAGAGGGTAATCTGGATGACTCTAGATTTGAATCGTTCATTGGCGGGCTTGAGATACCCCACATTTCTGAGGAAGAGGCCAAGGAACTGGGGAGACCGATTACTCTCGTAGAATTGAGGGAGACTATTGTTGAAATGCAGAGGGGTAAAGCGCCAGGCTGGGATGGTATTCCACCCGAAGTGTATTTAGCTTTCTGGGACCAACTGGGTCCATTGATGCTCGATATGATCAATTACGCTATCGAACAAGGGGAGTTCTCAAGAGATGTCAATATGGCGTTGATTTCTTTACTTCTCAAAAAGGACAAAGATCCCAATGATTGTGGTAGCTATAGACCCTTGAGTCTTCTCGGGGCCGATTTAAAGGTGTTTGCCAAGGTGCTGGCCCGTCGCCTGCAGAGATTTATGTCTGTATTGGTACACTGCGATCAAACTGGTTTTATCCCGGGGCGTCTGGCTGCAGATAATCTTAGGAGGCTGTTGCATGTAATCGATAACAGTAAAGACAATACAACTCCATCCACAGTTCTGTCTTTGGATGCCATGAAGGCGTTTGACAGACTGGAGTGGTCATACCTGTGGAAGGTACTTGAGGTCATGGGTCTTGGAAAGAGTTTTATTCATATGATTAAAGTCCTGTATGCCTCGCCGTCTGCGATGATACTGACAGGCAAAAACTGTTCCACACTCTTTCCAGTCTCCAGATCTTCTAGACAGGGTTGCCCTCTGAGCCCGGGACTGTTCGCGCTTTCCCTCGAACCTTTGGCCCAATTTATTAGGCAATCGGAGGACATCGTCCCCATAATGGTCAACAATACTCCACACAAAATTGCTCTCTATGCGGATGACCTGCTGATTTTCATGGACGACCCCTCCCGGTCGGCCACAAAATTATTGAGGATAATCGACGACTTTGGTAAATTGTCAGGTTTTAAGATTAACTGGAACAAATCAGCCTGCCTACCTCTTAATGAACTGGCCAAGGCGGTACGACTACCAGCTGATATCCCCATAGTAGAACATTTTAAATACCTGGGCATAGAGATATTCCCCACGCTGAACCAAACTACTAAGTACAACTTCACGGGTACTTATGATAAAATACGCCAGGATCTAGACAGGTGGTCGTCCCTTCCTAACTCCTTACAAGCCCGGGCTTCCATAATCAAAATGAACATCCTGCCTAGGATAAATTTTATTAGCTCAATGCTCCCCCTGCCCCCTCCAATAGACCACTGGCGCAAGGTACAATCGATGGTTTCTAAGTTTGTCTGGAATAACAAACGCCCGAGAATCAAAAGGGCTACTACTCAACGTAGGAAACAAGATGGGGGCCTCGCAATCCCTGATTTTAAACTTTATTTCTGGTCCTTTTCACTGAGACCTCTGATGTGCTGGCTAGACCCTGTAGAGGCTGTATCGTGGCGCTCCTTAGAAGCGGCGGCGGTGTCTCCGCTAAGATTGCAGGATGTAGTGTACTCCACTGTCTCTATTGCGAAATGCCGGCTGAGGTATGGACCGATCATAACTCACGTGATCCAAACGTGGCGTAATGTACAGAGGTCGTGTGGGGTTAAATGCCCTTGGCACCTGGACTCTCCAATTTTTAATAACCAGCAATTACTTGTTGGACACAAGCCGGTTAATATTCCTCAATGGCAAAGGAGGGGAGTGCATACTCTGGAGGATATTTATGATAAGAACGGCCTCCGTGCGTTTCAGGACTTAAGAGAATTTTATGATCTTCCCGGCGAGTCCTTCTTTCTTTACCTTCAACTAAGGTCAGCACTGAGGGCGCATGGCGTACCGTGGGCTCAAGCCTTGCACCCACACCCCTTCCTCAGGCTCATAGTGGACAGGACGACATCCAGAGGGTTTGTCTCCGACTTTTATACGCTCTTAATTCAATCCACGTATAAAAATTTATCATTGGATACAATCTGGCGTGTGGATATCCCGGAGTTGGACCCCGAGTTTGACTGGGATGATGTTTGGGCAAATGTGGCATTATCTTCCCGCAACCCCAATCACCAGCAAATTAATTTTAATTATATTCATAGGACCTATCTTACACCTAGGAAGCTATTTGCTATGGGACTGATAACCGACTCTCGGTGCACTTTGTGCTCTCAAAAGGCCACTGGCACTTATATGCATATGTATTGGGATTGCCCACCAGTGGCCCGCTTCTGGAGGTCAATAACGGACAAACTTTCAGATCTGTGTGGCTTAACTATACCATTCACAGCTGTTACGCTACTCCTGAACGATATAACGACACTACCCGCGTCCGTACAACTGAAAAGGGTTGTCCTAGCGGGCGTCACAGCAGCGAAGAAGCTAATAGCAATGAGATGGAAGCAGCCTGAGAAGCTTACAATGATTAACTGGTCCCTAACTCTATTGGATGTGATTTATCTTGAGATATCCACAGCCCGGGTGATTGGGGTGGGGCAGGCTGGAATTGACCTGTGGTTCGCAGCAGCTGAGAAGGTAAAGACCGCAGTGTGCGGCTGAGCGGGGTTGGGGTGCGTGTTCGGGTGAGTCCGGCGGTCTCTTGGGAGGGGGAGGAGGAAATGTTTTTGTCTGTCTTGTCCCTTGTCTTGTCAACTTGAGTTTAGCTGGGGATATTATGGGGGGGCAGCTATTTAACTAGTTCTTCACTGTTTGGCCACTTTTACACGGTCTCTGTGAGTCTATGGAACACCTACAGGTTTTTGTTTTTTCATGAAGGTTCATTGCTCTGTTTTCAGGTCGTGTTCCCCCAAAAATGGTCCTTGTGGTGGGTTGGAGATGTACGTTTTATTAATATGGGGTCACACGGCCGGGAATCGGGACTGAACACTGGGAAAGACCATTTATTGGATAGTACCCCTTGGAATTAATTTAGTAGGTTGAACTCTGGTTTCTTTTCTCTTGTCTGTATAATTGTTAGTCATTATTATTATTGTTTTTGTTGTTATTTTCTTGTGAAGTTCTATGTATTGTGATTGTGGTTAATGTGTTGTCTTGTTTCGTGAGAATGTCAATAAAAAAATTTGATCAAAAAAAAAAAAACAATTAATAATAAGTAACTGCAATGCGCAAATGTAGCTACATTAGTTAGCCAACAACCAGCCAGGCAGCGCCGTTATCTCACGGGACGAGTAGCTACATTAGTTAGCCAACAACCAGCACCGTTATCTCCCGGGACGAGTAGCTTCATTAGTTAGCCAGCAACCAGTCAAGCTAACGTTAGCTGGCTCCAGCAGCTTGTTGATGTCGTCGGGAGCATTTAGCCTGCTGGCTACCTAGCTCCACTTCAACCAGCATCGGGAGATCCAGCAGCTTGTCGATGTGCTAATAGCCTCAGCAACCTAACGTTAGCTGGCTCCAGCAGATCGACAAGTATCACAGAAACTCTTTCCTTTCCTCAGGCTAACCTTTTTTTGTTGGCTTAACCCATCAGGCCTGATAACGTTATCTTAGCTTTGAGAATTACAAATGGCTGTTGGGCCAACAACAGGGCAACACACTTATCAACAACAGTTTACTGACATCTTGTTTAACGCTTCTGTGATGTTGAAAGGGGAGCTGTCACCAACCTCTCGAAATCCTTTATAGAGGTTGCTGGTAGAATTTGTTGTGTTACAGTAGCAGCACCCTTTGATGAGACGGCTCTGTAGCATCGCTTGCATCATGGGCTTGCTTGTATCCTTTACCTTTCTTTGTTAACTTGCCTCAAATGTGCAAGTATTCTTTGTCAACCAAAACCGCCCATGGAGGCTCTGCATTTGCCATCTTTAATGAGCTAACACTGTCACAAAACCCACACATGATTATATTCAACTGGAGTGAATGAGACGAGTGACGAGAAGACAGCACTGTCTGTGTTGAGGGAGACACACACACACACACACACACACACACACACACACACACACACACACATACACACACACACACGCGCACACACACACACACACACACATACACATACACGCACGCACACACACACACACACACACACACACACACACACACACACACCATCTGCACTTCACCGTCCATCTGCGAACACCAGCAGACCTTTATTGATGATTAGTTCCAGCTCCCAGTGTACACATGTGCGCATGTGTGTGTGCATTCCCACACATTTATCAATCAACGCTTAACTCATATTCTGTATCAATTCTCTCAATGAAAACTGACCTAGACAAAAGGTGAATCAAAGGAAGGGAAATGGAAAAGGAAACTATCATTATTCCTCTCATTAACTATTCTAACTATTCAACTAGAACAACCTGGCTAATGGAAACCAAACCCTAGTACATAATGGAAAATCGGGAAGCCAATCTGAATAATCTACCCGTGTAAATTGGTGTGTGTAATTGGTTCACTTCTAGAGCACCAAAAATGTTTGGAAAGAGGCTTCTATGCTAATTTGCCACACAGTGAGAAACAATACACATTGACACACAGACACAGTGATTGTTATTTATGCTTGACGGGTGCTGAGAGGAGCTTTTAGGTGTTTTAGGTGTTATGTATTTGTAATGTATTTTCCTGTTGCAGTGTTTGCCGACAGGACGTCCCATGAGAATAGAATAATGTGTAGAACAGTCTGTTTTGTTATTCATTCAGTTGCCTGGTGCTGCTGGCGTATGGCTGGATGTTATGGCCACCATCATGAACACTTCCTAATGCTTGAAGCAGCTAATCAACTAAGCATAAATAAATAACTATCTATGGGAAATACTCTTGGGCCCAAGCTGTTCCCCTAGCATTGGAATTCTAAATGGGATGTCTGCAGTTGCTGTTCTCTTTCTTTCAACATGGCTGCCTGCCATGGTGGCTGGGTGGCGCAGCGGACATTGCGCTCGTCACCAACGCATGAGACACTGGTATCGACTCCGGCTGTCAGCGTTGCCTCCGGCTTGGGCCGGCCGTCATACTAACTCAATTGGCAGAGTTAGCGGGAGGGAAGTCGATGGGGTGGTAATCTTGACGTTGTGGACAGCGACTCCTACAGGTCGGACAGGGCACCTGCGCAGCAAAATACAGGAGAGGGCGGGGGCAGTGTGAGCCTCCTACACGTTACTCCTCGCCAATGAGAGTCCGCGCTGGCAGGTGAAAAGAGAGCAGCTGGCTGTCTCCATATGTATCGGAGGAAGCATATGATAGACCTCAGGGCTCCCTAGAATGACCAGTAGGGGGTACATGCGCACAATGACCAGGTAGGGGAGGGGGGAATTGGCATAACGACTAAATTGGGATGGGAGGAAAAACACAGAAAAAAATCAGGAGGAGAAAAAGAGGATACAAAAAAATTTAATAAAAAACATGGCTGCCTGCCTGTACCCATAGGTAACCACTTTAAAAAGAAAATGTCTAATTTCTGTTCAGCTCTGTCACGGCGAGCTTTGTCTGAGGCGTTTCCACTCAGAATGAGCTCTGTCACTATGAGCTCTATATGAAGTGTTTCTAGTCAGAATCAGCTCTGTCACTATGAGCTCTGTCTGAGGTGTTTCCAGTCAGAATCAGCTCTATCACTGTGAGCTCTGTTTGAGGTGTTTCCACTCAGAATGAGCTCTGTCACTATGAGCTCTATATGAAGTGTTTCTAGTCAGAATCAGCTCTGTACACTGCAAGCTCTGTTTGAGGTGTTTCCAGTCAGAATCACTGCTGTCTGCGACCCTGAAAGTGAACACTTTCTAAAAAGCCTAGTGAGAAGCTGTGCCGACGATGATGGGAACATTACCGTACACGGGCAAAGTGAACGGAAGCCCTGGCGAGAACGGGGAGAATCACATATACCGTATCCTCTTGACGCTCACATCCTTTATGTAACGGTGACCCACTTATCAGCAGCAGCGACACAGAGATCTGGGCTGAACCTCCTTTTTTGTTGGCTTGTCTCCAGCGGTTGGTGCTTTTCAAACTGCAGCTGGGAGATGAGGAGTAGGATTCAGACTGAGGTTCAAAGGGCTAGATCCACAAAGAATGGATTGCACGGAGCAAGTTGCACCCTTACTTACAATTCATGATGAATTGAAAATGGGGGACCCTGATGTAAACAAGACGAAAGTCTTTCTCTGGTCTGCATCCCCTTAACAATTGTGTGTATTGAGCCGTACTGTATTGTACCCATTCTGCAATCTGTTAATACAATTTTAATTCAATCAATCGATCTGCACGGTGATTGATTGAATGAAACAGATTGCAGAATGGGTACAATACAGTACAGCTCAATACACACAATTGTTAAGGGGATGCAGACCAGAGAAAGACTTTCGTCTTGTTTACATCAGGGTCCCCCATTTTCAATTCATCATAACATATATGACACACACGACATACAGATAGACAGTACTGCTACATTTATGACGTACCAGATTTATATACAGTACTGTTTGTGATACAAGAAGAGTCTAAACAAGAGAGTATATACATTTGACGAAGAAACTGTACATTGGAGGAGGTTGGTAGGTAGGAGGTTGGTAGGTGGGGTGGAGGGGGGGGGTTGGGTAGGTGGAGTGGGGGGGGGGGGGGGGTAACTGTACATTGGATTATCGACGAAACCTTACTTGGTCCCAAGAAGAGGGTCTCGTGTATTATTGGGTTTGTCATTATTATTATTATTATTATTATTATTATTATTATTATTATTATTATTATTATTATTATTATTATTATTATTATTATTATTATTTGTCAGTATTATTAGCCGCTTCCCTCGGCTTCTCCCGCTCGGCACAGATGGGAAGGAGACATGTGGGAACTACTCTGCCGTCCGTCTCGTCTCTGCCGCTGTATCTGTCCCAGGTCGGTGCCGGAGCGACAGCTTCAGTCCGTCAAGCCGAATGCAACGGAAACAGACGTTGTGTCGTTGTGATCCGTGACCGTGACATTGTCTTTTCAATGTCATATCATTTCAGATCTGCCAAAAAAAACACACGACACCCACATCAACAATAACTTAAAATGGGACACCACCATCATCTCCATCACGAAAAAGGCCCAGCAGCGCCTGTACTGTACTTCCTCAGGCAACTGGGGTCAAACGCCACCTGCTGGTCCAATTCTATACTGCCATCATCCAAAGCATACTCACCTCATCAATCATAGTCTGGTACGGTTTTGCACAAAAACACTCCATTCAAAAACGTCAGCGCATCATTAACAAGGCCTCCAAAATCATAGGGTGTGACCTTCCCTCCCTGGACTCCATCTTCACCTCCCGCACAACCACCCGCGCCAGACAAATTGCAAAGGACCCCTCACACCCAGCACACCCCCTGTTTCAGCCCCTGCCCTCAGGTAGGCGCTTCAAGTCCATACTCTCAAAAACCACCCGCTTCGAGGACAGCTTCTTCCCAACCGCCATTCGGACCCTGAACTCCCTTGGCCCCCCTCCCCCCCCCCCCCCCTCCCCTTACACTAACCAAGCTCCTGACCTGATGGACTAGACTCTTCCGTGTGTTATGTTGTGCTGTGTCGTGCTGTGCTGTGCTGTGCTGTATTTATGTATTTATTGTGTCATGTTGTGCTGTATTATGTATCCATTGCTGGGAAGGGGGGGGGGGGGGTAAATGTATCTATGTTCCAGTTTTATGTACTGTAGAGCTTAATACACTCTGTACCGATCACAAATACCACCAACCTGGTTGTGTGGCAATAAAGGAATCTTGTATCTTGTATCTTGCATCAATATGTACATAACGTTCCATTTGTCTTCCAGTGGCCGAAAAGAGAACATATCTTGGATTAAAAAAAAATTAAATCATTTGGGAGGGAAGCACTGCTGTAGCAGTAATCACTTGAATCAAGAGTGACTCTGCTACAGCCTTGTTCAGTTTCTTTGCTTCGTTTGAGTTTACCTCGTACTTTATTTGTTGTTCAAATACAGCTGTTAGGGTAAAGCTGTGAGTGTGTCATTTCCTTTAGATCAGGCCTTTAAAAATAACTAAATGATCGAATTAACTTATCTTTGATAATAGTACTGTGTTAAGCACAACATCATCTACGTTCATTTACTTCTGACCATAGTCAAAGTATTTCAACAGAAACTCTGCTCTCTCATGCCTCATGCCTGATAACGTTAGCTCCTCTCTCTCTCTCTCTCTCTCTCTCTCTCTCTCTCTCTCTCTCTCTCTCTCTCTCTCTCTCTCTCTCTCTCTCTCTTTCACTCCCTCTCTCTCTATCTCGCTCTCACTCTCTCTTTCATGCTACCTACTGTATCTCCTACTCGGAGTGCAGTCTTTACTTTATACAATAGGCTAAGTCTACATACAGTAGCTGTGTGTGTGTGTGAGAGAGAGAGAGAGAGAGAGAGAGAGAGAGAGAGAGAGAGAGAGAGAGAGAGAGAGAGAGAGGCCTTTAACCATGAGGCTCCTGATGTTAACTATTACTCTAATCACTATTTCCTCGGTATGTAGGTCTTGTCTTGTCTCTCATGGACAGACAGTGCCGCTCTAGAGCCCGGTATGCAGCGATGGTACACGCGGGTGTCGTTAATACACCGCTAGTGTCTGCTAGAGCTATTGAGCGCCCGCCCGCCCGCCGGCCAGCCAGCCAATAGGGAGGGAGAGAGAGTGTTATCCTGCAGCATCACACCCAACAGCCACGTCGATAGCACTTGTCTTCAACCAATACACTCGGGGGACGCATGATTCCCTCCACCACGCAGACGCCATAATAGGCAATTAAACAGTGCGCCCTGCAAGAGCAAAACAAGACGACTGGAAAGGAATGGAGCACTTACGAGGTCGGCTAATTGACAACGGACCTGGATTGGGAGCCAATATCATGTTCCTTATTATCCGTTTGTTAAGGTCGTTGTAAAACAATCGCAGGGGGGCTGCGGATGACTGGGTGGTTAACTACGTTTTACAAAAATGTATATGAATTATTACTGTAAATTCTATTCTATATAAATTCCATATATTCCATATAAATTATATTCCATATGTTAATTTCCACTGTTGTTGGTGTGGTCTGAGCTGGTAGTCTATAGCTGCATTGTCCCAGTCACCCAGCTGAATGTTGACCTGGTGTGCCTTACATGCTCTCATTATCTCTGTTAGCTGATGGAAATCGCTCAGTGTAAGCGAGCCAAAGTGTGTGTGTGTGTGTGTGTGTGTGTGTGTGTGTGTGTGTGTGTGTGGTGTGTGTGTGTGTGTGTGTGTGTGTGTGTGTGTGTGTGTGTGTGTGTGTGTGTGTGTGTGTGCGTGCGTGCGTGCGTGCGTGCGTGCGTGCGTGCGTGCGTATGTGTGTGTGTGTGTGTGTACAAAATGTGTGCTTTCTTTTGCAGTTTGCTCCCAGGTTATTGTGGATGATGCCCCATGAGGTTCACTGTCTGTCTGCCTGCCTTTATTTCTAGTGATGTCTCCACTGAATTGAATAAGGAATGCAAACATGTTCGCTAGCTTAGCAACTTTACCGGCGTATTTGTATTCATAGCTGAGTACTGTATGTGACCGAAAGTGAGGCACAGAGGCGGAAGTGGCAATTTTTCAAAGAAAAATAAAACAGCTTTTGCGCAACGGAGAAATGCAATTTCAATGTGCGCTTGTCGCTGCAAAATGGTAATGACAACTAATGGCTGCATCTGTATATCTGTATGTCTGTATGCTGCCTTTATTTCTAGTGATGTCTCCACTGACTATATTCACTGTATGTCTGTATGCTACCTTTATTTTATTCGCTATATCCATTCATAATTCATCCATCCAGCCTGATGTTATCATTGGGAATGGCTCTGAGATCCCAAACGGCCAATACCGCCGCCTAATGCCTTGCGGCCGCGGGGTCTAAACACTCCGGCAAAACAAGTGTTTATAGGGATGGCATCGACGAGGGTCCCCGCCCGCCCGTTCATGTGCAATTCTGGATAACGTTGGACACACGATCGCGATCAGTATTTCGAATGGCGATCAGATAATTGGATTATTCTTTTTGCAGTACATCATAGACAAGGTAAGGACTATATTTTATCAATCTTGCGTTGATCCGATAATTTTTTCCCCGTGATCGCAGCGTGTGTCTGTAATGTACTGTGTAATGTATGCCGTTGGTGGTGATCGCAGCATAGAAAAAACGACACCCCCCCACCCTTTCGTGCATGCATGATGAAACATAATACCGATAATCTAGCGTTGATTTCAGATTGATTCAATAATCAGGCGAGAAATGGCACGATTTATAATGAAATGCAGTAAAGCGCTGTTTCCTGGGATTACACAGGATCACTCTAAAACTATACTCATATTCACCACGGTATAAAACAGAAATGTATGTTTTCTTGCATGTTGACCGGAAGAAACTCACTGACAATCGACGTTGTTATTAGATCCATAGCTATAATATTTAATATAGGTTTAGCACTGCAAACACTGGAATTTATCCCCATTGAACAGAGCGCTGGCACACAAGCGACCCCTGGTGCTGAAAGTGTTAATCAACAGTACATACGCACACAAAAAAACATACGGAAGTATACAATCTTTTTTTTAAAATCAAACCCCTCTCCGGTTTGCCTGCAGGACTGGCTGCTTCTTAGCCAATCGTCAAGCCCAGAGCCTCTTCTCCATAATTAAGCAACCACGACCGGCAGAACTGCTATACTTCCTGTAATTATAATCACAGCTCTTCGTCTGAGATAAGACCGCAAGCTTATAGTCTACAGTCTGTTTACCTGCAGGTGTATGTCCCCCAGTTGCACTCGACGGGCCATAGAGAGAGAGGCCTGTCTTGATGGAAGGCGGATGAGACCAGTCTGAATCCGCGGGCCCTCTCCTGTGGATTTACAGGACGGCGGTGTGTACCGCTTTGATTTCCAAGATGAAAGCTCTAAAAGGGAGGTGGGATTCAACTCCTTGTCCGACAGGAGAGCATTTATTTATTTTATTAATCTAAAAGGTTTCTTTTAGGAACAGGGGAGTTGTTTTTTAAATGGTTATTCATTATAAATCAAATAAAATATAAAATCGTTAAAGCTCCAAAGACACAAAGGATGAGGACACTGTGACATAGCAGCAGATGAGACAGCATAACATTATGATCGGTTGACTTCCGGTTTAGCTGCAATATGTAGCGCACGCAATTGGTTACAGCTCCGCTCCCGTTATCGTTAATTTCGTTTAAAAACCTTATTTGGACAATACCTAAAGAGATTAGACCACATCGTATGTATTGATAAGACCCTCTACTAACTATATCAAAAAGACAACATGGATAAGGATAAGAGAAAGGGTGGAAGGAAACAAGACACAGCAATTCTAACGGCGCCGATTGAAACACGCTCAAGGAAAATAACAGGCGACGCTGTGGCAGATCCGTTGGGGACAAGCCCCGACGCGGGGAATATAGAGGAGAATACACAGGGACCAAGGACAACTGGCCCCGAGATGGAGACAATAGATGACAACATAACAGGAACATCAGAAAAAAGTACCGTGAAGGAAAAAGCAGGCGATTTTGAGAAGATAATAGCAAAAACATCCATCGGATCCCTCACTGCTCCAATAACATCAACTGACACAAGCAGTTCAGTTGCACAGCCCGACTTCAACTCTCTGACTATCCTGATCAAAGAACAGATGGTCGCTTTCAAAGCACACGTAGAAGAACAGATGGTCGCTTTCAAAGCACACGTAGAAGAACAGTTGGTCGCACACGCTAAACACATCGATACTAAATTCGAAGAGGTTATGAGAGCGGTCGTTTTGCAGTCCGTGCGAATCACGACAGTGGAGATTTCGGTGACAGAAAACACAAAAGCAGTCAAAGCGAACGAAGGTGGCTTGACAGAGATGGGAGAAGAGATGGAAAGAGCTAAAGAGGAATATCGGAGGGAAATAAAATTGCTTAAAAACGAAGTGATGGAGAGGCAACTAGAAACCCATCGTTACCACAGGCGGAATAACATCCGCATTGTGGGGCTTGATGAAGCAGTGAACTGCGAAGACATCAACTTTCCAAAAGAGTTATCAACGATTTTGGAAAACTCCGATCCAAACAAAGTGCCAGAAGTGGAACAAGTTTACAGAATTGGTTCCCAGGGGCAAAGTATCAACGGGCCGAGAGTCATCATTGTCACTCTGCGGAAAACTACAACAAGGGATGACATCATCAAATATGCTCGCAACCAACGTGGGAAGCTGAAGTATGGTGATAAACCAATATTTATCTACGAAGATTTGAGCAGAGAGGCCATCATCCGACGTCAACCATACAAAGATGTGATGCAAAAGCTGTACAAAGCCGGCTACAAGCCAAGGCTAGCATATCCGGCGCTGTTATCATTCTTGGGCAATAACGGCCGCAGGTCAGGTCCATTTACACCCTTTGAAGCTGAGGATTTCCTGAATCAAAATGCAGCAAATAACCCAAAGCATGACGAAAATGCCGGAATCAGTTAAGCCTCTCTCTAAATATATACCAGTGTTGGAATGACTTTATTGTGTTCATCAATGAGGTCATTCCACCAGTGTTGGAATGACATTGTTGTGTTCATCAAAGTAGCAAACGATATGCAAGTCGTCTATAACAAAGTGTACTGTGTATAATACGATTCATAATACATTATAATTTCAGTCTCTGGTCTCTGAGGGGACAAATAAATATCAATGCAAAAAGATCTATCTGGAATATTCTGGGTTTATCGCTCAAATGCCCTGGGTCTCTTAGATCATTCTGGAATGTAAAATAGTCTAGGCACTAGTATATTCTACAACCTTCTAGAATATAAGGCACCATGACAACGAAGCATACAACTATAACAATAACATTCGGTGTGCATACACATAGCAGATAATAAATTAAATGAAGTGCAATCAGTCCTTAATAATACTTTAAAATTAACCACACATAAACGTATGAGCACAGCAAGGTTATTCTAACAATTTAAGTAATCACTCCATTAAAGGCACATTGAAGCGCTAAAAGGCGCTGCTTTTCTATCTTATCTAATCAGTTAAATCGGTTCTAGTGGCTTCTCCACGTTGATAATTATTTATCTCTTATTCCTTATCTATATCTTTCCATTGATTTTTATTTTATTTAATTTTTTCTTCTCATTACTCTATATTCTTTAAATATATTTTAACTTACATTGTTCTTTTCCAATGTTCTTCACATTAAGGTGTCAATATTACTCTATATTTTTTAAATATATTTTAACTTACATTATTCTTTTCCAATGTTCTTCACATTAAGGTGTCAATATTGCTCTACAATCTTTTCCTTTTTTTTCCCCCACACGTTGGTGGAGGGTTCAAAGGAATATGTCGATAAAGGTTTATTCTCTTTTTTTTATTTTATTTTTTATTTTTATCTTTAGGTTATTTATCACAATACTTCATTACAGTAAGGGAAAGTGCAAGACCAAAAGCGACATTCTATTGCAATAGAATGGAAATGTTAGATCCTATGGCAATGAGCATAGGAAAATTAGGATTACAATGCTCAGTTTGGGCAATCCGGTGGACCATGGGAGAAAGTCAATCGCGGAGGATGTGTTCTTGGAACACAGGCATGTTCGACTTTCTGGGTGAGGGGAAAATAGGGGATTTTTATTTGTATATATATATGTTTTTAAGCTCAGCTCTCAACGGGACCTCATTAATTGGATGTGCATCTATTGTAGCTTCATACTCCAGAAACATTACCAAAAACTACACGAAAACATGCATAGACTATGGCTAGTTTGAATATAATGGTATGGAACACCGGTGGGATAAACAAACAACACAAGCGCAAAAGCGTGCTTACACTGATGAAAAAAGAACATGTGGACGTGGCTCTATTAAGCGAAACGCACATTTTAGAGGGAGACATAAATACGTTAGCGGATAACATATACCATAATATTAGTCACTCTTCTTTTGCTACGAGAACTAGAGGGGTAGCCATAGTCGTCAGACGCAAATTAAATATCGAATTGAAAGGGGTATGGTCGGATGCTGAGGGGCGCATAACTATAGCTAGGATTATACACAATAACAGGAAAATTGCATTGGCAGCGGTATATGCCCCGAATTTGTACGAAGTGGGTTTCTTCACTTCACTAACAGGAGAAATGTTAAACCATCCCGAGTACTCATATATAATAGGTGCGGATTTTAATGCCATTTGGAACCCAAGGATGGACAAAACTTACCTTTCCTTCTCCAGCGAACAAAATAATTCATCTAAAGCATTAAAAGATTGGTCGAAATCAACAGGAGTAACTGATTTATGGCGTTCACTTAACCCCATGACCCGCAAGTACTCCTGTCGTTCGGCGAGACACAACACACTATCCAGAATTGATTACGTCTTTGCATCCCCGAGAATATTTGATAAATATGAAGTGGAAATGACACCCAATGCGCTATCAGATCACTGCTACTTAATCCTGAAAGCAACATTTGGTACACTATCTACCCGGGCCCCAAGATGGCGTTTTAATTCGATGCTGCTTAACAACAAGGAATTCATTACACAAATTAAAGAAGCTCTCACAGTATTCCTACAAGATAATGCTAACTCGGTGCAAGATCCCAGAATATTATGGATGTCGGTAAAGAATATGATCAAGGATTTCTCGGATAGATTTACCTCCATATTGCGCAAAAATCAAAACACAAAACTGTCTGAAATGGAAACGCTTTACTCAACGCTTTTTAATTCTTTAAAATACAACAACTCTACTAGACTAGATAACCAAGTTAACATTCTAAAGACAGAGATCAAAGCAATGTACAGACAAAAATCGGAATTGCAAATACGCAGCACTAGACAACAGCAGTACTTCCAAGGTTCTAAACCTAGTCACCTATTAGCCATGCGACTAAGAATTAATGCAAAATTTGCAGATATAACTGCCATTAGGAAACAACAAGCTCTAGTAACAGAACCCAAAATAATAAACGATACATTCAAAGAATTCTACTCCGATTTATATAACTCAGAAACGACCTTTGATCAAGACAAATTAGACACATATCTTAATCAAATTACTCTCCCTAAACTTACGGATGAAGACGCTAAACAGTTAGAAGTACCGATCACATTAGAAGAACTCAAGAAGGCCATATCCGGAATGAAAAACGGCAAAGCTCCGGGAATTGACGGTATCCCATCAGAAATGTACATTTCTTGCTGGGACATATTTGGACCCTTATTACTAAATATGATCTTATACTCAGTCAAAGAGGGAAGCTTCATTGAACACCAAAATACCGCACTCATTTCAGTTCTTCACAAAAAAGACAAAGACCCCACTGAATGCGGTAGTTACCGTCCTTTAAGCCTCCTCGGAACCGATGTCAAACTGTACTCTAAGATATTAGCCATCAGATTGCAAAAGCATATGACGTCTTTAGTTCATCCGGACCAAACAGGCTTCATAAAAGGTCGCCTGATCAATGATAACATAAGGCGAATACTGCACGTACTAGATACAGACAAAGAGGACATCACACCTAAGGCGATACTATCCCTGGATGCTATGAAAGCATTTGACAGGTTGGAATGGCCGTTTCTATGGGCAGTATTGGAAAGGATGGGGTTAGGAAAAGGTTTCATTGATATGATTAAAGTACTATACAAGGACCCATCGGCCAGGATTACAACAGGCACATTCATCTCCGATATCTTTCCGGTATCACGCTCAGCCAGACAAGGTTGCCCTCTTAGTCCCGGACTATTCGATCTATCATTAGAACCTTTAGCACAATTTATAAGACAATCCCAACACATAGAACCAATAGTAATCAAGGGCACACATCATAAAATTAGTTTATATGCGGACGACGTAATATTGTTCATGCAAAACCCCAACAACACATTGCCGCTTATACTCAAGTTGATAGAGAACTTTGGTGATTTATCGGGATTTAAAATAAATTGGCCTAAGTCGGCTTTTCTTCCTCTTAACACCAGTGCAAAAAAAGAGACAACCCTCCCAGGTGCGATACCCATGGTCAAACATTTCAGATGCTTGGGTGTGGAAATATTTCCCACCATAAGACAAACGGTGAAGCACAATTACACAAAAATACAGAACAAAATCAAGGACGACCTGGACAGGTGGGCAAAACTTAAAAACTCAGTACAGGCAAGGGTATCAATAGTTAAGATGGATGTATTACCAAGAATCAATTTCTTCAGCTCAATGCTTCCGTTACCTCCTCCAGAGGGCTACTGGAAAAGATTACAAACCTCCACATACAAATTTATTTGGAATAACAAACCACCTCGCATAAAAAGATCCACCGCACAGAGAAATAAAGCAGACGGTGGCATGGCAGTCCCAGATTTTTTACAATATTTTAATGCCTTCACATTAAGACCATTGAAGAAGATATGGTTTGACCCCGAGGCTTTGGTATCTTGGAGAAAATTAGAAGAAAACATAGTAGCCCCACAGAGATTGAAAGACATAGCATACACTAAACTTTCAATCAAGCATTGTGAGCGAGAATTTGGCCCAATAATAACCCATGCAATCAGGACATGGCGGGAAACACAAAGGAAATTTCCTAACCCTCAAGTATGGCATAATCACACTCCCATATTCAATAACAATGCTCTCTTAATGGGAAAACGACCTATAAGATTCCCTGTATGGGAAGAAAGAGGCATACACTCATTAGGGGATATTTTTAATAACAAGGGCCTCTGTAGTTATGTCGAAATATGCATAAAGTTTAACCTCACCGAGTCCACATGGCTTTTTTACATACAGTTACGACTTTGTATGAGATCTCACGGTGTTCCATTACACATACCAATTGAACACCACAGATACCACAAATTTTTCTATGAAAGAGATACATTGGGAGGTTTTGTATCAGGTTTTTATTATCAATTACTAACGTCCTCGTATGAAACCCTTCAACTAGACAATGTCTGGAGGAGGGATATACCAGACCTGGAAAATGACTTTGATTGGCAAGGAGCCTGGGCAAATGTCCGACTTACATCAAGGAACCCGGATCATCAACAAATCAATCTGAACTATATTCACAGGACATACTTGACTCCTATAAGGCTGTGCAAAATGGGGCTTATACAAGACTCCAAATGCTCCCAATGTACAAATGGGGACGAAGGAACATTTATGCACATGTATTGGGACTGCCCACCAGTTAAGGCATTCTGGAAAGATGTGTCCCAACAATTATCAATACTCGTATTTTGGAATATACCTGTACACCCCGCGGTATTGCTATTGAATGATGTTTTTGAGTTTGCAGTGAATCCACAACTAAAAAGATTGGTTTTATCGGGTATCACAGTAGCTAAAAAACTGATCTCATCACGTTGGTTTCAACCGGAAAAAATGTGCCGGAAAGTGTGGTTTCTTACATATCTCGATGTGATATATCAAGAAATATCTACAGCAAGAATTCTGGGGCTCAATGAATCCAAAATGTCAATGTGGTTAGAAGTGGTGGAGAGAATAAAAGCTAGCCTATAATGGTGATGTCTGGTTAGGAGTGAGGGATAATGGAGGCACTATCCAAGAGGGGGTCCGGGAGGGGGGGGTTTGAGCTGGAGCATATGTGTGTAGGGTTTTAGAAAATAGGTATTAGGGGTATATTATATACTAACATTTATATAATTGTAACTTCGCTGGATATACACTGTATACGGTTAAAATGTTATTATTGACTATTTTTGTTTTATCCTGTTTCTGTACTTGCATATATTTTAACCACCTTTACTGAAAGTTTCATTATACATTGTGTGTTGAGTACTGACTTTTAATAAGTTTTGTTTTGCAATAATAAAAAAAAAAAAAAAAAAAAAAAAAACATTATGATCGGTTATAAATGGTACATAACCTCTATTATAGCTTTCCAGGACAGTGCAAAGTCTGTCTACCCATACCTTATACAGTATGACTGAATCCCATGGTCTCCTCCAGAAGGCCTGCCTGTGGTCCTATACTGTATGTGGTCCTGTGTAGCCTGACACGTCAAGCTGTTGCACTGTGGAGAAATACACAATTATTATATCATTTTTTTCTCTATATTTCTTTCCCATTATACTTTCATTATCTTTGTTTTTCTCCCATTACTTTCTCTCTCTCTCTCTCCCTCTCTATCTCCATTGTTTTCTGGAGTGGCGCCGTCACAGTGGATCATGCAGTGTGTGTGTTTGTGTGTGTGCTTGTGTGTGTGTTTGTGTGTAGGTGCTGTTATATTTACTTACTTACTTAGAGTTATTTACATACCATTCCAGCACTGTTAGTGTAGCAAAAACAAAGTTATATCATTCATTTTAATATAATTAGATAGGAATACAATATCACCTTCTGATCTTATCTAAAGAGGAAAACATTTCAACAAATTACCTGTACAAATGTGTATTTTTAGCTTTGTTCATTCAAGATTCAAGATTCAAGAGGTTTATTTGTCACATACATACCAGGGCATACAGTGAAATGCGGGTGGCCATGCCCACTTTGATTGTGCAATAATACTAAATAATAAAATCGACATAATAAACAGGTAATAAAATAGACATAAAATAGGCATGATAAAATAGACATGCTAAAGTCCTGAGATAATGCAATACAATGTTAGCTACGAATTAAGGCACGTATTATTTCAGTTGCACTGTGTATACTATACTGGTACTCAGATTAATATAATAGTAATGACATTTATTTTTCAAATTTGAAGGCTACTAAACCTTCTTGTACATGTGCCTGAGTATGAAAAAGCAACATTTGGTTGCGGTGTACAGTACATGCAAATTATGTTCACATACGTTCAGTCAGACAGGGAAACAAACTTGAATTAATTCAATTATACATGACGTTTGTGTATTCCAGTGCTTGGGAGCATGCAATCATCGATCCATTGTCCTCTAAAGGTTATGTTAAAGTGGTATGTGGTCCAGTTATGCTGTTTTGATTATGTCCTCTTGAAGTTGGCTTCAAATGTGAAAAACAGGTCCCCCTTTGTTTAGCATATTTAGTTTTTTTGTACCGTACACATACACTGCAACAACGGACTTACCAGAGGCTGAACGGTAAGCCCCGTCGTAAGCACCTGTCCATTCTATACTGTCACACAAACCATTGTCAGATTTTTCAGCTGCAGCTCCTCGCGCACACAGTGAAATGTATTTGCCACGGTTTCAGACATCAACCAGCCATATTTGAAGGCTATGCATTCAAACTGGATCATTATAGCTTCCATCAAGCCCCTCATACTCTCACTAGATGAGAGAGAGAGAGAGAGAGAGAGAGAGAGAGAGAGAGAGAGAGAGAGAGAGAGAGAGAGAGAGAGAGAGAGGGAGAGGGGGAAAGTGATGGAGAGGGAGAGGGAGAGGGGGAAAGTGATGGAGAGACTGAGAATGAGGTAGAGGAAAAGAGAAAGAGTTAGGAGGAGAGAGAGAGAGAGGGAGAGTGGGAAAGTGATGGAGAGACTGAGAATGAGGTAGAGGGAAAGAGAAATAGTTATAAGGAGAGAGATATGGTACAAGCGCTGTATATATTTCCATTCCAGTGTGTGAAATGAAGATGTTCATGGCAGGATATGTACTGGGGTTTATGATAATACAGTTGGTTGGACTGCAGCCCCGGCAACCGGGGGGGATAATGAGGTGCAGATCTAAAAGCCATTACACCTCCCTGTGAGTTCTATTATCACCCCTGACTGATAATTGCATTGGGCGGTGGCTCTTAAAAGAGAGACAGTCACGGCACTGCCGCCTTTCTTTTTTTTCTGCAGAGCTCGGATACGATCTGCGGGGCGCGCCGGTGCGGACACTCTGAGCTTCTTTATGGTGTCCTTTTGTGTCGCCGAGGCCAGACGAGGGCTGAGACAGCGAGATAGCGGTGCGGGAGGAGAAGAAAGGAAAACTTTGTTAATTAACTGAGAGGAATGAAGGGACGGCCGGAGTAAAAGTAAAATCAAATCTCACTTATGAGAGTATTTACATTCTCTCTCTCTCGCCACTCTTTATCCCATTCTCCTTTGCTCTTTCTTTTCTTTGAGAAAGAGAGGCGACGAGGTTGCTCAAGGTTTTTAATGGCTAAAGGGGTGACGGGGTGAAGCAAGGATGAGGAAGATTGAGTGAAAGAAAGATGAACTGAAATAACGGCTCGCTATCAGTCCGTCTGTCACCCTGACACTAGCTGCTGTAATGCTGTCATTAGCGCTATGAGTCGATTTCCACCTTGCTGTCTGAATGTCTAGACATTTTCTATTTTCTTAGCACTCTAAGCACTGGCAAGAGAAGGTATCCAGTGCCACAACTAGATTGAGAAATTCCAGCACCAAGGACAGGTCCTCTCTCTGCGGTTTGGCCTATTGTGGAGTTCAGGACCATGGATAGCACCTTGATTTGAGGGTAGAGGAATGGACTCTCCTTCTCTCAGCCCCTCGTCTCTTCTTTTATTTGTTAATACAAAAAATGTATTGACTCTTTGTTTGAATTTTTTTGTTTTTTTTCACTCCTTTGTTGTCAAACGTATGGATTTTTCTGGATCTGACACTGAGGAGCATTTCAGTGCATCAGAGTAGAACTATCAAAAACGGCACCATGCATCAGCCATAGCCTAGGGGTAGACCACTAAATTGGGAGCAATATTGCCTTTTTCTTTTATAAAAATATAATGGTATTGGCCAAAATCAGGCCGATATCAGCCGCTAAGGTATTACTCATTTAGAACCAAATCTTTGGTATTTCTTTGGCCACACAGATGTCAAAATGTAAAGGTATTGAATATCTGCAAAATATATATGTTTTTCGGTGCCTTTAAAACCCCTATAGGTCTACCACTACTATTTGAGTACCTGCGCCCCCCCCCCAGGATGACTCCACCACAGCGTCTAGCAGCGTCACCAGCTGCTCGTCTCGTCTTTGGCCATTCCCTCCTTCCCTCTTCTATGAAAGATATGTGTGCAATCATTTCCCTGCCCTGCCCTCTCCTCATTAGTCTTTATGTCTCTCTGCCTGACTCTCTTGTCCTGTCCTGCTTGTCCATCAGCAGCCTTGCTTTGATATTCATCATTTGATACTCACTACCGCCTCTATTCCTCAGCAGATGTGAGTCATGTAATTGCTGTCAATTTGAGCCCAGAAGCCCTTCTCGGCACTCTGGTTTAAGTTGAACTGGAGGAGGAGAGGAAGGAGCCTGTGAGTGTTTTTTGTCTCTCTCACTCGCTTTTCCGTCACTTCTTTGTGTTTCCTTTTATTCCCCCTGCCATCCCCACTCCTCTCTCCCTCTCTCGATCAAAGCCCAGCCGCTTGTCAGCTCTTTCTAGGACGGGGCCATTACCACTCGGCTTTAAGGGGTTTCGATCCGACTATTTGGTCTCCGGGATGAGTTTGAGCGTCTAATTTGAAAAACTTTGGTTGAGGCTTGTTGGAGGAAAGTTTGGACCCTCAGAGACAAGAACACACTGCAGGAGCAACAGAGGCGAAGCCACTTGATCCGGCTTTGCTGCAGATTTGTCTCGTGTCCATGCGAAACCAAACTAAGCTCAACCTTTTTGGCCTCTTCTGGCCTTCTAGCGACTGGGAGGAACTAACGCGCCTGTGCCTCTTAGCTTAGTTGAACATGACTGGTTTGAGTGCATTCTGAGCGC